>NW_022986861.1:0-304295 GCF_010094085.1 Westerdykella ornata | reverse complement strand
AAATCTCTCTGATTCTGATTGGTGTAGAGTACGGCAAATACTGAAGGAGGTTGTTGCAGAGGACTATGCCAAAGAGCGTAAACAGCTGTCGCAAAGTTATCACAAGCTTGAGATTAAATACCAAATCCTTCAACACCAATACAACAAGCTTGAGGAAGCTTTTATCAATGAGAAGAAGTGCCATCAACGTGGCAAGCCTTTCCTACTTGAGAAACCTGAGGATTGGCATGGTGGTGCTGTTTTTTACTCTCCTACCAAGGTACAGATGGTCCACGAGAGGCAGGAGCAAATAGGGGCTAATAAAAAGCTTCTACAACAACAACTCACAGAGGCACAACACCAGAGGCTCATCAAAAAGTAGAAGAAACAAGCTCTTAAAGAAGAAAGAGTGCACGAGAGGTTACCAGCGTGGGAACTGAAGGTGCAAGCAAGGGAGGCCAAGGCCTTTGAGCGAGCTGAGAAGCAGCTCCAAAAGCAGCTTGAAAAGCAACTTAAAATTGATATACAATTATCTAAAAGGGGTAACCGACAGAGCCTTAATCCTCGTACACCACAAAAATGAGCTCCTGAGAGACCTGAGACTATTGTTGTTGATCAGAAGTCCACTGAGGAGAGGGTGCTCTCACCCACCCGAGCTACGTGCACCCGTACAGTACAGCTCCCACAGCGTTATCGCTAGTAATTTATGGTTGTGGCATGGTTTTTCATGCTCCTAGGAGTGCTCCTGCAAAAAATCTGGTGATTTTACGATACATTTGCCGTGCTACAGGTTGTAGAGGGCTGATAGTTTTGTCAGCAAAAACGGGCGTTGAGTGGGCCCGGGCGTTGAGTGATTAGTCACCGTAAGCTGCACCCCGCTCGTCGCCGGCTGCGTTTTCCTATACACACACTGCTTGCAGTGTGGCGACACTGTATTTCACCCTCACAAGGGAAGATATAGCGCTTCAAAAATGGCTCTATAAGGCGTACAGGTGAGATAAAGATGCTCTATAGTGAGTATTATATTGGTAATGTTAGTGAATGCGCAGCTAACAAAGTCTAGAAAGTTCGTGTTTTCAAAGAATAATGACCCTTTCACTACCCTAGGGTATCAATGACACAGTGATGAACTCCTAGGCATTAGTCGGCGTAGAATGCAACGGGTGAAGCAGCTGCACCTCTCGGCGATCCAAGAGTAACTTTCGGGGATTGCAAGTGACCGTGGTAGCGCATCCCGTGTACCGCTGCTGGTGGCGAACCCCATCGTCTTTCGAAACCCAAACATTCGCTGCGTTGACAGTGGCCCCTCCTACGACAACCTCCTTCGTCTTAAAAGATGGGTGGCGTGGAAGATGCTGTAGATGCTGCTTCACAGTTCATCGGGCCCTATTTGAAGAAGGGGAGAAGCGAAGCAAGATTCAAAGCTTCATCAGATGGACGAGGAGTTTCCGATGCGGATGAGCTATTAGAGCGAGCCCTCGCCCATCTCCAAGCTATCAACAAGGAAGAACTGGCACAGGATCCAAACGCTCCATACGATGCATCTTTGGTAGGAATAGTCTATGGGCTTCTGGATCTCATCACATCACTAGGCATACTGCCGTTTCTTTCTTCCGGTGTAGCGTACGGCCAACGTCCAGGCTCCGTCCTCGTATCATCGCTCTCAGTGCCGCCGGTGCACGATGATGATCGTTTATCTCATGTCCTGCAGATTCTAATTCCCATATGGGAACAGGAAGGGGTTACAGGAGTTCACCCGCTACTTGCTGAGCGTATACTCCCAGATCTTCTCGCTGCCACTGCCGAACTGGCCTACTCACCAAGATCAAGCGAAGAGTATCACGCAACATATAAAGCACAATTTGCAAAGATCATGGATTTGACCCCAATCTACCGACTGCTCCCGCTCCTCACCCCATGGGCGGAAGAAAACATCCCAGCATGGCTCAAACAGAGGCTCAAGAAGGAGGTGGCAATGATCCCGCTCCGGCCTGACGGAATCCGCCACATTATAGAGTTCATATCGATGGCTTATCTCTCTAAAAATTCGAAGATGCCGCAGGATGCTGGGAATGTACCGCGCTCGCAAGCTCCGATCTCACTTGAGGCCATGCCTCACGTAGCTAGACTTCTGGTGCATCCGCTGACGGGAATGGCTGAAGAAGAATGGTTCGGACGACTCGAACCGCAGCTGTGGTCTCTCCTTGATGGTGCAGCCGGTGTTGAGCTGAGCCGGGCAGCAGCACATATTATCGTCGAATTTCTGCTGCACAAGGCCACCGGTGCGCCCGGAACCGTAGGCTGGAATCTTTTCGTCCTACCGATACTTCGACCTCTCAAACCCCTGGAGGCGTCCGCAACAGTCAGACGTGACGACACACCCGATCATGTTCTTGTCGACGAGCGAGACCTACGGCTTGCCCTTCAAAGGCTGTCAGTGTTGGCTTCCGTCCTGACACGTCCCGGCCCGATGAGAAAAATGGTAGGCATACCCCTTCTGCAACTTTGGGGCTTACTGGAGTATGGCCGCGCTCGTCCAGCTTTGGATTCCTTTTGGACCCGGACAACCCGCAACATCTTGACAAAGTACATGGCCGTGGCCTGCGATCCCAAACAAGTTGAACTGATCACAACGAATCTTTTTTATAACGGAGATGGGTTCTGGGAATACGCCCCTGGCTCCTTTGGTGGAGTGGAGCTCCGTCGAAGAAGGAATGATCAGAGCGAACAACATGGCGTGGGCGACATGATTGCAAATATTGGACTCTTGGACGGCCACGTCGCTTCGTTTGTTTCAATCCTGAAGGACGCCAATGTGGACGATGAGCATGCTGGTACGCTCTTCGTGAGCATCACCAAGAGGTGGTTGTCTGTCAATAGAACTGCAGGATCATCAAAACCGTCTCTCACACATGAACCAGACGTTGACCCGCTGGCTGCTCTTGCGAATGCGAAGCTCCTAGAGGCAATGATTTCGGCCTTGCAACAGAATTTTGTCAGGAGCCCAAAGCACATCATTGAGCTCATGGGCCAGCTCTTGCAGAACTTTGTGGACGGGCACAAGGCCAAGTTGGGGAGAACAGTCGACACATCACAACCAAGTCGCGCAGCTCTACGGCATCTTGTGAAAAGGAATGCACATACAGCAGAAGTGGCCACCGATGCGGAATCGGAGGAGCTCACTTCGTTTGCGATAAGTGTACTCAACAACCTCGTCACTTCTCCAAACTTCCAGGCCAATGCGAACTCGGAACTGCTCGATTCCATCATCCCCAGTCTTCAATATCTCTCGCAACCTCAAAGCGATCCATCTCTCTCGTCTCTCATCACCAATGCATCTTCAAATCTTCTACAAATGCTGCAACCGTCATCCACTACACCTCAAGAAGACGATATCCAATCCAAACATCGCGCGACCCTCAAGTCAGCAATCACGGAACTCACATCCCCCGAGCCTCCAAACCGTACTTGGGCCCTCTCGATTATTCGCAAACTCATCCAAGACCCCACCGCATTACCAGTTATCGACGTTCCATCAACCACGCACCTCCTTCTCTCTGCATCTGTCGCCGATCCCGAAACCTACGTCCACTTCGCCGCAATCCCCGTCCTCGTCGATCTCGCAACCCGGGTACCAAACCCTACGGTACGCATTCTAGTCGACGCAATCATCGACGTCGAGGAGCGCTCGTTGCGCCTTACGAAGGAGAAGGATATTCAACAAGCGCTAGACTTCCGGCTCCGTGTGGGCGAGATCCTGAATAACCTCGTGATGGAAGATGAGTTCTGGATCAGGGCGCCGACTATGGGTCTCAGATTTTCCAGCCTGAAGATGATCCTTGATGCAGCACTATCCGTTTCCAGTCGTCGCGGTCAGCGGAAACAGACGCTTTCACAACGCGACCTCATCGCTGAGCAGGAGAGGAAGCAACAGGAAGAAGCGGAGGCTGCGTGGGGTGGTCCGATACCTAACCTGCTAGATCCTGAAGGCGAGAATCCTGATGAACAGCAGGAGCGCGATGCATTACTCAAGATTGTGCAAGGGTGGGAGGACACGGGGATTGAAGAAGATGTGAGAATGAGGGCTTCGGCGTTGAGTATCCTATCGGTGATCTTGGAGAAGAGACTCGAGTTGCTGAACCAGGTTGCTGTGGATGCCGGGCTGCAGATGGCGCTTCAGATTTTGGCTATTGAAACGGGGAGTGAGAAGGCTATTTTAAGACGCGCAGCCGTTCTGGTAGTGATGGGGTTGTTGAGAGGCATGGACGCTTTGCTTGAGCGGGGGAAAGAAAGTGCATCCGGTCTAACAATGAGAAGCACGGAAGAAGTGGAGAGGGTAGTCTCTTGGGTCAAGGACGAAGACAGAGATGATCTTGTGAGAGGCCATGCGGAAAATGTTCTTGAAGGTTTGGAAACTTGGAAGATGAAGAAACTGTTCAAACTTGACGAGGAGAAGTTCAGGCTCAGCGCGGATCTAGGATTGGAGGGCCAACTACAAGGTTTGGACGTCAATCCCAGCTCACGATCGGGCGAAAAGGGACGGAAGCGGCTTGTCGTGGAGGAGATTGAGTAGATTTCTCTGGTTGCCGACTGCTTTGTAGCGTCGGCCATGCGTTGTTTGAATCGAAGATTCGGAGTCCCGCTGCCACAGCAGACCATGCCTGTAGCTTGTCCTTAGACCCCTTCTCCGCCTGAATCATCATTATTTAGTGTCGCGCCAAACACCCACGCCTTCCGTTTTCTCGCTAAACGTAGTACCAAACTTGACCTTCACGGTCGAGTCTCTTGAGCCATGGCCAACCCAAACGTGAGGGCCTAGCATGTCGTGTCGAACATGCTCAACGTACCGTCCTCTTTAACCAAACGTGACAATTCCACACCGCTCAACCAGACATATTCGTATCTCTCGTAGGCTTTGGTTCCACCTTGTCTGCCTGACCAATCCAAAGAACGTTATTGCATCTACGCGCAATGTCAGCACTCCGCTCTCGCAGATTCATCTTTTATCCACACGCACCTTATCAGGACCTGTCCTAATGTGCCTGAGCTGACGCCATTCACAAATTCCTCCGTGTTCGCGAGCTGGATGTTCATGTACAAATCCATGGAAACCAGGCGGCCCTTATATTCGGTGTCTCCCCACTTGAGGCGCACGATGATGTCCTTGTCAATTCTGCAGAGCAATCAGTATTGCCGTCTGTATGGTGGAAGGGTGAAGGAGTCGATAGGCGCGATGTGGAGCGGAACGTACAAGCTCTGGAGCAGCGGGCGCGGATTGAAGGGTGCGACGGCCTGGATTCTGGTCAGTTGCAAGCGTATGTAAAAGTTACAGGCAACTTACAGCCATGATTGCGGCTCACACCTGAAAGAGGTGCGTTATTGTAACTCTGGAGGCCTGTCAAGACGGAGCTGGTGCGTATGCTGTTGTCGATGCTGTATGTTATGAAAGAGGAAAGTCGTCGGTGAAAGGTTTGGCCGATGTCTTGGCAATTCTCACATCGGGCTTCATCTGGACATTCGAGTGCCCTTTCATCTGGATTCGATATCTTCTTTTCCGTCCGAACCAGGTCACCACTCTCCCCCATTTGGCTGTAATCTCATTACCCCATTTCCGTTGGCAATGGTGTGCACACCAAGGAAGGCAGCTGGAGCGCACACCATTCTGGGAACGCGTACTACCATGGCTGAATGACTGATGAGTGAACTCTTCGGGGATTCACCGTTTACGCCGAGGCCGCAGGTCTTCTGTTCTCAGTACAAGATATTAATTTGTTCCTATGTATTGCGTTCACTACTGGTTATGGACAGGAATTCTTGCTTGGAGATCGCTGACTTCCAATGGTGGTCGATGCAAAAATCCAGCTGGAGACACTTCGTACTTTCCGATATGTGTGTAAGGCAAGAGGTGGTCACAGAATGGTTCTAGCACGATTGCAGCCTCCGCAAGAGAAGACGTGTAATGTGGATGTTCAGTACCCTTCACCACGCACGGCGGAGAGCCTACGCAGTTCTAGACGGACCTAAACGCTATTTCCTCGCGACGTGCCGGCCAGGACAACGTCACCTCGGCTTCTTATCTTGTCATATGGAACGATTGCATGACTTAAGTTGCGCTCACGCATGCGCTTGGTGCCCACTGTTCGCCTCTCGGCGACGACCGATGTTGTCGCGGGATCCCAACGCTTGTAATCACCCACCTTCACCATATGGCCTGCTTCTTACGGCTTGCTCATGGATCATGAGATCATACTTTGTTGGTCGGTCCACAGCCGTCGACGAACCAGTCAGCTGGACGCGTTGTGACGTCTTCGCGGTCAGCCAGGACGTTGTACGTCCTCAGGGCCGACAACAACGACTAATACGCGAGAGCTGCAGCCACACGGTCGCCGCAGAATCTGGTACCGAGGACAGCGTTATATTGACTCCAGTGGGATGTCAGCGTTGTGATCAGCATGCCACTGCGAAGACCTGATAGAGCAGAATGGACTTCCCACCAATTCACTTGAGAGGGGATGGCAGCTTTCATGGGTCTTGGGCGGGAGGATCGAAGACGGGGCCTCCGATGATCTAATGATTGACTGCTTATCGATGATGAGGAGGCAATGCATTCTCTCCAGCTGATCATGATAACGACAACACCAGGTATCAAGAGTGGCGAATTACTACGACGATACTGGTCAGCATACTCTTGATTTCCTGCTATTCTGCTCTGATACCACCAGAGAGTTGCCGACGTCTTTGTCCCAATGGCCTCCAGGGCTCCTCCACCTGCCTGACGGCGCACGAAGAAGGCATCGGTCACGTGTTTATCACGACTAATGATTCTGACAAGGTCTGCGCCAAATATGATGCCGTGCCAAGTTAGATATGGCTGAACGTATATTGCACAGCTGTCCTTGTTGGAGATAGCGCGGGCACCAGATGACAGAGAAATCGCCAAGCTCGTTGAGTGCTCTCTATTTAGATTAACCGGTACGACCACAATCTATTCTTCTCGCTTCCTGATTGTCGACCGCCTCAACTTGCGTCTGTTTGGTCCTCGCCTCATAGGCAGAACAAAGTCGAAGTACGAGAGTTGAGTAACACCTTTCAGTGCCTTCGGGGGTAATTTCTGCTTTCGTTTCGGCCAACTGTCCGTTCAGAATCTCGAAGAGTCGGAATGTAACCATTTTCACTGTTAGATTGCGTTTAACTGTGCATTAAGTGTTACCCCGGCTTTCGCTTCATGTTTATTCAGTGTCATTTGTCTTTTGATTCTCGACTGCTGCTGACGGCTCAATGGGATTCCTAATAATAGCCAGTCCAGGTCCTGGGCCTTCCTACTTCACGGTCCTGCTGTTTAGATACCTCAACACGGGCCAGAATTCAATATGCAAAGGCCAGTTGTCGGGTCCCTGGTACGAATCCAGCTGCTGATGCTGAAAATAGCTACCTTTGATATGAGGAGGATATTGATTCCCTCACATCCGCATCGCCATAAGTGACTCGAGCCGCCAAGCAATTCCGCATACTCCATTCGTTCCGGCGAGCTACATCTGCAAGAAATTAAGTTTCCTCTTCCGTGAAACGGGTTTTCAACCACTATCTCCATACGGCAACTCGACGCCTCTGCTACCGCCCTCAATCTGAAGCCCTGCAGCGACATTCTGGCCAGAGCTTGAGAACCCGGTGCAACGCTGTTATGAGTGCTAGAACGGACGACCACAACGGCTTTGCATGTGCCGGCCAACCCCGCATATATCGTTGTACATCATGCAGACCCTAGAGACGATCCTCTTTCCGTCCTGCTGTGCCTGTGTGACCCTTCTCGCTCATGGATATTTGGCAACGCACTGATAGCGCTCTCCGGCCCAACTTCAAAGTCTAGCCCAACGACACGCTAATGCCCATGCATTGAGCGATCGAACCAGCCGTTCCTCGCAGCTTCCATACAGATCGCCTCGACAAGCTCGTTCCTTGGCTGTCCACGAGACAAGGGCTCGCCACCAATCCGTAAGCATCTTCACACAGGAGCCCAGTTGTCTCTCCACATGCAGTGCGGAAGATGTGGTGGCACAGGCCTCCGATACGCACCCACTGGGAGGTTACCGTTCACACCATCCAATTTCTCGTCCTGGTGAGGTGACCAACTTCTGGACCAACTTCTGGCGCAAAGGGCCCATGCCATGACGGATGATGCATCATTCTTTATCCAGATTGGCAAATTAGCTATACGGGGATCCTGATTGCCGCCGAGCACCGCACTAAGGCATCCTCGTAACCGTTTTTAGGTATGGCGTTCATCGTTCCGGCCAGAGGTGGCAACAGTGGCAGTTTACATGGGAAAAAGTATATGAAGCAGCCCACGGTCGCCTGATGGACTGTCACCAGCTCAACTCCCTATATCTTGCCATTAGCTCTGCACCTCGACCCACAAAAACTTCAATCACTATATCCGCTCTTCGCTTACAGCATTATCAGCGAGATACCATGCAGTACAGGCTTGCATCATTACTGGCCGCTGGCGTCCTTGTCGCCAGCGTCAGTGCTGCCCCCGTTCCCAGCGCCGATGTATGTACTATTGCTTCTGAATAATAGGTCGATACTTACAGTCATCAGCTCGATCTCCCGGACATCATCGTGATCGGAAAACCAGACAGCGAAACTACCTGGTCTAAGAGGGATGAGAAACCCAAGGACAGCTTCGAGATCATCGGGAAACCGAAGACAATCGTAACTTGGGGCAAGAGGGACGATCAACCGGCCGATTCGGTGGAAATTACACCCCCTTCGACGGAAATAATTTGGGGCCGTGATGCTTCTCCCGAGAAACCGAAAGACAGCTTTCAAATTATTGGAAAACCGAAAACCGTCGTCACGTGGAACAAGAGGGACGATCAGCCCGCAGCAGCAGATGACCAGATCGAGCTGACGCCCCCTTCCTCCGAAATTCATTGGGGAAAAAGGACTGAGCAAGCGCAAACACCTCCAGATTTCTCGCTGGGCAAGCCTTCCAGCGAAATTCATTGGGGGTGAGAGAACGTGGCGGTGAGAGACGTTAAACTGGCTCATCTCAAGGTGTGCAAGCGTGCTGCACACCCAAAGCAAAGCACTGACTCAATAGTAGCCAGTTTACACTTTTTTGAGCCGTCTTGTTTCCTTTTTCGATTTTCTTGCGTAAAAGTATGCAGGCACCAAAGTCTACTGTCGTTTCCGCGTCGATATCTCTTCATGGCAGATAGTAGAGATAGGAAGATGGACCACGCCCGGTTGCTGTAGGGGTATCTGCAGGTCCTGCTGGGGTCTTGCTGTTACTTGTGCATAGAGATATCCAGTTCGTTTGTAATCTATTCATTGGTATACTGCTTCTTTTCACGGCCGACTAGACATTTCGTGCAGCGGCTCCGTGTCTTTGATCATAACCTCGTCCGCACAACTCGATTGGCTACTACCCAATGTGGCCATGACTGGCTCCTCGTTTCAAAGCTTATTATACCTGGATGGAAAGTAAATACCAATGTCCGCTATATGCTGCGCCTCCTAGCTGCTCAGTCGGATTTGGCAAGTAGCAGCACAAAGGATGCAGCAGCCTACACCCTATTAACACTAGCCTGCTGTTCCTCAGTACATTTGATTACCTAGTCAGTACAACTCAACTGGATACCACTGAATAGGGCTATGTGCGGTACTGTGGCTGTCCACGTCCGACTGAGCTCCCGCGTGTACCTGTCGGACCAGATCATTTTGCTTTGATCGTGCAAGTTCATCAAGCTGGCGGTCTAATTCCCGAGGATCCTCTGGTGAGGTCAAATAGACTTATGTATTGAGCCTGTGCTGGCTGGTTACACCTACACAGAGAGGCGATGCAAAGCTGATTGCCACCGGCGCTGCTATCGCTTTTATCGCTGTCCAATCGGGTGTGGAGAGTGGCAGCACAGAGGAAGCGCAGGGAGTTGTTCAGTCCGACGTGGAATAGCCGCATTATTTATTCAAATCTGCGTGCCCCACAGTGATTGATTGACTTGCATTTGTACAGCTATACAACGGCTTCTGACATCGGAGTGAATACTCCTTCCACTTCCTCCGTGAGTTAGATCATCTAGTCAGCGCAAATATATTGGCAACTACTTGATAATTCTATAGGTAATGTTTCGTTTTAGGCATATTATACGTAGAGACACTGCAAATCCAGTTGTAAGACCTGTTATATCGCTGCGCCTTCTGACTGCTCAATCGGACTTGGAAAACTGTAGTACCAAGGCAGTGCAGAAGGGAGTTCAGTCAGTTGTGATAAGACGCTGTATATGATCTTTTAGATTGTTGTACTTCTGTGCGTAGCATGAGGCAAATCTGTTACCATACAGCCAAAGGATGAAGTGGTATAACTGCCGTCGTCCTCAGCCTCCGTAGAAGTGTTCCAGAATCACTACCGTCTTTTTGGAAGACATCTATGATCTATGTATGTGAGGCACGCGCTGCGTCTATTTGCGGAAGTTCGTGACAGCCCCCTACCAGACCTCAGCTGTTTGTCGGGATGATGTAGGTTAGCGATTTTCAGCGGTTGAGATAAGAAAGAACCTGCTGCCGTGACTGTTGGTTTATCAGATGGGCATACAGGTGCAGACATAATTGCGCATGGTCACTGATGGAGTTGTGCTTGACGACCGCAATCTTCCTAGTCAGCGATGAAACCCTAGGTAGAATGTTATTCTCTATCACCGTAGACGGCACTAACGGGACGCCGCATCGTCAAGCTTGGAGGGCTCACACTGTGTAGCCAAGGGTCTTTTTGGACATAGTAATCCGTTAAGACACAACAAGCAGTCGCCCGATTCCCCATCGAGGCGGTACAACGTGGGGCAGTTACGCCTTGCACCTCGGTTGAACGCCTCCCCTCCACATATTCTGTCCTCGATGGTTCCACTGAATTGTCGCAGCGCATCCTTGCCTAACAGGTATTCGAGCAATCCTGACTTCAATCCCTCCAAATGGCGACATCAGCAACTGAGTCTGTATCTCCAAAACCTTTGAACCTTGCCATAATCGGTGGCGGCATCGCAGGCACTATTCTCTCCATATCCCTCACCAAACACGGCATCCAACACACACTATATGAATCCGCCGCTCAATTTGGCGAAATCGGCGCCGGCGTCGGGTTCCAGCCTACGTTCGTCCGAACCATGGAGCTGATTTCCCCAGAAATCAAAGACGCGTTTCTGCGGTGTGCGGAAGCGCCTTACATGGAGGAAGATCCCATATATTTCACAGTCCGTGTGGGAGATTGTAAAAACAAGAATGAGAGAGCTGTAGTGGCGAGGAGAGATGGTCGGGAAATCAGGGTTGGCGAGAAGGTGTTTGACTGGCCTGCGCGTCGGGGACCTGGAGGTGGCGTGCATCGCGCACATCTCCTTGACGAGCTTGTGAAATTGATTCCTGATCATGTACCCAAGTTCCGCAAGAGATTGGTTGACATCGAGGAAGCGGATGATGGTACAGGGGATGCTGTACTGCACTTTGCAGACGGTACAACAGCGAGGCACGATGCTGTGCTGGGATGTGATGGGATCAAGTCGCGGACACGGGAGATAGTCTTGGGAAAAGAGGAGGCAAAGGCCGTGTTCTCTGGGAAATGTGCTTACAGAGGCCTGATATCAATGGAGAAGGCGGCGGAGATTCTGGGAGAGGAGACCCCCAAGACTGCACAAATGTTTTGTGGGCATCACGGACATGTTCTGACATTTCCAATTGCGAAGGGTACGATGCTAAACAGTGAGTATGTATCTGTTCTAGGATCGGAATCCAAACTAATGGTTGGACAAGTCGTTGCATTTACGTCTCGTGAAAGTTGGACAAACCCGGATTGGATTGTTAATAGCTCCAAAGAAGACATCCTCGCTGACTTCGCGACCTGGAGTCCCGATGTTAAGGCCCTCTTGTCCAGTATTGAGAAGACTGATATTTGGGCGTTGTTTAACCACCCCTCTGCGCGGACATATATCCAATCGAGTCCACGGATCTGTCTAGTGGGTGACGCTGCTCACGCTTCCACGCCGCATCAGGGCGCCGGAGCGGGCATGTGTGTCGAGGATTGCTACATCTTGGGCGAACTGCTTGGTGAAATTACCGACGCTCACGAGATCGACAAGGCCTTTCAAGCATATGAAGACGTGAGACGCCTTCGATCACTCAAACTGGTCAAGACGAGTAAAGAAGCAGGTATGTTGTATGAGTTCGAAGGGCCGGAAGGCGACGATATGGAGGCAATTGAGAACAATGTCAGAAAGCGGATGGCGTGGCTGTGGGATGCGGACATCACTGAGGACTTGCGAGTAGCAAAGAAGATTCTTAGAAGTTCATGAACTCTAACGGTTCAAGAACATTATCGATATGTCCACAATTTTCCTCCAACAAACTTGGTCTCTGGTGGGCCAAGATAGGTCTCCCGCTCTCCTTCTCTTCCCCTTGTAAACAGCACAATCTTCTCCAGATACAGCTCCGGATTATTCGCTCTCCAGACCAGCTTATGTGCTCCTGCAGCGGCTGGACCAAGGCTTACCTTCTTCTTCCACACATTATCCATGACTGTCGGATTCCACTCGGGCGGCAAATCTCCCGCATTCGTTGGCTGCCCCAGGACGCGGGTAAAGTTCGCCGGTTGATCGTCCAGTGTCAGGGAGAATTGCAAGAGCAGGTTGGGATCTGTGTCCAGGCAGCCATTTATGTAGACGGTGGCGTTGAGGGCGGACGTGCTGTTGAAGAGGTAGATGTTGTATTCCACGAATGCGCTCGTAGAGTCTGTGGTACGCGCCAGTGTGTAAGGTCGCAGTGCCAAAGAACCAGATTCAGTGCGTGTTCCCAAGTACGGAATATGCTCGAAATGCACGGTGGTGTCGTTTCCGGTAGTACCATTGCGAGTGTTTGGTGAGAATGATGAGCGCTGGAAGTGGGGCGCTTCTATAGATATGAATTTCAACTCCGTCTCTGGAAAGCCGACGAAGCCATCGGGGGCTCTATGATTTGACACCGGAATGTACAGATAATCCTGATAGGGGTAGTGGGATGGCGTCGATGTCACTGGCACAATCACCGTGGCATTAAAGCCAACAGGTACCCGATCCCAATCGATGCTGATGTTCACTCTCTGATCATAGTGGTCTTGATGAAGCATTCCTGATCTGGGAGTGATTCTGAGCCAGTCCACAGGAGGTTCTCCTATGGTCCAGTTAATCGGCACACGATAATCGCCCCGCATAAAAAGCTCGACAAAACGTACTGGAGGGCCATAAGGATCCATAACAAGTAGGGTTGGCGTCCACTCTCTCTCGGGGTTCCCTAACTGGCTGCTGGGTAAACTCGCGTCGATAGATTCCGCCCAGCGACCTTGTATGGCAGCATTGACTGATTCTTCTGCATAGATGCCCATGTTCCCTAGGGTATACTGCATATCCTGGCGCAGTTGGACGTATGAAAGGTTAGATAGCATATCTCGAGAGGGATTTGGCCAATCTCTAAATCCACCATATGGCTCGTATCCTTCCAGGTCGTCATATTTTGCTTGCTCCAGGATTCCAGACCATTTTCCATTGAGGAGAGTGTTGAAACCATGTGTGAGGTCGTAGTCTGACTCGAACAGTTCTCGGACATGTTCTGCCACGCCGTTTGCAGAGTTCCTCCGCTCATGCGCGTACTTTCTGTTCAAAGCAACACCGAGCTGGACGCGATAAAATGTTGCTCCAGAAACGATTGGATAATATACCAGTTGATAGAACGCCGGCGCAATGTCGGTAGGCATTTGCTCATGCAGCGCGGTAATTCGGTCTTGCAGCGTTTGCCAGCGACCCAGAATCCTCTCGGTTTCACGGAAATAGAAACTGGAGTACGTGCTTGGCCACACGGCTTCGTATCTGCGCATACCGATGAGGTGGCCCCATTCCATCAGCAGAGGAGTAAGTGTTTCCGCGTACTCGGTGCCAATCTCGCGCGTGAGCCAGAGCGTAAGATATTCGGGAATGCTTTCGAAAGTGATACTAGATGTGTTCCAAGCCAGGTCCATGGAGAAGGAAAGAGGGAGTTCCATGGGTTTGATATCGCCGACGTTCATGATCCAAATGCGATCGGCCCCGCGCAATTTGGCTTGGGATAGTTCTTTGTAAACCTTGGGCTGGGGATGTTAAGTGCCGTGGTTAGTTGCAGAGAGTTCAATACATACCAAGTTTGCTATATTCTGCCATTTGTACGAGACGGGAGATCCGACATATTCGAAGTGGTAGTACAGCTTCCTGGATCAGTATCGCAGCAGGATACGAGAAGGATATCGACTTACTCCGATACCACCCGCTCTTGCACTCTCATTTGCAGTAGGCAGGCGCTGCACATTGCCCGCATTGTCATCGGGAAATATTAGCGTAACATCCTCTGGTGGATCAAGGCCAGCAGCATAGTAGGTCTGCACCTCTTTATACAGCGTCCACATCTCTGCTCGAAGTTAGCTCTTACATGCCCTAGAGTTCTCAATTCAATGGAATACTTACGATTTACACCATCTTCAGAGCCGTAATACTTTTTGAATATTGCTCTCTCTGTCTCGAACACATCCTTCAATATGTCCAACGCATCGTCGCCTACAATTGGCCCATCATTCGGTCCCCTCATTCCCATTGTGATATATACCTCTTTTCCCTCAATCCTCCTAATCCCCTCTTCCATAAAGCTTGTGACATTCTCCTTGTTGCGTCGCCAATCCCAGGGTCCCGTTTCAGTGACATTCCACTCATTAGTTGCGCGTTGCATAGGCTCGTGGTGGCTCGTGGACACGACAATCCCCATGTCGTTTGCAAGCTGCGTATTTCCGGGGTCATCGGTGAAGAAGATTTGGCCTGGTGGAGGGGTGTAAGAGCGCCACATTGCGGGCCAAATGTAGTTTGCTTTGAGGCGGAGCATCATATCGAAGACGTGGCGGTAGTATTCAGTCTATCCAAATCAGCGATAATCAACTTTTTTTGTGTAATACGTACGTCCAGACGGTAGTGTGAAGCATTGTGTTTCCGAGCCCACCATCTGCACCACATCAGCTTCTCGTTCGACTCCACTTATTCAGCAAAAGGGCTCACAGTGTAGTTGCCGGCTCCTCGTCATTGATGAAAAGCCCGCGATACTTCACGCTCGGCTCTCCATGCACAGTTGTCTTTGGAAGGGCATAAATCTTCTCGTGCTTCTTAGCAGGGACATCGGCAAACCAGTGATATCTACATAGAGGTTAGCTTCGCAAAATGTCTTTTTAGCAAAGAATGGAATGTAAAGAAATTCATACGGCGACTGTCCCGACTGCTCAGCAAGCGTATGAATCCCGAAAATCGCGCCGCGCTTGTCACTCCCCGCAATAACCAGCGCGGCCTGAATTCCAGGCAGCGGATTCCGCACAATTGACGTCTTGAAACCCTCCCATTTTCCCGCGATGTCTTGGACATTCAACGTCGAGTTTGTGCCATTGCGGGACAGGCGTTGAATCAGCGGGGACTTCAGTGAGCCCACAATGATGGCGCTCTCAGCTCGCCCGATGCCGCCAAACCGGCCGAGCTGTTCTTGTGTAAGGTTACGGATATCTGGCTTGGAGCCTGTTATTTCAGCAAAATCGCTCGCGAGACTTTCGGCTGCAATTCCAACTCCGATGAAGTCATCCGCAGCATAGAGGACAGGGGCATGGGTGATATCCAAAGCGCCCTCATGTTCGAATGCCACGAATTTCTCTTCGAGCAGTGCCGTGCAGAACTTCGACAGGATTGATAACACCAGAACAGATACCGGAATGCGCATCTTGACTCCTCAAAATTTTGAGGGTTGAAAAATCCCACGTACCAGGGGATTTGCGTCTCCATACTAACTTATAAACACCAGGAAAGTCGGCACGCGGGGCTGGACCCAACATTCTTCCCAACAGGCCCAAGCCCGCGGCCATATACGCTTAAAAGCATTGTTGATCTGGCTAGAAACTCGCGTAGTTCTTCATTACTATAGGATTTGCGGTGGATGAGATCATTGCCGGTAGATATATCCGGGCCATGGTCACTGGTTTGCACCAATAGGAGCTCTGATTTGCAGAACTGGGTTTAGGATCGATATCCAACGACTGCTGCTTGCCATGTGCGCTATATTGGAGATGGAGGCCATTTCGGGACGTCTGATGAATTCTCGTCAGCAAGTTAACATAAGACGCCCAGGATAACACGTAGGTTAAGCTCAAAAGAAAAAAGAATGGATGAATTAAGTGTACTTCTTCGTATTGGACGAATATAGCACAGTGTCAAGGGCATGTCTAAGGTGCTCACGAATGGAAAGGGAGATATTGTCGGGATAGGCGTTTGTCAACTTTGCGAAGGCTTTCTATATCTAACTGTTATTTGATACCAAAGTTTCCTCTACCACCGTCCTATAACCTCGGAAACTTCACCCTCAGAATCTGGCTCGGCCACGCGACTTCGACACCCAACTTCCACGCCACTTTCAACACCCACTCCGGCTCGCGCATAAACTGCCTTGCCACAAGAATAACATCTGCCTTGAGATCCTCCCCATCGCTTGATTCTGTCATCTTCAAGGCCGCCCTCGCCTCTTCCTCAATTTCCGCATCCACTTTCCTCTCCGCAGGATTGCCAACACCTCCCTCGACAATATCCCTCGCCTGCTCGGCCTCCGTGATCAACCCCACGGCGCCAATAAACATACTCAAACCCTCCTTCTTCAGCTCCTTTCGAATACGGCTCGCAATTCTCGTCTGATAATCCTTCGTCGCAAACGCCTTCACCGTCTGTGCCAGGTGATTCCCCCCAGTACTCACGTCCAGCAAATCCACTCCCAACGCCGGCAACATTTTCGCCAACCGTATCGAACTCTCCACATCCCACGATCCATTCTCCCTCCCCACCTCCGCCCCCTCAAGCCACTCCGTCGCACTGATCCTCACAAACAACGGCATATCCTCCGGAATGACCTCCCTCACCGCCCTGACAACCTCAACCAGCAACCTCGTCCTCCCCTCGAAATACCCCCCATAAGCATCCGTCCGGCGATTCGTCACAAGCGACAGAAACTCGCTGATCAAATACCCATGCGCGGCGTGAATCTCGATGACCTGGATCCCAGCCTGAACAGCGCGCTTGGCCGCGCTCGCCCAGTCCCTGACTAGCTGCTGAATCTCGTCCACGGTCAGAGCACGCGGCGCCCAGAAACCTCCCTCGGGATCCGTCGAGCTGCGCCCGTCCCACGTCCACTCGTCGCCACCCATGGGACCCACGACGTCCTCGGGCCAGCCACCTGCGTCCTTGGTCGCGCGCAGCGAGACCTTGGGCGCCCCGGGGAGAGTGCTCGTCAGCCAGGGAGCTGCGGTGGAGGCTTTGCGGCCTGCGTGGGCGAGTTGGATGGCGCTGATGGAGCCTTGGGATTTGATGAAGTCGGAGATGCGGCGGAGGGCGGGGATTTGCGCGTCGGTCCAGAGGCCCGGGCAGTTGGGGGAGATGCGGCCGCAGGACTGGACGCCCGTGGCTTCGATCATGGTGAGGGCGGCGCCTTTGAGGGCGTAGTGGCCTAAGGTTGCGAGGTGGTAGTCCTGGAGTGGGTGTTAGTGAGTGTGTCTATTTTGAGGGAGTGCCGCATGGAGAATACTGGAGCCCTTGGGCAATTCAGATCGGAAGATCTCAGCCGAAGGAAAGGATCCTTTCGGTGGAATCAAACAAGGAAAACCATCATGGCATCCTAACATGTCCGAATGTCTATCTGCTCTCCGGACAAAAGCCCCTCCCTCTCCAGGAAACCCCAGTAATAACTCTTTCATAAGAATCCTCTTCCTATCCCTCCAGCACAAGTTCCAAGCCAGTATAACGTGCAAAAGCGACAAAGACCAGAAACCAGACACCTCATCGACAACGAAAATAAAATAGGGATCAACAAAACCAAAAACTCACCGTCAAAGCACCAACCGTCGGCCCCTCCGCCGCACAACTGTACTGACACATGGGCGCCACCAAGATGCGATTCCTGAGCGTCACCCCGCGAATCGTGAGCGGCGTGAAGAGCACCGGTACCTTCTTTGCCGCTGCCGCGTCATTCTTCGGATTCGAAACGGGAGCACCGGGCGAGACGGCGTGCTGGGGCGTGAAGAAGGGGATGTTGGGGACACCTGGGTTGTGGTCGGGAGGGTAGGGAGTGGGGGAAGGCATTGGGTTAGTGATGGAGGATTTCGGTGAGAGGAGTGGAATGCGAAGTGAAGAGTTTGAGGGTGGGATTTGAGGACTGAGGATCAGTTGTCTATGTCGGAAATGAGGGTTGGTTACAAATCCAATTGCGACAACCTAGAATTTTTTTTTCGAGCCGTCTCTGGCAATGGTAAATAACCGCGGCGGGTGCGATTGACTGTTACCGCCTCTTTACTGACACTCGTGAGGATTTGTCGTATCCAGTTCAACAAAGATTGACAGTGTTGTTGAGAAGACATCCCTTGAAACGCATCAAACGCGAAACGCTGATTAATCTTACGATGTCGTAGTCTGCGCCCATCAATCCTCCGACTCCCTCACTTCTATGCCGCTTTAATTCAAGAGTGGACTAGTGGTTTAAGTGGATACCTGCTTGGGTGTTAGTGGTTTAGCGGTGTTTAGCGTAGGCGCGGCAGGGCGAGGCTGATCAGACGGCAGCTCGTGAACATGGAATGCCCCACAATGCAAAGTCAAGACGAAGGTACCTCTTGAGATTTTGTTCGCAACATGCGAATTAAGGTCGAAACAGGTGACGTGGAAACAGAGGTCCTCGACTGAGAAGGAAGTGGACGGGACAGGAACGTATGGCCTCAAGAGATATATATGTGCGCTCCTTGAAAGTATAACTGATTCTAAGGTTTATTCTTCTCTCTCATACAGGCTTCGATCTCCTTCATGCTTCAATCGGTTTGGGTCTGCCTGGTCACCGAAGTACTCCCCGGCATCTCATACATTCAATTTCTTCACTCCTTCCGCCAGGATGCTGTCGACTTCGTCTTTATGCTGAGAGAAGTTATCGACGAGGTTGTCCCTGTGATAAAGTCAGCATCTTTTGTTCCCCTTCTCAGTTCCAGCGATCGTCCGTCTGTCCTCCGAATTACAGAAATGAGATCAGTTACTCACCACATCGACGGCTCGTGCTCATGTCTCTTCTCGCTCTTCCACGCCCAATCCGTAATCGTAAACATCCTAGAGCTCTCAAACATGAACGCGACCGCGCCCTCAGAGATCCTCATCTCGGGGGGAGGCTGTGCGCTGGCTGCCTTGAACTCCTCGTAAGCGACACCGTGGGGCACGAAACCGCATTCGTAGCTCACGCCTCCCGGTTGGAAGGAGTCGCTGCGGCCGGCGTATTCACCGTAGATGAGGCCCATGAGTTCAGAGGCCGCGTTGCGGTGGTAGTAGGGGGGACGGTAGGTGTGGCTGGGAAAACGTCACAGTTAGTGATTTGCCAAGAAACGTCAGGTTTGCAATGCATAGAGGCTTGGAAATGATATAGGAAAGAGAGATGCATGGGGACATACCTAGCAACATCCCACCTCGGCGAAAAGATCAAGAAGTCCGCCAGTGGCGAACTTGGATCCCTCGATGGCGCCGTCAACACGCAGAAAATGCTCGGATCAATATGGTCGACGCTGATACTGCCGACATTGACAAACTTGGTTAGGTCGTACTTGTACGGCACGTAATTGCCATGCCAAGCAACGACGTCGAAGGGGGAGTGGTTCTGCGTGCTCTTGAAGAACTTGCCGCTGAGCTTGTAGATAATCTCCCAAGGAGCTTGCTCAATTTCATAGTGAGCAACGGGGTGCAGGAAGTCCCGGGCGTTGGCAAGACCATTCGCACCGAGGGGACCGAGTTCGGGGAGTTGGAAATTTGAGCCCCAGATTTCTGATACCCGTTAGTATCTCCTCTGCTTTCTTCATCTTCCCGTAATCCCAACAATAAAATGCACGTACCAAGGATATACCCCCTAGTCTGCCCATCCGGCAATCCCACCTTGAACCTCTGACCCCTCTGAATCACGCAAATCTCGCCCGGCTGCACAAACAATTTGCCAAACTCCGTCTGGATATCCAACGCTCCCTGCTGCGGCACAATAAGCCAGTCACCATCCGAATTCACGGCTGCTCTGCGGCCCATGCTCGTATTCGCGAGATACGTATGCACGGCGAGGCCTTCACGTAGTGTAGGGTCACCGGAACCAGCGATGGTCTTCAGACCGCTGATAAAGTCGACTTCGCCATCCTTGGGAATTTCAAAAGGGAACCAGGCGAGCTGCGTGGGGGAAACGTGGACGCGGGGGTTCACTGGGAGGAAGTTGGACTCAGTGTCGGGATTCTCGGGCAGGTCGGTCTGATGGTTGTGGTCAGCATGGGGCTTGGGAGTGAAGTAAGGGTGGATGGCGCGGTTTGATGGTTCTTGTGATTCGTGTCATGCGGCCTTCTGTGATGGTGTAGAGGATGCTGACGGGAAGCTTGGAGCTCTTACAAATCCTTGGTGGGCTACTGCTGGGCGAGCTCTGTACAGCCATGCCTGTAACGCGTCAGCGCAAATTCAGTGATTCGTAAACGTCGCATTCCCGGTCGTGCGAACCTTTTTGTTCAAATGCCTCGGCGCCACGAATGCAGTAGCAGTCATCTGCTCCGCATACAGTCCGAATCTCACGCATCTGGGACTGTTCTGGCCCCTGGGAATTGTGCCTTGCAGACAATCAAATCAGCATCTCTAGTTACGAGACCACTAAAGGAAGCACTCACCAGGTACAGCCTCGGATTCGAAACTTTAACCGCACACGTCAGCCAATCTTCTCCACAGATACTCCCCTCTTTTATGACCCATCTCTCACGGAAGGTCGGACCAGACTCACCTATTGCCAAAGCCACACTGATACTACAACGCAGAAATCTGTCAGCTTCCCATTTCTTCACCATGGTCCCAGCACGAGGCAGGCATTGCACTCACTTCATAAGGATCGTTCTTCCTCGTGGCAAAAGATGGTACTACACCATCCTTCTGCGTTTCCGCCCAGTGGAAGATCTTCTGGTACTCCTTGGGATTCTCGAGCTGCGACGTCATCTTGCGTACTCAATCCGCTGTTATGCTGGAAAGGCTTTTGAATCAACGGATTGTAACAGTTGGTCGAGGGGGTTAGTGATTGTCAATGGGTTGAGGACAGGGATTGATTCGAGGTAGGCAAGGGTAAAATAGATTGATGCTCGAGTGTAGGACAGAATGAAGGAGAAGAAGAAGGAAGGAAGAAGGGAGAAAGAAAACAGTTCCCCCATCGGCGAAGTAACCCCGACCCCACATTCTCCTGCCGTCAGCAACCCAGCTCAGCACAGCACACAAGCAATTGCAAGCAGTGGGGCATGCATAGGGTGATTTGCTCTCACTCCAGCCTCGCGATCTTTCCTCCCCATCTCTCTTCCGATCCCACAATCCTCCTGGTCCAGCTCCAGTTCCACCAAAGCTTGTGCTTTCTCTAAACAGCATAGACATCCACCTTCATGGCACTAACTCGCGCCAACCATCGGGATTCCTCGAAAAAGGCCCATTCCCATTGGCAGCCCCAACTGCCGATGAGCGCCTCGGAGGGGTAGCGGGCATGGAACTCGGGGGTGGAGAGGTGGTGGGGTTTGCAGCGGGTGAATCGTCGGGCCGAGGGGCGACGGCGGGGTATAACACGTGCAGCTAGCGTGAGCGCGGGGAAGTGAATGTCTTTGTCAGACATGAGTCAGCGGGGAAGCATATCTAATATCTACGGGCTTTCCAAGAAGTCAGAACAGACTTCCACATGTCAGGGCGTCCGTTTGCTTTGGGAGCCACTTGATAATACACTGTGCTATTATGGGTACATTCACAATATCTTGCTCAAGCCAATAACCTTCGGAATACGCGTAATCCGCCACGCCTCACTTGCGCGCCCTACAAATTCCCACCTCTGCAATCCCGACTCCCAATCAACCCATCATCATCCCCAACACCCACCGATCAGACCTTCTCGCACTTCCGGATCCCTCAGCCCTAACGGCCAGTCCATACATTGATATGCATCTCTCATCCTGTACGACCCCCTCCACAGCCATCGAACCGCCAATCCTCGGACCTCGCCGACTCACCGTCAATGTGACTCCCCCCATCATCGCACGCGCATGCGCCTTCCCTCATCCGTGAGTCCTACCTCTCCTCGCATGTGCACTCTCAGCCACTCCATGGCTTCCAAGGTCATATTTCCATTATGAAACAAAGAAAGTTTACCTTGGGACGCCGTGGATGGAGTGTTGGATGACAGGCTTTGCGATCGTATCCACGGTGCATGCGCAATTCCATGCCGATGGCTACAGTATGCAGCAGGAGCGGAGCGTATCCGGCGCGCGCATGTCGCGCGTCTGCAGGCCTGGTGTTGGGAGGTTAGGTATGGGATGGTTCATTGGCTGTGAATATATGTGCGATCGGTTAGCGCAGGGCGAAGGCAAATGGCGGAGTCCGACTTGTCCGTCATCTTCGTCCTGCTGGATATTGTGTGATTCCTGCAGCGAATCCTAGATGCCGCCAAGGGCGATGTTGCGTCCGGTGAATGTCTCTGACGGCAGAGACTGGCTGCAGTCCAGCGCTGGAACCTTGCTGGGTCCAATTCGTCATCCACTGACACCAACACTAATATTGACATCTCGGTCGTTCATGCACAGCAGCGGCTGTAGGAACGAGACTAGTAGTCTACTCGAGCTACTCGAGCTAGAAAAGCAGATGTGTTGCAGCCGGCGCAGGTTCCTGTTTCTAATCTATTGGATTCGCAGCTGTTTCCCAAGACCTGTCTTGACGATAGTTAGATTGCTAGTCCGGTTGCTATTTTCGTCACAGTCCAGTCGTGTTTGTACTCCGTTGCAATATCCATCGGACGGCGCCCCGGACCTGTAATCGTCAAATATATACCTCTCCGAGAAGAAAACATCGCAGAAACGCTCTCCACGTTCTTCGTTTAGATTTCTTCTTGGTTTTAAGCTAAGAAGGGCTCGAAACCGATGCCTAGGTAGACGTCAAATTGCTCTAGATTCTTGGATCCGAGAGTCAACCTGCCGCTGGGTTCACTCCAGGGCTATCGATATCCGTCCAGAGCCACTATACACCCCACGCTAGAGTCGTGTTCTCCAAATATTGAATCTCAAATATCAATATATAGCCGACTCTAGCTTAAGGTAAGGTCAGCCTTCGTTACTCCAAAAAAGGATACTACAATATCGCCTCTACAATACCTAACCTAATCCACTGCCTTCGCTAGATCAACCAAAACCACCTTCAAGCCTGTGTGAACCACCATTTATCCATCCCTCGGAACTCCAAACACACCCACCAGTCACATCCACCTTGGGGCATCAGCGAACTCTTTCTCCATCCGCTAATCTCCAACTGCAAAAGCCTAGGGAGGGTTTCATAATAGGGACAATACTACCTATGTAGTCAGTACCTTGCGACCTTGCTCTCCTACTCCTCTCTTCCTCTCCAGCAACACCCTTCCTCCCGCGAAAAAAGCATTCCTTCCCAATCACCTACCCCTCATCACAATCCACCTGCATGTACTCCGTACTCCGTATAAGTACCCCCCTCAACCCGCATGAGGTCCTGTGGCTAAAACGGCGCTAAACCCGCTATACCCAATCCAGCTCCACAAGTACATGAACGCGAATGCGGGGCGAACCACTGTGGCTGTGGCTGATCCCTCCCCACCCCTCCAACCCCTCCAAAACACCCGTGCTCGACACCCCTCTCCCGTCCACCACTACACCCTCTCCTCATAGCGGCCACGAGCAGACGTTATTGGCATCGGCCATCTGCCCATCTGCCCATCTTTCTCCCTGCCTAGGATAGTTCCCTTGGATGCATGATGCGTGCGCCGGGGCACCTGGCAGCTCAGGACGCACGACGGTTGTCTCCCTGGGTGGGTAGAGGCGATGGATCTGTGTCACGGGTCGCATCTTGCATGAACGACTGCGCAAGGACTGTGAACATGCGAAGTCAATGTCGACGTGGAGCGACCGGGTAGGAACGGCGGGGCATGGACATGAGCATGGGAATCTACACAGTAGCATCGCCCATTTCCCATCTCCCCTCTCCTCCCTCCAAATTTCGCTTCTCCCTTCTCCCTTCTTCCCCCTCCAATATCCCATCCTCCATCTCCAGCTCTATAATGCATCCCTCGCAGATACGGCACCCTCGCATCCGGCGCTCTCTCTTTCCCACAGACACATCCCCCGCCATCACCCATCCCAACCCTCCAACTCAACGTCCCACTCACTCACCCGCACACTAACCGGAGCATACCGTTTGCCGTCAAACAAAGTAAAGATCGCCAGTCGTCACCGCCTGCCGGCATCTGCAGATGATAAGCAGGTAAGCAGGTCGACGGCATATGTATCGATAAAGCGGGAGAGCGGCGGACCCTGCGTGCGCAGACATAGAGATCATCCATCTGATCTACTCCGTCTTATTTCTCCCTCTTCATACCACATTATATCAGCATTATCCCCCAATACTCTCCTCGGCACTCTGCTTCCCCCGAGTCGAAAACAAAGAATCGACTCAGGCAAAAGCAGCACAATCATCAAACAGCATGAAAGGGAGGGGATTCTGAAAGCGTGATACCTCTGTATCTCAAGCATCAGAGCAACAAGGCTATTATGTATGTAGTGCAGGGTTCAGGGGCCCAGAGAGATGCATATGCACATGGCCGCATGGTAATGTGCCACACATCTACCTACCAGGGCCACAACTAGGCTAGTCTAATAAGGTAGGACGACTTGCATGTGAGCGCAGTTCGGGGCAGCGACTTCGGGCGACGATCAATAATCAGCGGTCAAGGGGTTAGGACTACTACTGGCAGGGTGTCGAAGGAGCACCAGGCGCAAGTGTGTGAGGGTGTATGGATGCCTGTGGGTGTGGGCGTGACGGATGCAAGCCGGTTGGCACCCTGGACGAAACATGAACGGTTTGCTTGCTTGCTTTCGGGGGGCACATCAGAAACAGATGTGTGCCCGCCCGCTTGATCTGATTGTTTGTTTGACGCGCGGACGGTGCGCGCCGCCCAGCTTTTCGAGTCCTAATAAGTATTATCGTGTTACAGCCGCAGAAACCAGAACAACCGCCAGTACTCGTACAAGATCCTCGGGAGTCTGCCTCAGTCATTCATCCAGGCTGCGACGCGGCTCCCTCCGAATCTCGCAGCAAACCGCAGGCCTTGTGAGCCCATGGGGAAGTAGGAGACCAGGTACCAGATGAGGCAGACCAGCTGCAGGAGCGAGGCGATGAAGGTGAGAAGGGTGCTGTGTAACTATACCATCACGCGCACATGCAGTTAGTACAGTAAACCCGAGCAATCCGCAATCGATAAGACTAGCGTGGGGTATGGGATTAAGGGCAGCAGGGTTCATGCGGGATGTGCATGTGCTTCAGGACGGGGATGGGGCAGGAGCGTGGAACTTACCCCGAGCGAAAACCACAGAGTGAGCCCAATGCTACCAAAGTACGCTGCGCTGAAAGGAAGTCTGGGCCCAGAAATGAGGTGATGAACTGGGAGAGGAAGTCTGCAGTTAGCACATCGCCTTGGACAGTGTTGAGGGGCACGTACTGTATGCTGTGGGGCCCATCAAAACACCCCAAGATACCAGAAATAGAAGACTGCCCATAGACCACCTGAGTGCCGACGACCATTAGCTCTTGAGCCGCTGATGAATGTGCCTGAACTGGGAAATGTGAACTGGGCAGGCACTTCTGCGCGCTAAAGGCGAACCTCCGCATGATCGCAGAATAGTGCAAGATGCCAACTTTGAAGCAGTTTAAACGGTCATGGCGGCACCACCTCCATGATGCCTTCCAAGATTCGCTCAGACAAACATTCAACAAATCTGTGCAGAAGGCATCCCAGTTGCGACTGGCCGCGTCCTGCTGCTGGGGATCGCGACAAGCGATGTGCCACCCTCAAAACGAGGAAGGTGACAGAGAAGGCTATGCGTATCGGTTTGGAGGGGATAAGGATACATAGAAGATGAAGAACTCACAGAATGGCAAACTTGCGGGGTTTAACAAGCAGTACACCAGTGAACATCAATGCGAAACAAAGGGCAAACATGGCCAGGGAGGCAACCATGAGACCGCCGAAGACGAGCAGCCGATCCCAGCGACTCACTAGGGACACAACGGTTAGCAGTGATCAAATGTAACAATGGAGGTTGCGTATATGCAGCCATCTGCGACCCGGGTGATTTACGCAGGAACTCCCTTCCGCTGCCGATGCCAGGGCGATCACTGCATACTGAGTCCAGGTGACATGTTGGTTGAGCCTGAGCCGGGAGCGGAGATAGCAGATTGAAAGAACATGGCAAAATCTGTCCTCTGATGCGATTTTGCGAAATCTCTGACTGCGCGAAGCATCCCCTGCTAGCTCTGCAAGAGGTCGCCGCGGCACAGTCACAAGGCCGGCATGGGGATACGTAGAGGTGTAGGGAAAGCAGCCCCGGCTGCCATGGCGTTCGACGCGCATTGCTCAGCAAGGTGGCGGCTGAAGGCAGACGCTCCGTAGGCAATCCAAGCCTTTCTACGGCGGTGGTTGAAACAGAAAGGGGCACTTACGCGCAAACCAGCCTTCTTCCTCTTCCCTCCGGGTGGGTGCTGGCAGCGGAGCTCCCGGATTCTCAGTAGTCGGCAGCCTAACATAGCCACCGGAACCAAACGGATTGAGGTTTTGGAGCCTCCCAATCAAGGAGGGAGAAGATGTGTTCACGGGAACATCGGCGTCCCTTCGGCTCCAACCCAGCGAGTTTAAGGAATCCCGGAGCGAGGCGGACGCCATGTTTACTTGCTGAGAGCGGTCCTCCGCCGTAGGGGTGCACGAGGCGTTTGAACGAAGGCTTGCAAGCAAGGCACAGAGTGCTACCTTTCCCGGGAAATACGGCGGAATGTGCGATGGATGTTGAGGAATGACTCTATGGCAGAGAGGGCAGAGGAGCTATTCCCAGGAACCGCAGCAGGCGACACAGAAACGCGTGGTCCGGATGTATAGCGGGATGATTGTGGCGGATGACGGTAACTGAGGCTTGGCTAGGCAGCGTTTGTCCCAGTTTGCAGTTGGCAGAGTTGGCGAGGTGTGGCTTGTAGAGGTGTAGGAGAGGCGGGGCGAGGATGCGCCAGTGTTGATGGAGACGGAGGATTTTGTGCAGATGATCTCCGAAGCGCCGTCTGCAGTTTGGACGGACCGGCCAATAGCAGAATGTCAGACAGAGTCTCAGACAAGTGGACCTGTGCTCGCGGCTTGTGATAGGGACGGATCGAGTGTTGCAGCGGAGAGGACTTGCGGCGCCGAGAGGTGTTGGGGAGCAGGCGGTCGTGGAGGCCGCGGAAGGTCTGATTGGAGAGCAAGCAGGCTGGATCTGGGAGTGTGGGCGGCCGCGAGGACGGTAATGTGCTAGAGCGAGGGGCTCAGGACGGCGGAGGGCTGCGGGCTGCGGAGGGGTGGGTGTAGTATCGAGTGTAGTGAATCGACTCGTGGACGGTCCATTAGCTTACGCATACGGGCAACTGGGGGGTTGCGTGAACGGATGGCTTGGCGGAGCTATACCGAGGAAGGCTTAGTGGCATATGGCCCTTGCTAACCTTTCTCTCCGCTTGGGTCGACGACGACGACTCTCCGACGACTCTCCAATACAAGTACGGAGTACATACTGCCACACAGACACACACATCGGGCCCACTCTCCCACCGGATGGCAAAGCTGCGTCCCAACCTGGTTGAGGTTGCACCCTCTTGCGGCGCAACCAGCGACAGCACGATCGGTGGAACTGACGTTCGCCGCTTTGCCTTCACCTGGGAATTGTAGGAAGTTGGGTGTGGCTTGGGGTTCATGGTCTGAAAAGGGAACTGATATCGCGATGCGATAGCGATGGTGGGACTCTTGAGTCACTCGCGCCTCGCACGCGTTTCTGGGAATCTGCGAAGCTGAGACCAGAGACGTTCACATCGGTCTTGGGCTACAGCGGATGACCGTATGCGGCGGGTCGTGTGCGGAAGCGCGCCAGGGACATGGGGTGGGCTGGGGGGTGAAGGGGGGTTGTCAAAGGAGGGTGGCAGGTCCTACAAGTTGCACTTCGGGCAGCCCTGGAGCCCTTGGAGCCCTGGAGGGATCGATCAAACCGGGAAGTAGAGTGGTAAAGGGTGGAAGATGAGCCACACGGGCAGTGGGAAGCAGAAGTGCCTGGAGCAGCGACGCTGAGAAAGCAGGCCGGGCAAGCAGTCAACAAGAGTATCCGCAGTCAGTATATTATGTCGGCGACGTCCGCACCTGTGCTGGAGCCAATCCTGCCTCTTGTTCCCCTACTGTGTGCAGCTTCTTGAGGTGCTGTGTATATTCCGATATCCATGCGCCGTCGTTGACATATACCACTTCTTTACAAACTACTCGGTGCCACAGGCGACGTCACTGGTGCCCCAGACGGAGGGCGCCACAGCAGACGACAGCTCGCACACCAGCAACGGCAGTAGTGCATCTCCTGCATCCTGCTACTCTTACGGAGTTACTCTTCTGTCCTGCCCTCTGGCCTCACTGCACGCGCAAAGGGTATACGGCGCGGCCCCAGCCTTGCCAGATCGTCTCGACCTCTTTGAATAACGATTCGCTGCGTCTCCTTGGCGGCCACCCCTCAAGCGACCCCATAGATCGCGCCCGCGCCGGTCTCTTTTTGGCGGCGCTGACCGCCTTCTCCAACCTGAACACCTCCTCACCCTCCTTGCCTCTCCGCCTCCTCCTCCTTCTCCTCCTCCTCCGCCGCAGCCCGACTACACAACACTGCGCCCTTCCTTACAGTACCGACAACAGCAGCGCCGCCTGCCTTGCGCTGACTGAAAGAGCGAATTGTCATTATTGCTTGTCCAACAAGCCCGCTTGCCTCGCCCATTGTCCACCAACCCACCGCACCAGGGGCTATCCCGCTTGAAGATCCCCCGCCATCTATCGCCCAAACCTTGGACCGGGCTCCAGTCTTCGTCTTCCCACTTTCAGCTTTTTCTTCTCCACTCCAGCGACCGCTGCACACCGCTGCTCTCCGATTCCATCGCCGCAGACACGACCCCTCTGCCTCGTCCTCGCCGCACCCCTCGATCCCACTCAACCCGCCTGCGCGCCTTCAAAGGAGAACAAACCCGTGTCACCTCCGACCCGCCACGCCCTCCACCGAACCCTTCATCCCTCCAACCCTCAACCCCACACGAACCTCCGTTTGCTGCATCGTCCCTGCGCAAAGCAGTGGCCCCGAGCAACCATCCTTCTTTTCGAGGAACTTCGCATTTTGTTATCTGCAACTGCGCCTGCAGTGCACAATCCTCGCTGTGGTGAGTCAACCGCCCCCGTCGCGACTTCCCTCCTTCCACCACCGACCCGCTCCCCGCCTCTACACAAATCCTCCCCAACAGACGCTTCAGTACTGTGCGACCTGGCACTCTGTACTGTGTCTCTGCGTCTGGTGCCTGTGCCACCGTCCCCCGCTGCTGTGGTCTGCGTTGCGGCTGTCATCCACCCGCATCCGCCTCGCTGGTTACCTCATTGTCCGCCGAGTCCCTCCATTGCCTAGCCTGACTCTCTTCCGGGGACCTACCGCTGACAGTTGCGCCTCCAGGTGCACTCCGTGGACCGCAGCCACGAGTAGCTTGCGTCGCCGTCCTCCTGCTTCCCCGAGAACGGCCCTTCACACTCATTCGGTGCTTTGAGGCGACACCCTGTGCCCTTCGGCCCTCCCTCTACACGTCCTCATTAGCTTCACCGAGGCTTAGTCCCTAACACGAGCGTACGAGCACGACAGCCTGCGATAACGTCTGTCCTCGGTGAGTAGATGGCTGTTGCTGCACCAATCCAGCAGGATGCACCTCTAATGCCTCTTATGCAGAACAAACAGCGGCCTTCTCTTGCAGATTGCCAACCAGTCAGGCCGGTCAAGCAAGGCATTCAGCTTGCCCAGACTGTCCTTGTGCTTCGACCAGAGCAATCGCCCGCCGCAGTCCTTTATATGGTCACGAACCGTCTCGTGCTGCAATCATCCTGCAAGCTCGCGAGCCTGCATTCTTTAGCCACATCGACTGGACCCAATACCCGATCGTTTCAGATCCTTGAAACCGGGGTCCAGCATCGGTCCTCGGCTTCACCCTTCCCACATTCCGGGCGTCACTGCAACCTTTAGTGATGCCAGCTCCCAGTAAGTGTGCCTCTTGTAACATCCCTACCCCCCTTGTCACCAGACCCCAGTCAAAGACATGTCCCCCACCCTCACTGTCCAACCCCTCTATATTACACTCGACCTCTCCTTTTGCTTGCTCCGCACTGCACTCCCCCTCTATTCCTTGTCCTATCCTGTCTTCCTCTTCGCTGGCAGCTCCCACGATGCTTCGTGAAGCACTACTGACTGTCCCCGAAGCGGACGCACTCTTCACCCCCCCTTCTTCCTACTCCCCCCAGAAGACCCTCGCGAGGCTGGACCTCCGGTTTGACTCCAACTCTGACGATAGTCTAGACGGTGACATCTTCAACATGAATACCATGGCTGGCACTGGTTCCCCATCCCCTTATATCAAGGAGGAACTGGACGACATGCATTTCAATCCCAACCGATTCATGGGCCACAGCGGGTTGGGCATGACGCAGCAGTTTGGGAATCAAGAGTTCAGTGGTGCTCAAGACAACATGGGAGCCATCAATCCCTCCGATCTCTCTGTATCCGGAAATTTCCTAAACAACAATCAGTTTGGCACAGGTTACATGCCCGGTGGTGCTGGCATCGCCGACGACGAACTGGCCGACTCCTTGGGCAACTTCGATCACCAGCAGAATTTCGGTGGCTTCAACCAGGAGGAGAATTATCTCCATGCTCAACCTGCTGGTGCCCAGGTCCCCCGCAACCACGCCGCTATGCATCAGTTGTACTCGAATACCCCGGACGACTTGCCGATCCAGAGTCCCTTCACCCAGCCCCAGGCCTTCGACTTTTCCCAGTATCAGTCGCCTTCCCAACGGTTAGGCTTCGCACATAGTATGCCCAACGGCGCCATCTCCCGCCAGAGAATGGCTGCCGCCATGAGCCGCAATGGATCCGACAGTCGCAGCCCCATGTCACCCAAGGGTCATACTATCGGTGCAGGACAGTTCGGCACCCCTGACTCGGGCAACTTTGGTTCGCAACCTATCATGACGACTATGCATCGCCGTCAGAAGAGCGTAGGCGGTACCTGGGATGGCACCCCGGGCAGTTCCCACTCTTGGATAGAGTCACCCGCCCACTCTCCTCATACCGCTACCTTGCCGCATCAGCAAATCTCCGAAGTGATGCACTCGGCGAAGCACGCTTCCCTGCCTGCGAAGGTGGATCTGGGCCAGTCACAAGATGCCAAGAAGCGGCGTCGTCGCGAGTCGCATAATCTTGTCGAACGTCGGCGTCGTGACAACATCAACGAGCGCATCCAGGACCTCTCTCGCCTTGTTCCCCAGCATCGACTGGAGGACGAGAAGATCAGGAAGCACATCAATAACAACGGGCCACTCTCGCCAGCACTCACAAGTGGCATGTCCCCTCCCCAGGCCACATCTCTCTTGGCTGGCGGCACCGGCAAACGGGCTGCCGGCAACATCACCACCGGCCTGCCGATTGAAGAGAAAGACAAGGGCCCCAACAAGGGTGACATTCTGAATGGTGCCGTGAGCTGGACACGCGATCTCATGTGGATGCTGTACAGACAGATAAAGGAGAACGATGCTCTGAAAGCTCGCCTCGGCCAACAAGGATGGGTCAGCGAAGAGACGGAGGAAGAGCGCCGCATGCGTACAGAACTCGTGGAAGCTGTCGAGAAGAACGGTGTCGATAGCTTCAAGTATTCAAGAGGACCGGGCTCCGGTTTGCGGGTTCCCAAGCATACCAATCTCGCCGGGGAACCCATTGGGCAGATATCCCCACAGAGCCTTAGTCCCGGTATGCAAAGTAACGGAAGCAGCTCCAACGTCAACGCTGGCGACAATGCAAACGCGAATCAGCAATTCTGGATGAGCCAACAAACCGACAACAACCCATTCACGCTGAAGGAAGAGGATGAATACAATTCGATGGATATGGGCTGAAGCCTTCCTCTACATTACATACATTAGCGGATGCTTTGCCGCAGCCTCCATATCGCACAATCTTCGTATCTTCAGGCATAGGAATGTCTCTCTGATCCTATGTCGCCCCGCCGCCTTGGACTTCGCTTTCGATACCCATCCCGCACGCTCCTGCGTTCGCCACATGCATTGTTAGGCCGGAACACGAGCCAGTCGAATCATGCAGCCGCCCGATACGGACCCCTACGCAGCGATGGCTTGCTTGCAAGCCACTTCGAGGCGTTCAGGTCAGCCAGGCACTTGCCTTACTTCGTTCCCGGTGTTACTCAAGCATATGCCGTCTTGGCTGGCCACAAGACGGAACGCACGCTTCCCTCTCGCATCTTTTCACATACCCGTCTCATTGCATACCATGTTTCGAGACATTCTTCGCTGGCGTCATCGGACATACCCCTCACCCGGATTGCTCACCTCGAGAGAAGACGGCTGTCTTATCTCGCGATCACCAGAATGGCTTTCGATTTTGTGTGTTTGCCGTGTTGCTGTTTTTCGATATGGTTTGTGTTTATCTACGCGTATCTTTTCGCGTCAGTCCTTGATATGGTTTTCTCCATCTTTCTTTCCCGCATACTCCTGGGTAGTTTTGGGTGTCGCTGTTTGGGCTATTGCTCTTCTCCTCTCCACGATTATCCCGAATTTCTATTCCATCAGCGCCGCGAGCATATTAATCTACGGAGCGTGCGGCGTTTTTGATGCATTTCCACTTGAGGAAATCCTCCCAAGGGGAAATGGGATGGGTTAGCAGTCTCCACTCTGTCGAACTGTTTGATGCATTTCATTGCTATTTAGCTACTCATATTTTATTTGCTCTTGTTTCTTTGCGCTTGATTTCCTCTTCTTATCTACGGGCGATATGGGATCTGATGGGACACGGATTCGGTCTTAGGACCACTACCTAGGCACTAATTATCATCATGATGGAACTCCTTTGATACTACTATTGAATCAAACACTTGTGCTTGTTGATGGGGGTGATGTGTACATGTGTCTGCTTGCTTCATCGCTGCAGCCTAGGGACCGCGGGAGGTAGGGTAGATGGAGGTTTTGTGTCCGGCCTCCACTAGGCAACTAATAACATTCATACATGTGTGCGTATGTGTAAGCGTGGGGGGCGCATGCCTCATCTGTCGCACTTTTCTTCATCTTCCTTTTGAGCAACGGCGTCAATTGTTGTTGCTGTCTAGTAGGGTTGGGTTGTTCGAGGGTTTAGTGTGGTGGGTGGTTGTGGTAGGTTAGTGTGATGGGTGGTGGTGGGCAAAGTAGTTAGTTAGGGAAAGGGGAGGGGAGGGGAGGGGAAGGGGAAGACTCTACGACTTCACCTCGATGGCATGTGCGAATGGTGTGAATGGTCGTGAGTGGTGTGTAGCTAGAGTCCTGTATGAGGGGCTGGGAAGGAAAGGTGCGTAGTGGTATGTGGGTGCCATCACGGAAGGGGGGAGGGTTCCGTAGGGATAGGTTACGGGGCGAAGGGTTGGCGGTAGGGTTTAGTGGAGTTTTCAACGCGGAATGTTGGAATCATTTCTGTCTCTACTACGGTAGCTCCTGCGTTGGGTGATTGGGGCTTTCGTGGGATTTTGTGTATTACGCTTGTGTATAGCAGCCCTGGAGTGTGTATTTATTATGCTTATATACTTATACTTAAGCTTATTGTTTTGTGTAGTTTAACTACTCACTAGGCTTGACATGCCTACTTTATTTACCTTAGGGTATGCACCGCACCGCACTAATTACAACTCCGCCCCAGTTCCGTACTCCCTTTTGATCAGCCCTCACTGGCCCCTTATTCCGCATCCTATACCTCTTACCCTTTCACACTCCCCTTTGCTTACAACGTTGAACGTATCTTATTATCTTCCTTCTACTCCTACACATCTATTACCACCACCGACTAAGGGTACTCTGTCTGCCTCCTTCTCCTCCTCCCTCGCCAATTCTCGGGGCCCGCCAAACCAATCCATAATCCCGCATCCGCCACTCAAACTCCCCGCCCACCCTGGGGCACTACCCTTCCTTACTCTTAATCGCTCTATCTACCTAGGGTAGAGTCTAAAACCACGGGCGTACACACATAGCGTTGAGGCGAACTACACTACGCTACACTATACTACACTGGTACACTACCTCCGGGCCTGCGGAACCGTGACACTGGCACAGTGCTGCTGTATAGAGCTAGATGGGCTCCACTACGTCAGAAGGTATGGGGATGTGGTCACACGACATGCCCCCCTCCCTCGCTCCCTCCCTCCCTCCCTCCACCAAGTCGAAAGGAGTAAAGCGGTGCGGTGCAGTGCGAGTGTACGCTAGCTAAAGGTGAGAATGCGAGGAGGAAAAGCGCGGTGTACAACTGTAAGTGTATGCCCCGTGTGCATATGTCGGTCTGAGACACTACAGTCTAGGGTCTCACGGCAGGAATGGGAGGTCGAGTGTAATAAGAGTTGCCGAATGTGCCGGCGTCGGGAAGGGTGGGTGAGTTGTGTAAGTGGGCTTTTGGGCGTTAGATGAGGTACTTGCTGTGCGGTGGAAACGGAAGATACCTGCGGGCGGGCTCAAGCGGCGCGGTTGGGAGATGTTTTGTCTTTTGGACAGAGGAAAATACCGGGGACGATAATGATATTCTATGGAGTGTATAAAGGCCCAACTGAGGGATTGATTGTAGGGCTCTCATTTGCAGACGGGACAAATTTCGAGTACGAACGACTTCGTTCACTCATATAACTGATAGACGGCGCCGAATTCGGGGAGGAAATACCAATCCTTTTTTTCACAGCCGGCATTCACTGCTGGTTTCTCATTTCCGTCCCATTCCTATTTTTATTCTCTCTCACTGCTGCAACTTTCTTCACGACTCCACACCCCATCCCAACCCCAGCATCAATATCGATACCAACACGAAAACACTGACAGCCTGCACACGAACCACTACAGCACCGCAAAGTGTCACTCCAGAAAAGACACCAATCGGCGCGGTGCCCTACCTTGACTAGGGTGTCCAGCCGCGAACTGCGCACTGCGCACGCCTCATGCGGCGGAACATTGAACCGTGGGTGGGTTTCCAATGCGGGGAAGGAAGCATTAACCGTTGGAGGAGCGAGCGACAGCTACTAACTTAGTAGTAGCTATATCAAAGAGTGATATAGGAGGTTAGCGGAAGCTATTGGGCGATGACAGTGGCAGAGGGGGCGGTGTGTATTGCACAAGGGGCTATATAGCATGAACCGTTATAGAGTGTGAACCCTTGCCTAAACCGTAGAGAAAGACGCAGGAGAGTGGCTACTAGTGGGATCTAAGATAGGGTACTGTGCAGTATCTGTGGATACTACTAACGGAGGACATGTCGGCTTAATGACACTTAACCTCGAATTTGAAAGGAATTCCTCATGTGTATCGAGCTTTTACTTACTGAGACGCATGCCCCACGCGCTCGTTTTCGCTCCTTTCTCTTAACCAACCGGTCGAACAAGTCCCACACGCATATCTTCTCTCTCCTCCACCTTGGAAGTAGACTCCAACTCTTAGCCCTAGGGTACCTTCAATACACTCATCCCTCCCTCCCTTCCCTCTACCCACCGCCATCCACAGGCCCCAACGAACGTCATCGATCATCCGCCACCCACTCCCCTCCCGGCAAACCAACCCGTCGTTTCAACGCCAGCCTTGTGTTTCACTCCGCCAGCGTAACTCACGGCCTCCGCCTGTCGACCTACCCTCAATCTACTTGGCAAGCTAGCAGGACACGATAGCCGGAACGAACGACTAGTGAGTGAGTGCTACGTTACACTCAACGGAGGGTGGGGCAGGCGGAGGGGGATGGACAGAGAGGGAGGGGTGGCGGTGATGGTGGTGGTGCAGCAGACCGTTTTTGTGTCCGATTCATTGGCAACACATTGGATATGCTGTTGTGCATGTGTCTCGAAGAAAAGAGCGGGGAGGGGGGGACACACAGAGAGAGAGTGTGAGTGAGAGAGAGAGAGCGTGAGACCAATGAAGACCCTCCTGCTAGTAGCGACTATAGTACGGGCGATGCAATAACCCATCCTGCTATAGATATCCTAGTGTCTGCATTTTCCTGCTCTCCCAGCGGGGTATCGATTCTGTTGAGAGCCGTGTGAAAACCCCAACAACTGGGCCCGTCCCTCGTTCCCTCCCGCCATACTTCCAGCTCCTTACGCGTCAGACGCAACCGCTGTGCTTGCACTGCCCCATACCACAGAATGCCGTACGTGGCGTAACCGCACCAGCGCTGCATTCACCACTGCCGCTACTCTGGCCATGACAGCCGTCCGCCTCACCGAACCTGTCAGTCCGACCTGTCATTCCCATTTGACTCTCCTGCGTCATCCCTTCTCCACACAACGAACCCCTTCCATTCCAACTCCCCGTCTCCCCCCATGTCCGCTGTCTTATACTGAGACCGAACAACAGATGCACGCCTGCAGGGCATCATGTAATGTAACCTGTCAAATCTGCAGCCCTGCGCGTCTTCAATACCGTCCTCTTCCACATGTCCTGCAGGACTACTCGGCTGCTACTACCGCTGGTGTTGCTGCTCCTCAAGGGACGATGCTGTGTGTGCAAGAGCACGAGCATGATAGGTCCAAGTCAGGGGGACGCTCGGACCCCTCGGATGCTGCCGAACCGTTGACCAGGGCGTGCCCAGGGACGCTTCATTCCAATGGTACATCAAGCGCTGCGCCTCTACTCTGCCAGCCTTATCTTGGATTTAAGCTGAGGAGGAGGGTTGCTGTTGCGATGGGGTTGCAGTAGTAGTAGCAGATAGGCTGGTGGCGGCTGCTGTTGGCGAGGCAGCATCGGAGGTTCCGTTGTCGTCACCAAAGCCCAGGTTTTTGAATGAGTCAGGGGCCATGAGGTTGCTATCAGCAGACAGAGTCAGCACCGCGAACTTTCCATTTCCAGATGAGCACGTCGATCCGCTCTTCGCTCGGAAGGGACCGAGCGTGTGAGGCGGAATAAAGTGGATAAGGAAGAGACACGCTGTTGCCGCGGAGGTGGGGAAGCCAGCCATCTGCATCTGCGGCACATCGACAGCAGCAAGGAATGAGGCGTGAGGAGGTCTATCCCTTGCTTTCTGCAAGCGTTTGGCTTCCCAATTACCCGGTTCATTCGAATTTGACAGAGCGGTGTCACAAGATTAGGTCCCCCCTAACCAGAATAGGCGATGGCTTATGAGACATTGAGGAGAGCGGATGGCGAAGAGGTATGAGAAAGACGAGAGATGGTACATACTGTTCCATCCGGCAGCTCAGGTATGCTTTTGCTCGATTGCGACATTCAGGGTCGTTGGTCCCGCGATGGGATCGGATGCATTGAAGGTACGATAGCATGACGGACTTGCATTCTCCTATGAACATGAGTTAGTTTCGAGAGAGTCTGTGATAAGTGGGGCCAGGAAAGAGTTTACCATCGTGGTCCAGAGGAAAGGAGCCACGTTCCGGCCTATGAATTGCTATTTCTTAGTCTCTCAAGGGATCTGGTCCGTGTACGGAGGATAGACTTACGGTGTGGGTTTGCTGACTTTCTGCCCTCCGCCGGGCTGGCCGAAGGTGCTCATAGTCGTTACGCAATGAAAATCGAGGAACTGAAGGGGAAATGAGGAGCTCCAGCAGAGCTGTGACTTCAATGACGGATGGTGAGGTGGGCGATGTTATGGCATGAGGTTGAATCAAGAATTGCGCTTGGTCCGAAGGCGGCCCGTGCGCCTTGATGATTACCCCTGCCAATGACGTGTTGGGTGAGCTTCAACACCATGCGTTCATCGTGAACTACCGAAAGGAGTTAGTTATGAGTGCGACCTCCCCGTAGGCTTTGCTCGGCTCGTGGATTACAATTGGTTTATCCGGGTTTTCTTTTGCTCCTCCCGCATATTTCACAACATGGTTTTCACACGGGCGCGGCAAACTACATATATCATGCCTCAATTAGCAGTTTGAGGAGGTCACTGGTCCGCATATGACCCTGAGTCCCATCGCCAAACAGTGGACTTTAGTCCCTATTTCATGGGACCTCTTACAAAGTGCTACTAGGATGATTGAACTGAAGGCAGATGTCTCCGGAATGAGCACGAGAAATCGCGATCCCTGGCACATATGCTGCCAGGGCGGAAGCCCACTGCTAGGTCACCTCAATTCACTAACCGTACATGGGACAAAATCATGAGATCCTTCTACGCATTTCAACTTCTCCCCGCACCACCCGTGCAAGCCCACAATAGCATATTACCTCGATGTGATAGGAGATTCCTGTATCTGTGGGCTGCACTTGGACACCTGGCTAGGATAGGATAAAGCCTTTTGCTTACGCATAATATGCATAATTAATGTTGCTGGATTTTGTGCCGTTCGTCGCGGGTGGGGAACGAGGGTAGGGTTTCGAACTGGGTAGCAATTTCAAACGCTTCAGTGGTTATCACAATGAAGCCATAGATGAGGAGTATAAGCACAAGCTGAGCTCGTCTATACTTCTATATTGCTGATGATTTGAGTATGTACAGGTAGGCATTGTCGAGTTGAGAGACGTTTGGTATGATCGACGGCTAGGCCGCTTACGGTTAGCCCATGATTCAGTTCGACGTCCACGGCTCTTCCGACTCATCAGCTTTCAGATGCCGTTGACCGCGACTCTCGTCCTATAACCTGAGCTCCAGTTTTCGGGAGAATTCCAGCGTTGTTATCTTGAATCCCATTGCAACATTGACTTCGCATGGCCCCTTCGGTGCGAGCCCGCTCGCTGGGTAAAGCTTCATTCGGGCCCGCATTCTCGAAGCTCAAAACCTCGACTTATATCGACAACCCTCGCCCCTCCGTCTCGTTATCACCGTCGCATTTTATACGAACACTGTCCTGGAATGCATCCGGCACCTTCATAGCCACGGGCGCTGTAGATCGGACGTTACGAGTCTGGAACCCTGAGAGAACAAATGTTAGGAACTCAACAGAGCTCAAGGGACTCGGTGGTGCGGTGGAGCGCGTTCAGTTCCACCCATTCAATGAAGCTGAGCTTGCGACCTGTGCCCAAGACGGGACTGTAAAGCTGTGGGATGTCCGGACGAAGGCCGGTGTTGGGGAGATTAAGGTTGCGGGAACACCATTCACGTTAGCTTGGAAGCCTGACGGAACCGAGTTTGTTGTTGGCACGAAGGTGAGTGCTGAACAGCCTTCTCAGGCCGGAACCTAACTGTGTGTAGGAGAACAATCTCATTCGCGTCGACCGGACAGCAATGAGGCCAATCGTCGAATACCAGCAGCCAGTACAGACCAACCAATGCGTCTTCGACTGGGCCGGGAAGTACCTTTTCGTCACAAACGGAGATGGTTGTGTAAAAATCCTAGACTACCCGTCGTTTCAAGCCAAGCATACATTGAATGCACACACATCCTCCTGCTTCACACTGTCTATGTCGCCTAGTGGAGAGTACTTGGCCATCGGCGGAGGCGATGCACTTGTTTCCTTATGGGACACGCAGGATTGGATATGTGTCCGGACGCTCGACCTAGTAGAAGGGCCGGTGAAGAGCGTCGATTTCGCCTTCGATGGTAGCTACATCGTAGCCGGCGCGGACGAAGAAAAGAAGCTGCAGATTGCGCATGTAGAGAGCGGCGAGATTGTCCACAGCATTGATCTTACGCAGCCCGCGCCGCAGGTGGCCTGGCACCCGTTCCGATACGCCCTCGCCTATTCGGCCGACAAGGAAGGCTTGAAGATAGTTGGGGCTATGAATTGAGTCTTGGTATTGGCTTTTGGTCTCTTTTCTCTGGGTAGATGCGGCGCTTCGGCGGTTGTTCAATGTCTTTTGGGATTCTTTGGGTTGCGACGACCATGATACCCGTTTCCTTATGGCTCAGGAACTTCCGATCAGCTGATTGTGTTCTACAATAACAGAATTGAAATTTGCATTCTATGAATGTTGGATAGTCCACTATGTGGGATACGCGATGCCAATGGCGGGATGCAACAATTTACAAATTCCCCCTCTTGACGTACCATTTCTCGGCTCGAAGAAGAGTTTCAACAGATTGACTAGTCAGAAAAGGTGCTCATGGTCCTATGGAACGAGGACACGTACCTGATCCACTGAAGCAGTAAAAGCTACATTCAATACGTATGACTACACTCATCTGTAGAGAGACGTCTACGCGAAGGTTGTTGTGGCTGAACCCCCGCTACGCCGCCGCGTAGCTGCGCCACAAATGATCTCACTCTGGCTCATAAAGATCATAAAGATGATCCCCAATTCCGCAACAAACTTCCATTTGACTCACGCGCTCCCGCCCTTCTCCTTCGTATTAGGTGCCTAGTTGGCTCCTTCCATGTAAAGGTGCGCCTTCGTCTTCTCTGAGTCATTACACTACGTTCGCTTGTCATGCTCGTTCTTGCCCTTGTAAATAAATGCGGGCCATATTTCGACAGCTCTCTCCGCTCCTCCATGCTTTCTCCACAACGCCCACTTGCTTACCCTGCCTAGTCCAGACAGTAGGGCTACCAAAGACAACACTTTTTAAGCTGCCGAACCTCTCATTTGTCTCGTCCTTCCACTCCTCGGCCATCATGTCACACCCCGATAAAGCGCCTTATGCGCCCCAGGACCCCGCAGAGATCAGACGACTTGTCCAGGCCCTCGAGTCACATAAGGGCAAGAAGAAAGGCGCTGGAGGCTTTTCAGTCAAGAAGCACACCTTCCCGTTACCCAATGGACGCACGGTGGATTCTTGGAAGATGAACGATTGGGACTACAAGAAGGAGAACTTGCCCACATACGCTCGGGGTCTGTTCACGTACAGGAATATGAAAGGCGACTACGAGATCGCGGTGCGGGGTTACGACAAATTCTTCAATCATGGCGAAGTAAGGAAAACGGAGTGGCGGAACGTCGAGAAACACACACGAGGGCCGTATGAGTTGAGCGTGAAGGAGAATGGCTGCATTATCTTCATTTCGGGCTTGGATGACGACACCTTGCTGGTTTGCAGCAAGCATTCGACTGGAGCGCGAGCAGATGCAGATCTTAGCCACGCCGTGGCAGGGGAGCGGTGGGTGGAGAAGCATATCGCCGCCGTGGGCAAGACGAAGCAGGATCTGGCCAGGAAACTAAGGGAGATGAACGCTACACTCGTTGCTGAACTGTGCGACGACTCGTTCGAGGAGCACGTTCTCGCGTACACCCCCGAGAACGCTGGTCTTTACGTCCATGGCATCAATCTCAATCTTCCCGAATTCGCGACTTACCCCGGCCCGCTGGTTGACAAGTTTGCTGATGAATGGGGAATGAAGAAGGTCATGTATGTCATGGAAGACGATATCCGCAGAGTTAAGACATTCCTCGAGGAAGTGGCTGAGACTGGAAGCTACAATGGACGCGACACCGAAGGTTTTGTCATCCGTTGCCAGGCGCGGGAGACCGAAGATTCTCCTTGGGTTGATTGGTTCTTCAAGTACAAGTTCGAAGAGCCATATCTTATGTATCGCCAGTGGCGCGAGTGCACCAAAGCCATGATCAGCGGAAAGCCTCCGAGGTACAAGAAGCATGAGGCCATCACAAAGGAGTACTTGGACTATGCACGTCGGAGGATCCAGCAAGAGCCCATTATAGGGAAGATGTATATGAAGAACCACGGCATCATCAAACTCAGAGACGACTTCTTGAAGGCCCGCGGAACGACCGGAGCTGAGATCATTCAGCAAGAGATAGCCCAAGGAGCTGTGCAGTCAAAGGACGTTACAAAGAACGTGGTCCTAGTTCCTGTTGCCACCATCGGCTGCGGCAAGACAACGGTGGCACTGGCCTTGGTGAAGCTCTTTGGCTGGGGTCATTTCCAGAATGACAATGTGAAGGCAAAGAAAGGAAGGGCCCAGATTTTCGCGGATACCGTTGCCACTATGCTCGTATCGAACCCGGTTGTCATCGCGGATAGGAACAACCACCAGAAACGTGAGCGCGAGCAACTCATCACCGATGTCTCCAAAGCCGCTCCGGATGCTCGCTTCGTTGCGCTCCACTATGTGCATGACCGTGAAAATTACGACGATATTCGGAATGCGACACGCGATCGAGTGCTTGCTCGTGGAGATAACCATCAAACAATTCAAGCAGCTTCCAAGAACCCTGGAGAAATCATCGAAATCATGGAAGGTTTTATGCACCGATTTCAGCCCGTAGACACCTCGGAAGCTCCCGATGACCAATTCGACTTCGTGATCAACATCGATCCAACGGTTTCGTCTCGGGAGAACCTCGAGGTGGTCATCACAAACCTGTACGAGAAGTACCCAGCTCTCTTCAAGGACAGAGAGATGCCCAACGATATGGAGCTCGACGCTGCCATCGACTGGGCCATGAACGAATACAATCCCGACTTCAAAATGGACCTCTCCCGCGGCGGGGGCAAGCAGGGACAGAGACAGGCCTCAAACAAGCGCCAGAATCAGGACCAGTCTCAGCAAGACGAACCACGTCCCAAGAAACAGCCAAAAATGGAATACTTCTCTGTCCGCGTGGACAGCCAACGTATCAAGTCCATTCTCGAGGCCATATTCAGCGACAAGGATGCCCAGACGGCAAAGACTTATCGGCAACTCAAACAGTCTCGCCGACTGCAGCAGGAATTCCACGTTACGCTTGTGCATCGTGCTTCCGCTCCTCAGAACCAGGCTTACTGGGATAAGCTACTCAGGTTGCACTCCGCTGTCTATCAGGCCGATGATCCCGCCAAGAGCTCCACGGAGCCCGAGCTTGGCAAGTGTGGTGTCCACCTCGAACGGGTGATCTGGGACGACAGGCTGATGTGCTTTGTCGTTCGCTTGGACGGTTCGGCTAATCTGCAACTTGACAACGAGGCGGACTCGGAGGAGCTGGTGTTCGAAACGGTGAATCTTGTAGCGCACATTACGGTGGGGACGGCGAATCCGAACATCAAGCCGAAGGAGAGTAATGATCTTCTGCAGAAGTGGCTGAATGAAGGAGCGAATGAGGAGAACGGGATTCATGAGGAGATTGTCAAGGGGCATGTGGTGCTTGACGGGAGTGTGAGAGGCGTTTTCGGAAGGCTCTAGGAGAGCTCGAAGCGACCAGCGAAGTTCAACGGAATGAGAGGAACGTCCAGGATGGTCAAGGCCTACTAGCCACATGCCCCTGCAGGGACAAAGGATTTGAAGTCAGGAATGGACCAAAGAGGGAGCTTCCAGAGCGATTGGGACTTATCAGCGTTACATTGCATGGCGTACTGAAGGAATAGGTGGATATCATGACAGTCTACCATGGTATTCCCTAAAAAGGATGTAGAGATAAGGTGTGAATGGGGGATATTTGGGACCAGGCATACTCTACTCTGCCTCGACACCGCTCTGTGAGCCCTTTAGCTGACATAATATACCACTCTTGCCTCTTATGTTATGTTCTGAACCCTCAAAATTGAGGGGATTGCGAGTTATCCATTTGGCACTTTCGACTCTTTGACATCTTCAGGCCCTCCAGGAGATACTTACAATCAATCACTGGATGGATTTGAGATTTCTATAAATCCACAAACTGCTCCAACGACCACTTACCAGAAAGATGAGGTCGGATAAACGCACGGGAGTACCGTCTCGAGAAAGGGAGGACTTGCACTCTTAAATGGATAAATTACAGGTTCTAAATTACAGGTTCTAAATTACAGGTTCTAAACTCATCAAAATGAGTGTCTGAACTCTGTTATGGAGGTCTAGCTACATATAGTCACACAGAATTGTATATGGAAACGCTAAGAGATTACCGGTACCCGGGACGAGCCGTGCCAAGAATAGATAGAATTTCTTGTTTCAGCTCAAGATCAGTTACAGTATGTTTTGCCAGCAACGTCCCATTATTGTGCCACACAGTCACTTAAAGAGGGGAGCTACCGTACAATGTTCCTATCGATTATGTCACGGCGACCCGTGCTGCTTGGTCGCTTCGTACTAATCGCTCCCTTACCCCTTACCCCACTCCTCCAGATTCAAACACGTCACACTTTGGCGAACTTCACTACAGCCAGGCAGCTTTCGAGGAGCGCAATCATGCAAGCAAAGATTTCCAAAGGAGAAGACGAAGGAAAGATAGAGGCCGAGTTGCAAGGATTGCTCGCAAACGGTTGGAAATTAAACGAAGAACAAATACAACTCGAGAAGACGTACTATTTCAAAACCTACACCAAGGTCCTAGTAAATGATTGATTCACTTCACTGTTAAGGCGCATCTAACATTTCAGGATCTTCATACATGTATCGGGATAGGGAGCAAATCGAAAAACCACCATTCTAGAATGATTACCGTCAGTCTCGAGTTTGGCTGACAATGTCCCCGTCTCCATTGATGCTTACATAAGTGCAGGAGTTCGGATCTCTCACCGTGTTCTGGACAACGCACAATCCCCGTGGCCTTTCTTCAAAGGACACGTTCATGGCGAAGTACTGCGACGACCAAGCGAAGCTCATTGGAACGGTGGACCAGAGCGAGGCTCAGAAGTGCGGCCCTCCCCCGTCTTCACAGGTATGATAATTTCTGGACTCGGGCGTGGTTCACATTTGAGGCCTTTGTGGTAAAGGAAATGGAGAATGCCTTTGGGATATGGACGGGAAACGAATACACACTTTTGAACGATCGTGGGCTCTCGATATATGGCGAATTCCAGGGAAGCCAACTTATCTGGGCATCATTCGTGCTGTGGATGAATATCGGCCAGCAAGCGCTCACTGTGGATCAGTTGTTGATGCCCTGGTAAGTACAGTACAGCAATGCCTTCAAGTATGCTCTATATAAGCTTACCTTGGTGCAACTGGAATGGCAAGAGAGAGTTTTTTATACACAGAGTTGTGTTCTAAATGCAAGTCGCGTGTTACACTAGGCATTCACATCTGTGCTTCAAAACGCAGCATCGTATTTTGACCCGAGTTTTAAGTGCCTCTGTAAGAACGAGTCCTTCAATGAAAGTTCGCATATTTATTTTCAGAGTAGATCCTTAATTGCTCCCATAGTTTGGTAATGTATCACGTGATGTGGAAGCGCATTGGGAAATCGCGTTTCTGCCCTCGCGTTACAAGAGCAAGCCGCAACCTTCTCCTTCCATTACCTGATATGCACCAGGCGTCAGGGTAAATCAGGCGGGTATTACGGTAGCCTGATGGCGGTGGAACTTATGATGCGTTCTATTATTCAGTAAAAGATCGCTTCGGCCATGTCTCTGCCTCTCCCGCCGGCATCCCACCTCAAAGCGATCCTGCTGGTGACGCAGTCGCGATCTCTGGGTCCACGCCTCGTATTCCATTATCCGCCATTGTCCCCCTCCGCCGCTGCTCTAGCAGCGAACAAAGTGCCGGCATGGTTCGGCAACGAAGCAACAACCGCGAGCGTCGATTCGAACAGTTCCGGTAGCGATTGGGACAGTAGCACAGACAACGATGGCGGAGACGAGGATGCTGAGGTCGGAAGTCGAACCAGCGGACGTGGCTCAGGACGCACGAGTTTCCGAGATCGCGATAAGCACAAGGCTAGTGGAGGCGGGATATGGGGACGGCAGGAGACTATAGATGAGGATGATGCTGGACTGGATGAGTATGGCAACCTTAGAGGAGATGGGAAGGAAATTGGCGGAGACCATGACTGGGAGACCGTCCTGGGGTTCAAAGTTGATGCTTTGGAAAAGATGCTTTGTCCGCCCAAGGCATTCAACAAGAGACGGTTCGAATTGGGTGTAGAGAGCATTGTCCTCCTCGGAGCACCTATGTTCGTGAGAGACGACGGGCTATGGAAGAAAAGACGACGGAAAAAAGAGAAGAAACGGTCCACGAAAGGTAGCATAGAGGATGCCAATCTTCTGGCTAACCTGAAAACCGCCGAGACAGATGAGGGGTCAACGCAAGAAGGAGGCCATCATACGGAGCCCTTTGTGTATCCCGAAGGTTATGAACCTGGCTACGGTCACGGTCTCATGTCTGGAGCTGCTTCGGAGGCAGGTTCGGACGCTCACAGCTCCTCAACAACCGACCATGCGCGCGACGATATGACAATGTTCAACGTCGTCTTTGTCTTGAACCCTCCAGCCCTGGAGTACCAGTACCGGGTGAAGGAGATGTATGATAATGTTACCAGGAAATTCGCCAAAGCACTCAAATTTGAACAGGCCCGTTGCCAGTACGTGTGGAAAGAATCTAAGAAGATCATCCACATCAAGCAGAGAGCCAAGGACAATGGTGAAACACTTTCGACTACCTGGCGGGAGATTATCAATTCCTCCCCTCTAGCAAAGTCAGTCGCAGCCCTGTTCGATGCTATCTCCAACGACAAGATTGCGCATATCTACTTTGATGAAAAATTCAACACTTCCTTTCAAATACCTCAGCCTGACTCGACTCCTTTCCTCCCAAGTGCCATGGAACCTCAAATGCCTGGTCTTTGGCTTACGACGTCTAACGTTGCGGTTGATGAGGATAATGCGCCAATGACACAGCACGCCGCATTACTTCTTCTCCAGGACCCGGAAACCCTCGTGAAAGATCTGGAAGCAGATGCAAAGGAACGCGCCGGGTCCTACATCCGGAATATCGTGCCGACTAAGAGTCTGCAGAAGCTTTCCGTGAAGCATAACATCCGTGCGCACGAGATGGAGTACATCGCCAGCCATCTAGTCTATTGGAGGCGAGCAAGGTTGATCAATCCGCTTCATCCTCGAGATACGTACATCGTATCTCCGAATGCAGACCTGAGCGCCCTCCCTGCCGCAATTCCGGCGTACTCAGCACGCTTCCCGACTTTACCATCTCTTCCCAAAATCCTAAATCTGCTCTCCGGTACACCGCGGCCGTACCGGACCTTTATACCTACCAATGAACATCGAGAAGCCTACATGGAGATCTTAGCTTGGCTCATGCGCGGTGGATGGGTGACGCAGCTTCGAACATATGCCTGGGTACGGGTGAGTCCAGAGATTAAAGCCCTTGTTGCACAGGATATGGAGCGAGAAGCCCAACTTAAGAAAGCAGAGGATGCCCGACGGGAGGCGGATGCCGATTCAATGACCGGATCCATATACTCAGATAAACGCGCCAGCCTGCTTTCAGCTGGGCGACCCTCCACACCCATGAGGCGACCGCCAAGAAGAGAAGAGGATGAAGATATGGAAGGTGGGAGGATCCTCTCTCCTCGGTCGGCATATCGTGGATCTCCAGCCCGGCCCGCCTCCGATGCAGGAAGCACAAGCAGCATCCGTACGACCGTTCCTCTCTCTTCGACTTCTGGTCATCCTGCATCACCCGCACACACAGCACACGCGCAGACCAAGCTTCATCGACCCTTGCCTTTGCAGTTGAAAGGCACGTCGCCTTCTCGAGGCCCAACCACACATAAATTTTCCCCAACATCACCCTCAGCATCCCGATCCCAAAGCATCAGCGGCAATCCCGGCGGCCCAACATCCCCTCCCCCTCTTCCTCCATCACATACGTTCACCCCATCAATCGTGCTCTGTCCGCAAAAGGCAAACGCTCTTGAAGCCCGCTGGCTCGAGAAGATCGGACAAAGCTTCCAAGACGCGGAATTGCGCGAATACTGGCCCATGCTGCTGAAGCACTTGGACGGGAAACATGCGATGGAGGACATCTATGCGAGGGAAGGGATCAAGAGAAAGAGGGTTGCCGCGTTGGTCAGTGGGGTGCGGGAAGCGGGCTGGTTGGTGGTCGCTCGGCACTGGTAGTGAGGCGGAGTCCTAGGTGTTTCGTTCACTTTTGATACCCTTTTTATTGTCAGAGAGCTGACTAGCTATGTGATTAGAGACGGGACTGAAAGGTCGTATCGCACAATACGAATCCAGCACGATCGTTTCAGTTGCTCGAGTTCCCTAACGTGCATACCAGTGCATTGTTCCTTCAAAGTAAAATGTGAAATATGCGCATCTCGCCGTATCCAAACGTACCTCAAATTCCTACATCCGACATCTCTGACTCTTACCCTCTTGAAATGCTCCTCATTACTCGTAACAACCAAGCCCGACTCACCGATTCCCTGCGTCCCTCCCAGCTTTTCACTGCCTCTTACTCTCCTCGCCCTCCCTCCTCATCCCCTCGCACCTCACGAGCTTCCCCGCCGTCTCCTCGACGCCGCCAAAACCCTGCCTATGCGGATCCCTCTTGTCCCCCGCAGCCCTCAGCGCGTCCACGGCGGCCGCTTTGTCGTGTGCGCCCGACTCCTTCCATGCAGTGCTGTGCGTTAGATTGCCGATTGTTTCCTACAAAACCAATGTTAGTTGTGTGTGTGTGTGCAAGGGATGAAAAGCTGAAGGCAGACTAATGCGTACCTCGGCGGCACCTTTGACGTAATGCGCGTGCCCGGCTACGAGGCTGGGTTGGTTGTGAGGGTTTTGGTTGGAGGACATGTTGGTTGAGGATTGGTTATGTAAATTATTTAGGTGCGGATGTTGCTTTTCTGTCGGCTTGGTATGCGATCCGTTTAGGAATGCTTTGTTTTGCAAATAGTCGTGGAGACGCGGTGAGTGAATACCAGGAGAACAATTGTATATGAATGGTGAAGGTGAACCGGTGACGTTCATAGATGGTGACGTCATTGTACCATTCTGCAAGAGCTACGGGAACTGGGGACCTGGACCCTGGCGATCACACTGTTTGAGGGCAATTGGTGCCGAAAGAGAGGAAAATACCTAGGTAGTTGATCCGAGATTGAACGTCGAAAATGCATATGTATTCGCTTGGTGGATAGGTGAAATGCAGACTGAGAGAAGCGGTGCAAAAACCTTGGGAAATCCCTACTTTACCTGAGTGTCCAGTCCATGAACACTCAAAACCTCGTGTTTCCCACTTAAAACAATGGCTCAAAATACCAGTAACCGTCCCATGCACACATATAACTCCCTCTCCCGCGACCCTCACTGTCCCTCCGTCAAAACCCTCGTCCAATCAAACTTCCTCCACCCCTTCCTCCACCTCTCCACCCTCCTCTGGTCCCCCTTGCCCCATTTCCCCTGCCTCTTCACCACCTCAACATCCACATCCAACATGCCGCCCAGCACCTCTCTCGCAAAGAGGTCCCCCCTCGGCCACCTCCGCTCATCCTCGACAACATGCCCCAGCCCCCCATCCAACTCGAACCACACATGAAAGTACGGCATCTCCTTTGCCAAGCTCTTCCGAAACGCCGATTTCCCCAACCCATTCCTCGCAGCCTTGAGCGTGTCAATGAGCGGCTTGTGCTGCGTCCACTCCTCATCCGACGCGAGGATTGCTTCGCGAAAGAAGGCGGGCGCTGTTTCGCCCAGGGAGAACGGGATGGGAACGACCTGCATGGCGGCGTGCAGTTTGCGGTGAGGCGCCGCTGCGTTCTCGTAGAAGACGACGTCCCGCCCTTGGTCGTGGTACATGCGCGTCAGACACTTCATGAAGTTGCGGATCTCGTCCCACTCGTCGTCGTCGCATTCGAGGAGGTTGGTGTGGTGCTGGATGGGGACGATGACGGCGCCGCCGTCGCTGATCTCGGGTTCGGTGGGGAGAGTGAGGTAGACGCGGGTCGCGAGGGAGACGATGGGGGCGATGGGTGGTTGGGGCGGGGACTTGTCTTCGTGGTGGCAGAGGGGGCAGGATTCCAGGATGCGGTTGGTGCGCTGGTAGTCTTGGATGGCGGCGTTGCGGACGTTGATGGTGGATTTTGGTGCCCGAGCTGCGATTTTCTCTGCGTTATCGTCCATGTAGTCGAGGTCATCCTACGGCTGTCAGTTTCATCTTGAAGTTTGGCGCAGTGTTGTGTAAACTCACCTCAAATTTGGCGTCTTTGGCAATCTTCTCAGCCAACAGAAGCCCTTCACCTCCAGGTTGCCCCTTTGTCCGTCTCTCCTGACGTACCATGTCCTCGATAGACATGTCTTCATTTTCCTTGACCAACCCGCGCTCTCTGCCACGCTTGTTGGTAAGAGCTACAACCTCGCCTTTGCGTCCACCAGCCAGCGCGCGGTTATCCATGGCACCCAGAACGACGACATCCGACTCCTTTCGACCCGCCGCAGCCGCCGCAGCAGCATTATACTCCGCCTCGAGCTGTTCGGCGTTGGAAGCCTTCTTCATCTTCGCCTTCATCATCTGCGCCTTCAACTTATTCAACTCGGTCTGACTCAATATTCTCGTCGAAGTCGTCGGTTCCGCACTCTCCACAACCTCCCCTTGCGGCAACTCAACCTCCTCATGCTGTCCCCTGGAGGGCCTTCGAATCCCCGCATTCAATCTCCTCTCCTCATACAACTCGCCAGATGGCTTCTCCTTCCCCACATACTCCCTCCCATACAACTGCCGCCTCTCCAACTCAATCTCCTCCTCCCTCGCATCATCAAAATCCCTCAAATTCCCATACTTCTCCAATGCCACCTCCTCGACCGTCCTTCCCGTCTCCTTCGCCGTCCGATAAATCCCCTTCAATTTCATCATTCGCCACGCAGACCCAGAATCCCCAAACGTATAATCGACATCTCTCTGCGAAGCCTCTTCCGGTTTACTCTGTTCCCGTTGTTCTTCCCCTTCCTCATTATCCTCCTTGAGATCCGCCAAATGCCGATTCAACTCCGCCTCATGAATCCTAAGCCTATGCGCCGTCTCCGCATCCGCAGACGCAGGCACATACGTACTCTTATCCTCCTTCTTCCTGCGCCGCACATAATCCACGTCCAGCGACGACGGCGCCTGCATCCACGCATCGCGCTGCAGATTCGCGTCCGCCGCCTCCTGGAGCTGATGGTCGAGGAAATCGTCATCCGGGGGCACGAAGTCGCGGTCTGGAAGCTCCTCGTCGCCGGTAGGTGTCTCGTTGACGTCGTCGTCGCCTTCGCCTTCTTCGACTTCTGCACTGCCGCGTCGAGGCCGGTGCTTCCTGCTTAATCGCTCTTGAGCATCGCTGGACGGCGATCGACTCCGCCTATGGTGGTTCCAGCGGCGTTTGTCGTCGTCGTCTTCGTGCTCCCGCTCGTGCTCGCGCTCCCGTCTTTTGCGGCGCGCGCGTTCCTCCGACGTCTCGCGGTGCGAACGCGATCGCTTATGCGAGTGTCCGTCGTCGCGGCCTTCGTCGTCCCTTTCCCTGTGATGCCGCGAGGATCGATGCTCCCTATCTCGTTCCCTTTCTCTGTCTTTCTCTCTGTCTTTTCCCCTATCCCTATCCCTATCCCTATCCCGATGCTCGCGATCCCGATCCCCATGTCGGTGTCGATGCCGATGCTCCCTCTCGCGACTTCGACTCCTCTCCCGCTTCTTCCTCTCTTTCCTCTCCGCCTCTTTGGCCTCCTTCGCCTTGTTGGCTGCGAGCTCCCTCTCAAAATCCTCGAGACCCATGTCTACTCCAGGGGCCAATTATTTACGAAAAGAATTCACAATTCTGTGGTGAGTGAAGCTTCACTTAGCTGCGTAAACGATGGAGTGAAGTTCCCAGCGCCAAGCCCCATGCTCGCGGAACTTTTGACATCATCCCGCCTGCAAACGCTCTGATCGTCTTAGAATCCGTGCATTTATTCGCGCAGACAAACTTCCGCCCCGCCAAAGAATTTCCCAAAGACCTCGCGAACCATCTGATCTTCGAGACGACAAACCTCCTCGACGAATCAACACGGGCGGCGCATTCCTTCTCATCGCTGGAGTATCTCCGAGATTTGAAAACGAGGAAGTAGGAGATTCAACCCCGCTTAATCACACTTCCCACAAGGTTGCGACTCTCACAACTGCGACCGCAAACCGCGAGCCCGACCGCGAACGCGAACGGAACCTCAACCTCATTCATTTCTCCCTCCTACGTCGCGATTCCACCTCCTCCCAAATCCAAACCGACTCCGTCCTAAACTCCTAAACTACACGACTGCCTAACCACCATGCCCGATCCCGCGCCCTCCTCCTCCTCCACCTCCCCCGTCGCAATCGTCTGCATCGGCATGGCCGGCTCCGGCAAAACCACCTTCATGCAACGCCTCATCTCGCACCTATACACGCACCCAGACCCATGCTCGCCCCAACCCACGCACCCCATAAGACCGGCCTCGCAGACGCCTCCACCGCCCTACATACTCAACCTCGACCCGGCCGTGCACCACATCCCCTTCACGCCCAACATTGACATCCGCGACTCGGTCAACTACAAGGAGGTGATGCGGCAGTTCAACCTGGGCCCCAACGGCGGCATCCTGACGAGCTTGAATCTGTTTAGTACGAAGATCGATCAGGTAATTGGGTTGTTGGAGAAGAGGACGGCGCCGCCGCCGCCAGCACCGCATGCCGCTCCTGCAGCAGAACCCTCCTCCTCCTCTTCCTCTACCTCTACTCCTGCACAAAGCACCCTCGAATACCTAACCAGCGAAGGCAAACCCCCCTGCACCACTACTGCGCCCAAACCCCCTCAACAGGTCAAACACATCCTCATCGACACGCCCGGCCAAATCGAAGTCTTCGTCTGGTCCGCCTCGGGCGAGATCCTCCTGTCCAGCCTCGCCAGCACCTTCCCCACCGTCATCGCCTACATCATCGACACGCCCCGCACCTCCAGCACCTCGACCTTCATGTCCAACATGCTCTACGCCTGCTCCATCCTCTACAAGACCAAACTGCCCATGATCCTCGTCTTCAACAAGACGGACGTCCAGGACGCCGAGTTCGCCAAGCAGTGGATGACAGACTTTGAGGCGTTCCAGGCTGCATTGAGGGATGAGGAGGAGGGCGGCCAGTTTGGCGGCGAAGGTTTGACGGCGGGAAGCGGGTACATGGGCAGTCTGCTCAATAGCATGTCGCTCGTCCTCGACGAGTTTTACAAACACCTCAGTGTCGTGGGCGTCAGCGCCATGACGGGCGAGGGCATGGACGAGTTTTTCCGGGGCGTGCAGGAGAAGAAGGACGAGTTTGAGCGCGACTACAGGCCCGAGCTCGAGCGGCGCAGGGCCGAGCGGGAGAGGGAGAAGGTAGCTGCGCGAGAGAGGGAGTTGGATAAGTTGATGAGGGACATGAAGATGGGTGGTGGTGGACCGGGCGGCAAGAAACCCTCCCCCAAGAAGAAGAAGGTCGAGCCCGAGACGGTCAGCGATGTGGAAGACGAAGATCAGGAGGTCATGGCCGTGGAGGAAGAGTTTGATTCGGAAGATGACTACGACGACGGCGAGACTCAGGACGCGGGGTTGGAGAGCAGGTATCAGCAGGCGCTACAGGACAGCCGGGGAGGCGGAGAGGGGCCGTCGGATCAGGACTTCAGTTTTGCAAGGTACATGCACAAGAGCAGTCTTGGTTGAGGGGCAAAAGGGTCATACGATGCGGGCTTGTGTAGAGCGCCTAGACTGATCGTCGACCTCCCGCGGCCCTACCGCTGAGAAGGCGCTGCAGCTGCGGATCTCTTGAGAGTTGCCGGTCGAGCTCTAACGGCATGGTTTTGGTGAGACCGGCACGATCGCTGCGGAATTTGAGGAAGATGACTGCGATCTATGAATGTAGGACAGCCTTGCAGCGATATTAGGGATTATATGGTGGAGTAGCGTCCCTTAGCCGGGCATTTTGTCTGCATTGGAGTAGCGTCCGAGTCTCTGATATAGAAGAAGAAATGTAAGCTTGACGAAACCGAGACTGCATCCATCATCCACACTCCTTGACGAGCGAACAGGAAGAGGCATATGACAAAGTGCAGTACAAACCTGGAATGTTTACGGAAAACCACCTCCTCGAGCGGGGAATATGCCGGGTCCAGCCACGGTGCAACTCTACCTGCATGTCAAGACCCATCTTCCTTGTGCTCATCCGCATCCCCGGAGCTTGGAAACACTCACTCAAGGGACATAGGCACACTGCGTATGTCGTCAAACCAGTTGGTCCCTGTCGCTTGCCTACCCGTCCATCTTCGTGACTCCATGCTGTTGGTCGTAGTGGCGAGCATGGTTCGATCGGCAGCAGGCAGTGCTACGGCATCTGTTGCTTCCCGGCATCCTGGGAGGGGGACTCCTCTATGGGCCGGAATCAGGACCGCTGAAGTGGTTGGAACACACAGGTCATTGTTTCAGAGAGCTGGACCGAGAAGGGTTTCGCGGTTCCCCGCGGAGCACTGCAGGGTGAGGTATTTTTGGAGGGAGGTGGAGGAGAGGTACTCGAGAAGGGATGCGGCCAGATGGGACGAATCTCCTTTCCCTGGCTTCCGTGAAATGGCGACTTCGAGGTCAGAAACTTGACCGGCGTAGTCGTTCCATGGTTGTAGACATCCCCAATGAACAAGCCGTCTCAACTTAGCCCCTTCTTGGAGCCAGTGCGGGTGAGTTGTAATCACCATATCTTTTCCTGTCCGCAACCGGACCCCCAGGACTACAAGCCTCAGTTCCACCAAGAGCGCCATGTGCGGCCCTCGACGGTGTCTCGATTCGAATGGCACAGGGTGGGGTGCAACGTCGTGCCCGCCACTGTCCCACAAGGGACGACGAACTTGAGAATTTGTCCGCTGCAGGTCGCACGCAAACATGTACAACATACGCCACGATGCATCGGGATGGAAAAGTGGATCCCGGTGTCACTGTTTTGGATCGTAGCGATTCCTCTGTACGCGTAGGGGTACCGGAACTTTTTTCGACATTGCGAGAAGCGGAGTGGGAGCTCGAAAATACGTACATGCCCAAGGATGCGACGACCATGTTGCGCGCCGTAGATCTTGTTGCACTTTGGAAGTATGTCATCAACTCCGTACCTACCAACAAGGTGAGCCCAAGTTCAGTGCCTTCTTTCATTCTCGACCTCGTGTCCACGATCGCCAAGGTACATACCTACCGGCTACCGCACTCCCCCACCGTCCTCTAGACCAACGGCTGTCCGCTATTAGCCTTGGGCCTAAAGCTTAGCCTGGCATAACCGCGCGTGCCCTCAACGGCGTGCAAGTCACCAGAGATCTGACCGCGAGCTGGGGAGTCGGAACCGGGGACGAAGGAACGAAGCCCGAGAGGCCGTCGGGTCTCGCTAATTCTGGCACACCACGATACCGTGACACTCGACGCTCATGACGGTCGTACCTGTGCGATCTGGTGGCGTGGCCGTTGTGTAAGGGCGCAGTTATGCAGGGGAAATCTCTTTTAGTTCCGCTTGAGACGTCTGCGTTACCCGTTCCAACCCGTGTGGAGCAGGTATCAGCGAAGATCGGAGACTGAGGGCCTCGAGGTGCACGGAAGCCGCGAAAATGTTAGAAACAGAGTTCTTCCGTAGGTAGGTAGGAGAGACATGCCGTCGGAGATAACCGCATGCAGAAGGAGGAGGGAGAGAGACAGAGACAAGGTGGGCCCATACCTGGGCACACGTGCAGACGTGCATGGGAAAACGAATGTAGGAGTATGATATGGAATTCGATCTGCGATGCTAATCTAGCCTGAACTACGGTGATGGAGTATACGGAGAGAGGTAAGGCGAGTAGATATCTGAAGTGTCAAGTTTAATGGAGGAGTGAAGGAGAGGCATTCGGGGAACGGTGCACTATCCATTGGAGGACGGGGAAGAAAGCATAGCAGGAAGGTGCGGAAAGGGAAGGAGCACAGGAATGCCGTACTAGTCCCTCACATCACTGAGCGCATATCACAAAATGTATAGATGAAAAACTCCAAAAACGGAATCCATATTTCTTCCAACAAGCATCACACCGGCTACGGTGACGCGCGCTAAACAGACAACGCAAGCCGCCCAGTCCCAATCTTTTTCTACCAAATACCAGTATACCAAATCATGTATTCCCGGGTATACCCAAAACGCCATCCAATGCACCATATACCGAAAACCAAGCAGTCTTTCTGCGGTATATGCCATAGTCCAGCCCAGATGAGAGGAGCCAGTCCGCCTCTTGCACATAGGATGTTTATGACACCACGTACTCAACCCGCAAAAGTGATCCGCTGAACGCCAGTAACGCGGAATCCGGAGCCGAATACCAATATCCCATGAAAAGAAGCGTACCAAAAGTTTCTGAAATCATACAAGGCCGTAAGGACAGAAGGAAGAAGTTAGGAACTATATATGGTGAAAATATTTTTGCAAATTGGTTCGCTCGTACGCAAAGGACTGTCGTGACGAGCGTCCAAGATATTGGGGAAAAGAATAATAGAAATAGCGCCATGACAGCGTAGTCTTTCTAACCGTGTAGACGGAGTCGTACCGAGGGGATTAAAAAGACATTAAGGGGTAGTAGTGGCGTAGTAGTGGATAACGAAGGCATGGTCACGTGAGCGGGGAATTGGACTGCTTGGTACCAATCTCAGAGAGATGGACCTACGATTGCCGCATCCGCCGTCTGGTGGTTCGCCTTCGGGTTTCAGTATACGGCACCAGCTGCGCTGGCAAGGACGTGCAGCCCCTCATCAGTGCGAGCGTTTGGCGCATTCATCGGGCGGAGCGGGATGCGAGGAGCTACTGCAGGCTCGAGCCCGTAGGGAACGCCACGACGCAGCTCGGGACGCATCAAGAAATGTGTACCGCACTGTTGCTGCTCTGGAGGCTGCAGTGCCAGAGGACTGATCATGCCGGAGCCAGCACCGAACGAGTGATCCATGGGCGTTGGAGGGGTCGATGGAAGGGAGGATGTAGAGCGAAGAGAAGAGGGCGACGGAAGGAAGGATGGCGCGGCTCCTTCCGTATCGATCTGGAGTGCTGTGCTGCGACGTTTCTTCGAACTGGATGTCGCCGCCCTAGTGTCGGCCGACGGCCGTGTAGCGCGGGACGAGGACCTCCGGTGACCTTCGTTTTCGTGGGTGCGCATATGTTGCTTCATATTGTCGACGCGGCCGAACATCTTGGAGCAATGGGGGCATTTTGCGTCCTTCTTCTTCAGATGAACGCTCTTCCAATGCCGGGAGGCGTGACCGGATGTGGTGAATAGTTCGTTGCACTTGAATTTCACGGCCTCAGGGCATGGGTACTGCTTCCTCTCGCCTTCGACGCGTTGGGCCCTGCTGTCCAAGGCAGCCGGAGGAGGTGCTCGAGTGGCCCAGTGCTGGGAGAGAGTGGGCGGATACTCGTACCGTCCGGAGAGGGCATAGGGATTGTCTTCGGAGGAGGTTGAGCCAAAGGAGTTGGTTCGGTACAGACGGGAATCTGGCGGGTGGGTGGGCCAAGGCAGCTGCTGATAAGAGACAGCGGGAGAGTGGTTCGCAATGATGGGAGCCAGCGTCACGGTCCGGTCCTTTGGAGAGAGGAGTTGGTCGTAGCGAACATCGGGCGGTGTGCGGGCTGGGTTGCTGGAAGCGACCGAGCTCGTACGCGACAGCTCTGGGGGAGAAGGCAGACAAGAAGGCTCTGGCTCGGGCGAGTTGACAATATGGATCTCTCTTCCGCTTGCGGCCCGGATCATGGGAGGAGCTCCTGCCCTGCGTAATGCCTCGACCATGGCTCTGGATGAAGAGTGGTCGCTATCAAGAAAGTGAGCACACGAACATGTGCAGGGCATGGCATTGGACTACGTACATTCAAATCTGAAGATAAAATCGATCGCAGTCCACTGAGTGAACGCGAATGATATGGCTGATACGACGAAAAGCGATCGTCCGAAGGAAGCGAGCGCAACAAAAGTGTGCGAGTTGAGGAGCTAGGTACGTAGGTAGGGTGTGGGATGGTGAGGCACTGCAGCTGGCGGGCGCGAGCTAGCTAGTCGTTTGTATCCGGGCCGTTGGAAGAAGTCACAGCGAAGGCACAAAGAGAGAATATGGGGGAGAGGGGGGGTGAGGGAAGCAGTGGACGAGCGCGCGAAGATAAGTAGCGGCCTTATTATCTGAGGAGCGGGCGGGCGGGAGAGCTCTGCTGGATCCTCCCAGGGCGGGCACTTACTGGGCACAACGGGCAGGGCGTTGAGGGATGGTCAACTTGGAAATGCCATCCTCCTCACGGCTCCCCTACCCCTGTACCCCTGTACCCCTGCACCCCTGCACTTCCAAGAAGTCCACCACGCGCAAACCCCTGCAACCCTGCGTCCAGAAAAAGCTCTATCTCGCGCGCTGAAGTGTCTTTTGACACTTGCGACGAGAGAGCTGCGTCTATCTACTGTTACAGAGAGTACGGATGAGTGGTACTGCGCGACGACTCCCACGTTGTGTTCCACGCCCGAATGAACGGGGAGACAGGGTAGAGAAATCCTCAGAACAGACCTGGAGATACGTACGGCACACTTTTGCCGTCTGACTTGTCGGATCCTGGGCGATTTCTCTGGTGAATCTCCGATCTCTGGCAGTCTTTTGACTCCCAGTCCAGCACAACACGAGCCGGGGTTCTGCTGATCTCTCGCAGTCGAATTGATCAGCAGGGTATCCGTATTTGCTCCAAGCCCCGCTTGCAGGAGGAAGAAGGGAAAAGAGAGACCCTTACTCGGCGGGCTCCCGGTGCCGGAGGGCGATATACGGTGATACACATACTATGGTATACACAGCAGCACAGCAGTCTCGTCCGTCTCAGGCACGCTCCCGCAGTGGCGCAAAAGTTCCAACGTCACCTCTGTACTGCCCTCGAACGACATTTGCTGCCGTGTTCCGTCGCAGCCGTGGTGCAACGACACGGGGCTGCACACCTCTCTCGAGTCAAACCCGAGTTCAGGGTCCGCACCGCGTGCGTGTCCGAGAGAACATCTTGGAAGCAGTCAGACTTTCTAGCATCTTCGCCCTGGGCAAATAAATACCAGTATGGGCAAATAACGGGCACCATGGCGGGTCGCCCGTCGTCTGAGCATTTCCCTCAGCCATCCGGTGGTGGAGGAGTTGGCCCTGGGAGCCCTGGAAGCTGCAGGGACTCCTTGGCGGCGCTATCCCACAAGCAGGCAAGCGCCGACCCTCGCGCACACTCGACTTCTCGATCCACCGCCAGCGCTTCGATCTCCCGCCAATGCACCTTTGCCCATGATGTCACCGTCTTGCATCCACCCGCTGTCATCGCCCGGTCCAGAAGCCACGCACAAGCCACGACCACCCCTCTCCATCACGGAATCCAGAGTGGATCGCGATCTGCCAAGCATTTCTTTCCTCTTGCGGTATGGAACCCTTTCAGGCATTTCACCCATCAACTCCCTTTTCCGTGATGACGTAGGCCACTCCGCCCTGCCATGCCTCCTTGCGATCCGATCGAGCGGACGGTCGGGTTTGGTGATTCCTCACGAGAGAGGGATGATAACCTCGGACTGTTAAAGTTCACTCAGGGTCAGACTTCGGAACTTTGACTATCATGCTTCCGAGTCGACAATAATGGATGCCATGTTGCCGTGTATGGTGCCCGCCATGGAACAAAGAAGAAAAAAGCGATGAGCAGTCCAATTCATTTCCTCGCATGCAGGGTCAAACATTCCCACCCGGACCCTTTTCGGACTAGGCTCGTCGTAATCATTCTCCTTCTCCAGACCCTGGCTAGCCCTTCTAGGAAAGCCGTCAACACCGAGTAAACCGCCATGACTGGTCCAACCGTCAGCAAAAACACCGCCATCAAGACCTGTCATCCTTCCCTGAACCTGATTTATCGACAGTAATAAACTGGACTTCTCGGAATATATGCCGTGGTATTTCTTGTACATAGTATCAAGTGGCAACGCTGATTCCTCCTTCCAAAGCTTTATTCCCGACGTGAGCAGTCGTAAAGCTCACACTCACAATACCACAATATGCAACTAAACCTTCACCCAGCAATATCCCCTCCCGCCTCAATATTCTGAACGGCCCAGTTCCAGTTCCAGTTCCACTCCGCCCCAATAGCCGCGAACTCTAATAACCCCCCAACTCCTTCCCCCGCTTCCGCCATTGAGTTCCATCGTCAGCAAAAGCATCAAGAAACAAAGAGCTCATTCGTTCCCAGCATCCCTTGTTGACTGTTGACAAGTCCTTGGTGCTGGGAGTCCCATCCGACCAATGAGATTGCAGAACCGAGTTTCCCCTCTCGCTCTCGCGACCAAATTGCGACCATGGAGGATCTGCATGCGTGCTGAATTCGCTTTGTTTCGGGGATATTTGGATATCTTGGTGCGCTCTGTCTCGGAATAACTCCGTACCCAATCGGTTCTTTAGGTCCACAGAGTGGCTGGAGAAGGGGTTGCTTTCCATGTACTGTAACACAGTACTGTACCCTCACTCGCAGTACATCAGCGGCACTTACACAGTACCTGGGTAGGTTAAACTGTAGACAGGTACGTACAAAGTACACATACCCCGTCGGCAACCCTTCGGCCCTTCGGCAACCCCTCTCGGACCCTTTCCCCAGCTCTTAGCAGCGAGACACTACTGCGTGTCAACGACGTCATACCCGCAACCCTCCCGCCAACTCTCCCTCAACCACCAAGGTCCGCACCTTCATCCCGCATCCGCTGAGTTGCCGCTAGTGGATACTACCTACTAGCGCGTTGCCGTGCCGCGGCTTCGAACTACCACAATACGCTACTGAAACCGGACCCTACTGTTTCCTATGGTAGTGTGAACCATGGTAGTGTATTACCCCTCCCCGCCGGGCCATGCAATTCTGAAGTTGGCCATGGATGAACTGCCATGGTGAAATGGCGAAGGGCATGATAAGGCCGCATCGACATTGCAAAGGCGAGGTGATTGGCTGGCATTGACTTGAGAGGAGTTGAGCGAGAGTGGAGAATGGGAAGCCAAGGAAGCCGGATTTGCGGTTTGAACGGGGGTATGGGGAGCGGCAGCCGTTGTACTGTACTTGTAAAAAAAGGAATCAGGGGAGTGGGAAATTATGAGAGGAGACACGGTTGGGAAGGGTTCGTCGGGTTTTGCTGATGTTGAGAATGGACTGTTAACGTCTACACAGTAATGTGGTACGTCTAGTGACCCACGGGACTGCGAGTTAAGTTAGTATACACAGCGATTGACCAAGTGCGCAGCGACTGCCCGAATCCAAACGTTCCCACCATACGTACGTGGGCGTCACCTGCATGGGAGGACCTCCTCCGCCTCTACCTAGGTATTTTCATTCACGTCTCTCCACCGTACAAAGGTGTTACCATGAGGTTTAATCTGCTAAATCTATAGCTATAGCTAATACCAAGCCAAACTATGCACCTCTACTCGACGTCTTTAACCACGCTATTTTCTGTCTCTCAAATTTGTTCCCTCAATTCTTCAACTTCTCTAGCTTTTAACAGCACAACTTTTGAGAATTCACCGCAACTGAACTAGGTGCTCCGTACAGGGCGCACGAAAGGTAGTAGGAAGGCGAAGATTGTGGTGTTCCTTGTCTTGGCAGAATCCGAGGGCGGAATACTAAGCACCAGGGCAACACCTCCGTATCGTTTATCGATCATTGCTTAGATTCTTTCGTGCTGAACTCCCTGGTACCTCCTCCACACTCATCTTTGGAAGATGGCCTGCGGTTCTGGATGTTGCGGCACGCCCACGGCTCCTCCCACCGTCTCTTGCGCGCCGGCCCCACCGCCGGTTAACCGTGATGCAGGCAGTTGTTACAAAGCCGGCCGCGATTCTACCACCAGCTTGATTATTGATGGCCAAGTCGAATGCTGCCAGTCTTCACAGCTACAGCTGAACTCCAGGACGACGACCGCGGTACCGGCTCGGCCAAAGACGCCCCCAAAAAAGACGGCTGTTGCTCGTCCAAGCCTGCCAACGACGAGTCCCAGTCCCTCAAGCCTCCCAGCTGCTGCGAAGGGAGACCGTCTCCTTGCTGCGATTCCTCCTGCATCGACCGACTTGCTCTCCGTGAGTGTGCCGCTGGGTGTACGTCTCCATTCCGTGCTCTGCAATTCCACTGCTGACATCTGCATTCTATAGCCAACAAGACAATCCATGTACCCTCTGAGTGTACCCGTGGAAAGGGCGGAAGGCCGTGTCGGCAGCACGCCCGCAGCGCCCGCGAGCAGTATCAGTTCAAGCTCGAAGCGCTAGGTTGCATCTGCCGCGCGCTGCTCGCTCTGGGTCAAGAATCCTGCTGTACGCCGCGGCGGCAATCGTCTTTGGAGAGGAGACGCTCCTGCTCTCGTGCTTCGGTTGTCTCTCGTGCGTCTGCCGACTCTTGCTGTGCACTGAAGGCGAGCGCATGTGGATCTACCCCGAAGCCGGGGTCCAGCAAAGGATGCTCCACTGCCCAGCCTGCCTCCTGCGCCGATGCTTGTTGCGATGGGCAAGCTTCGGGAGGGAACCCTCCCTCTTCATGCGCCGACGCCTGCTACAGTGAGAAGGTAGCGACGCAGAAGCGCAAGAAAATCGAGGCTGGCACGGCGCGCAATGTCGACCTTGAAAGAGCTCTTTCTGGGAAGGAACATGTAATCCTCAGTATCTCGGGCATGACTTGCACTGGATGTGAGACTAAACTATCCCGCACACTAACAACACTTCCCGCAATCACAAAACTGAAAACAAGCCTGGTTCTCTCGCGGGCGGAGTTTGACCTCGATATCGGCACCACCTCTGTGGTTGAGGTCATCAAACATCTTGAGAGGACCACCGAATTCGAGTGCGAACGCGTCACGAACCATGGCTCCAGCCTTGATCTCATTTGTCACGGCGATCCAAGTGACATTGTCAAGGGCGACTGGCCAGATGGCGTCTTGGAAGTGAAGATGGTAGACAAGAAGACCATCCGTGTCGACTTTGACGCAAGGGTCGTCGGCGCGCGAGACCTCGTTGAAAAGGGCTGGCCCAATTCCATGACACTCGCTCCGCCTCGTACTGATCCTACTCTAGACGCCGGCGCTAGACATGTCCGCCGCGTCGGATACATGACGTTGCTGTCGATTGTGCTGACCATTCCCGTCCTCGTGCTGGCATGGGCTCCACTTCCGGACAAAGAGAAGAAGGAGGTCACCATCAGTTCTGTCTCGCTTGCTTTCGCAACTGTCATCCAATTTGTGATTGCCGGGCCATTTTATCCAAAGGCGCTGAAGGCTTTGATCTTCTCGAGAGTGATTGAGATGGATTTGCTCATTGTTCTGAGTACAAGCGCAGCCTACATCTTCTCCGTCGTGGCGTTCGGCCATCTTGTTGCCCACAAGCCCTTGTCCACCGGCGAATTCTTCGAAACCAGTACGTTGCTCGTCACGCTCATCATGATCGGTCGCTATATCGCTGCATTGGCACGACAGAAAGCCGTCGAATCCATTTCGATCCGGTCGCTGCAAACCTCTAGTGCTACAATCGTGGACAAGGACGGCGTTGAGAAGGAATTCGATGCAAGGCTACTTCAGTATGGCGACGTATTTAAGGTAACCCCCGAATCAAGGGTCCCGACCGATGGAACCGTTATCTCTGGCTCTTCTGAAATCGACGAGTCCATGCTTACTGGAGAATCAAGGCCTGTTGAAAAGTTCAAGGGGTCTCCTGTCATTGCCGGATCAATCAATGGGTCAGGAGTACTAACCGTTCGACTCACCCGAATTCCGGGTGACAACACAATTAGTACTATCGCCGGAATGGTCGACGAAGCAAAGCTGTCTAAGCCCCAGATTCAGAGGATTGCCGATCGCGTAGCAAGCTACTTTGTTCCCGTTGTCGTCACCATCACCATCGTTGTCTTTTGCATCTGGATTGCAGTTGGCATCGCCGTTCAGAACAAGTCTGGATCCGACGCCACCATTCAGGCCATTACATATGCCATCACTGTCCTGATCGTGTCCTGCCCTTGCGCCATCGGCCTCGCCGTCCCAATGGTCATTGTCGTCGCAACCGGAGTTGCCGCCGAGAGAGGCGTCATTTTCAAATCTGCTGAGGCCATCGAGGTCGCATAAAAGACCGCCCACGTTGTCTTTGACAAGACGGGGACCTTGACTCAGGGCAAGCTTACCATCGCTCGAGAGGAGTACCCCAGCGCTTCTCCCAGCACGAAGGCTCTCCTCTTGGGCCTAATCGGAAGCAGTAAGCATCCAGTATCCGTTGCCGTGGCCGCCCACCTCAGAACGAACGGTGTCACAGCCATCACAGTATCCGATCCTAAGAACATAGTCGGCAGAGGTCTCGAGGGCACTTTTGCAAGCCGCACCCTCCGTGCAGGTAATTCCAGATGGCTGGGCCTTTCGGACGATGCTCTTGTTGAATCGATTCTTTCCCAGGGCTATACAGCCTTTTGCTTCACGGTGGATGGCTCACTCGCCGGCGTGTTCGGCCTTGAGGACTCTGTACGAGAGGATACTCTCCCCACCATCACCAAGCTGCAGCAAAACGGCATCTCCGTCCATGTCCTCTCCGGCGACGACGACGGTGCCGTCCGAGCGGTCGCATCCCAACTCGGGATCCCCGACGCCAACGTCCGATCTCGCTGCACTCCGGCAGACAAGCAAGCCTACGTCAAGGACCTTCTCGCCACCAATTCCGACCCGCGTACACGGAAGAAGAAAATGAAACAGCCCGTCCTCATCTTCTGCGGCGACGGAACCAACGACGCCGTCGCCCTGGCCCAGGCCACCATCGGTGTGCACCTGAAGCAAGGCACCGACGTGGCCCAATCCGCCGCAGACGTCGTCCTGATGCGTCCCGGCGTGTCGGGCATCCTCGTCGCCATGGCCGCCAGCCGGAAATCGATGCACCGGATTGCCTTCAATTTCGCCTGGAGCGGAGTGTACAACGTGTTTGCCGTCCTGCTCGCCGCCGGCGCGTTTGTAAGTGCGCGCGTTCCGCCGCGGTTTGCGGGGCTTGGGGAGCTGGTCAGCGTTTTGCCGGTCGTTGTGGTGGGTGTGATGATGAGGTGGGCGAGGATTTAGAGGATAGGAGGTGGGGAGGTGTGCAGTGGGTGGGATGGCGTTTCCCGTGAGCCTCCCTCCCTTGTGCACTTTTCGCTAGACGTGAAATTGCTCAGCTTAGGAAGAGTTAGGTTTTGGACGCATATATATGGATATATATATATAAGAGACCAAGATCTGGAAGTGCTCTGTTGCCTTGACCTGCGGTTCCAGTTCCTTGCTCAGGGTTCAGACAAGAAGAGCTTGATAGATGCTAGAGTAGCAAGTAAGCTTACCGAGGAATCTTTCTCCGAGCTAATCTTGCACCTAATAGTTAGCCGCCGCGTTTTTTGATTTTTTATTACATGCAATACTACAACTCCCCAGCAACTCTATATCCATCAACACACAGCCTACAAACTTTCGAGCACACCGGATAACTATTAGACTACTACATAGATAGCCTGCTTTAGACTCTGTTTCAATCACGCGTAACTAGTGAAAAGCGGCCTCAAGGCTCTCGTGCAAACTTTTTGTATTCAAGGGTGCGGTTTTCGGCTAGAGGTTCGGCTGGCTGCGTTGTCCCTCAAGTATACTAGGTACTATTGTACACAATAGTCGGACAGACGATGAGAGCAAATCAAACGTAGGTATTGGGTATAAGTATGTTGTTGCTGTATCGAAACAGGATAGGAATGGAAAATATACCAGGAATACACCGATAAAGTGGGGGGAAAACGTATAGATATAGTGCTAATGCTAAAGATACAACAATATATATGTGCTTTGCCCAGAATCGGCCGAGATATCAAAGAACAAAAGATCCATCAACGCCATCGCTGATGCAGATACCGAAAAGGAGAAGAAAGGGGGAGAAAGAAAAAAAGGGAAACAGACTAAAAGAAGTATACCTCTCCCTTATATATGCCCCATACATCCCCAACCGAAAGACGAACAAATCATCAAAACGATGCGACTCAAAGGCCAGCCCGCGAACCAGCTAGAGAAAAAGAAGAAGAAGAGCAAGAAGAAGGACAAGGAAAAGCATTACACCCCCCTAATAAAGCCCCGAATTCTGCCTCGACGTACCCGCACTACTCGGCCCACTACCCGTGCTATCCGACCCGGGCGTCTGCGGCTCGAGCGCCAACTGCGCCCTCAGCGCCATGATCCACGGATGCTGCAGCAGCTCGACCGCCGACGCGCGCTTTGCAGGATCGCGCTCGAAGCACTTTTTCAAAAAATCGATGCCCAGGTCGCTGAGTTGGTCCTTGGTGGGGAGCTGCGGTGGATTGCCCTGCGCAATGTTGTACATGATGGCCCACTCGTTGTCGAGCGACGACCAGGGCCGCCGCCCAGTTGCCATTTCCAGTATCACGCAGCCCAGCGACCAGATGTCGACGGCGCCGTGGCGGCCTTGGTTCGAGCCGCGGATGACTTCGGGCGACATGTACATTGGCGTGCCCGTCATGGAGCGTTGGCGGCCTTGGCGCGTGGCGGCGTGTTCGGCGGCGAGGGTGCGGCCTTGTCGCGCAATGACTTTGGCGGCGCCGAAGTCGACGAATTTGATGACGCCGTTATGGTCGAGGAGGATGTCTGGGTGGTACTTAGTTTCGTGTCACTTGGATGGCAGGAATAGATACTTACTTTCGGGCTTGATGTCGCGGTGAACGACACCAGCCTCGTGGAGGTAGGCGAGACCTTCCAGCATCTGTAGGGCATACACCATGATGACCGTCTCATCCTCGATGCGACCGTGCTCAAGCAACCCAGCCAGAGAACCGCCAGAGCAGTACTCCATGAAGATGTAGACCTTGTCCCGGTGCGGCTCGATGCCATAATACGAAACGATGTTCGGGTGATCGAGGACCTGCAAAACACCCATCTCATCCCGAATCTGCGAGACAATGGTGGGGATGAGCTGGGGATCCTGGAGCCGAATTTCCTTCACGGCCATCAGATGGCCGGAATCCAGGTTCATTGCAGCGTAGACGGAACCGAAGGTTCCACCGCCCACAAACTGACCTTGCTGCCATCGCAGAGTAACATTGGTGGCCGAGGAGGACAGGTAGGTGAGAGCGCGATCGGCTTCGTTGGAGTCTTCAAGTACTCTTCCTAGAGCCTGTCGTTCCGCTTCCTTGGCTTTCCGAAGCTCGTCAATCTCCTCCAACTGAGCCATCCACTGTGCTTGTGTCAAGGCTATCGATTCGTCGTCATCCTTCGAGTTCATCTCTTCCATCATGTACTTCCCGGCCAACGCGTTCAGACGCTGCCGTTCTGCCTGGGCAGCGATGGTGGACCTGGCACCCATGATATCGAAGTGGGAGATGAGCAACGACATGCAACCAGCCACTTTCCGACGGAGGGTAGCATATTCCTCATCGCTGATTGATAGTATATTCTGTCCACGGGTCATCATCATGGCGAATTCCAGAGCCACTACAGCCCAACGGAACGTCTTCCGATCCGATGCCACGCAGTCGTCACAGATGAAGCTGACCCAGTCCAAAGCCAGCCGTGTCAACTTGATGTTGTTCATAGCGCGGCGGTTGTAGTCCAGATACATGATCGAACGTTGCCCAAACTCCGCTGCGAAGGCAAAACAACTCTGGATGAGGTCTTGGCACCCAAGTCCGGCAGTCTGCTTGCGGATGATCTCGACGCTGTCCATGATGGTGTTTGAGAGCTTATATGCCGTCTTGCGAATCTTCTGGAGCTCAACATTCACTCGGGGTAGGTTCGCTCTCTGATCGATGAGTTTGCTGAGATCGGTGCCGATTGCTTCGAGGAAATTGGTATTCGCGTTGGTCAGGCGCTGCTGGGACCCATCGGCGACAACACGCAAGCTACCGTATTTCAAGTCCAGGATAGGTTCCCGAATGTCGGCCGTCATACGCTTCCCACGCCAGTACAGCGGCTCTTCTGGCTTCAGGATGAGGGTATATGGATTGGAGGGGTCCTCTGGGTTTTCTTCTGCGTGGTAACATGTTGTGAGGAGAGACTGGATATCCTTGGGGCGATCCTGGAGAGCGGGTGAAGCGATGATAAACACGCCAGGATTTCCACTTTCGGTTGTTTCAACGAGGAAATGGTCGGTCATGATGAGCGAGTCATAGAGATCGTTCAACTGTTCGTGGTCCAGGTCGGTGCTTTTGATGCTGTACTCGGTGCAGTTCTCAAAGCGCTGCGTAAGAATCCTGGAGAAGCGGAACAGCTTCCTTTGCCGAACGCGGACGGAGTCCAGTATCTGCTTATAACGTTTCTCCAATTCAGCAGCAATGACTTCGTCGGGCCGCCGCTGAAGCTCCTTCTCGAAATGTGCAGTCAACCGCGACAACGACTTTGATGTCAAGGAACTGAAGTGCTCGGCCACCTCCACATCACCCCCTTCGAAATTACGGCCAAGCTTGTTGCAGAATTCCCACTCTTGCTCCAGAATCTCGGCCTCTTTGAAATTGTTCTTGTTGGCAGAGAGCTTCCAATTCAGCATTTTGAAGTAGAACTTCAAAGCATCCATGACCGTCTGATCAAAGTTTTCCTCGATGCACACGGGAAGATCCCACCCCGGCTCCGGTCGTGATATCTTGATGTAGCTCTGCTTGATCTTCCCAGCTAGAGTTAGCAGGATCTGAAACTGTGATATCATTTGCTCGGCCATCATGAGGCCCCGTTGAGAGGGATCCTTGATCTTCTTGGCATACGACAACCGCATCTTGATGATATCTTGGACGAGGCGGGAAGGGAAATTGATGAGTGTTAGCAACTCTTCGATGTAAGGAGGTAGATGGCGATTTGCAAACGCCTCTGCATTTGCAATGAGGGTCTCCTTGGCCTTGTATATGACCTTTTCCAGGGCATTCAGAAGGCTCGTCTCGCCCTGTAACGACTTCAACCCGTCTTCTTTCAGGATGCGGTCGATGAAGGAGGAGTCGTCGGTGAGATGGTGATCTTGCACGGTCCGGGCCCGCGGCTTCGAGAAATCAAGCTCGTCGTTGCCGACCCACTTCCTCAGGATGGACATTTCTCTGCTGATCAACTCGGTGGTATTGTGCCAGGCGAAAACTGCATCGCATGCGTCTTTGAAAGCAGCAGATGCCGCCCTAGGGTGAGCCGCCTCCAGAGCAAGTCTATTCGGGTAGAGGCTCTCGACCTTCTCAATCTCCTTGACAACCTCCTGAACCTGTGCAGCCGCACTTTGGCCAGCTTCCGCTTCACCCTGGACTTCAAAAGCAATGATGTTCTCAAGCGTTGTCTTGATGCTTGCGCGTCCGTCGTCGACCAATCGCCGTTGGGCCTGGAGCGACCGGCCACAGACCTTGGCACGAATCCCCATCCACATCTCCGCTCTCCAAGCAGTATCTCCTGGGTGATCGGTACTGCCAATCAGCCTCTTCTTCTCCTGTTTGACAACGTCTCCCCTCAGCACATTGGACAACATGGAATGCCATTCTAAACGTTCGCGGTTCTCGGGTATCTTGAGCTCTTCTGCCGACGGTTGCATGTCATTGTTACCGTAGTAGAGTAAGGTCTCCTGGTCGTAGGCATCCTCCCCTACGTGCTCAACGGTCGATGGTGACTCGTCGTCCGAGTCCGAGTCGGTGCTGTACCCCAGGCTAGGTGTGCGCATGTCGTCGAAGAAGTCCTCCTGATCATTCTCTTGCCGGATCCGCTGTACGTAGGCCTTCTCTTGTGCACGATAGTCGGCATTGGGGTTACGGCGGGAGCGCGTGGTGGAGGGATGGCGGTTGCGGTTGCTCGTGTCGATGGAGAATTGCTGCGGTCTACGCTGCGGCGCATAGGCATTCGAGGGGGTCCTGACGGCGCAGGGCCTTGGATTGCGGGTGTTTGAGCTCATACCGTTTGCTTGCGTGGGCTGGGCGTTCTCGGAAGAGGGTGCTCGGCTCCCGGCTTGGAGGGTGCGAGGGCGTGGCTGGTTGCTGTTCCAAGCATACGAGGCAGAGGAGGTCAAAGGGGGAGCCTCATCCACCGGGCTGGTTACAATGGGCGGCACAAACTGGTAGTGGCCATCTGCGTGGTCCTCTTCGTGGACACCGTGGTGGGCGGGTAGCTGGTCATGATCGGAATCGCCGGAAGAGCCTGGGCCGGACGAGTCGTTTTGGGCATCGGGCGCATTGACGACGATGGGCTTGCTCATGGCGGCTCTGGGGGATTCTGGAAGCAGCTCGTTGTGTGGCCCTACATTGAAGCGGACGCCGCGCACAGAGTCGTGGTTCATAGAGGTTACTCTGCGGAGGGTCCAGGAATAAGTACGGATACTTGTAAGCAAAACAAGGCTGCTGCCGTTCCTTGCGCTTTGCAGTAGCGATCGGCGGGTGGAGGTGGCGCTCTGCAAATTCTTGGCCCGTGGCGGTGCACGGGAGGACGAAATACTACAGTATGTAGGTGGTTGCAGCAACCTCTCAATGCTGGGCTGCTTGCACGGCGGTGAAGGGACTGGGAGATATTTGCGGACAGCCTCGCAAGCCGTTGAATTATTAACCAAAGATGTTATTCGCCACGGACAGGGGATTGCACCTTTCCCATGGCCCAGCTACGCTTTGCCAATGTCCTACTAAAATAACGTCCTCCACTGATGACACCACGGTGCTGTGACTACACAGTAGCTCCCGTATGGCCAAAGCTCCCTCGACCGAGGATCAATGATGCTGGCATCCAAGGTCAACCAGTCCTCCGAACGTCATCCGAGAGAAGCCATGGAGAAGTCACGGATTGCATACGGAGTAACCTAGCATCTTCACACCAAGTCCGATGTATATCCGAACAGGATCATTTCCTTTGACATCATGGTGCTTCTTGCAGCATCTGTCATGCTGCCCTTGGGAAGACATGCCTGACAGTTGAGACAAGTCAAGATGGACCAGCAATGGGAGACGACTGAGAGCAAGACCGATCATGAGCGGCATCCCTGATCGAGTTGGGCAACTGGTTGGGAGACTGCAAACGTCTGTGAAATGAGAAATGCCTCATTCGCGAACCATGAAAGCGGCACAAGTTCAGGATATGCTGGCTTTTACCAACCCTCCCAAACTCCCAACAGGTGTACACCTCCACCTCCCTTCCACGGCAACTTGCCTGCGCTGAGTTATCAATACGTGCGGATGCAGGTACCATGCAGCTCCTGAGGAGGGAGTGTTTCGTATGTTGCATTCCGGACTCGATGCACGCAGAAGCAATTACAGCTCCTACTGCCACGGAGAAACCATTACTTCGTATCTGTGAAGGCGAATACAAGCATCCCCCGTTTGTCAGACACGACGACTGAAATTCATGAGGTGGATATATGACAGCCCTGGATCCAAAGACCAGGAACACCTACAGGAAATCACCCCGTAGACGTGCGACGAGGCTGGATACCGTACGGAGTACATAACTCTTTTATCAGCAGAACAACAGTCATAGAGATTATTCGAAGAGATATCAAGGAGCCGTGAGCACGCCGCACGGGGATCGGGCCGGAAAAAGAAACTCCTGGAGATGCCCCAAGGCAAAGGCTCCTGCACATGGAGATGCAAACGGCCTGGCGTCGGCGTCCTGGGATGGAGATCACCTTATTCTCTGGGATTCATCGAACGTTTTTTATGCCACAGTGGTGGACCATGCTGCAGTGCGGCATACTCGTCTTACTCGAGAGGTTACGGGAGAGAACTGATATCAAGATAAACTTATCTCGGCCAGGCAGGCAGAGGGTTCGAAGGATCCAGCGAGTGCCTCGACAAGAGTGGGGAAATGCGGGAGGCTGGCGCCATTCGTGTGATGAAGGTGCTGGTGCTGATGGGAAGCCTGGGGAAGGTTGGGAGAGGTGCGAACGGCTTGCGGTCCACCGGTGGAAGTCTGGGCCCTGTGCGGCGCCTTCCCTCTTTGAGCGGGGAAGGGCTTGGCTCCTGGGATACTGATAAGAAAACGAGATGGGCAACGCTCAACTGCGGTTGATAACAATTCATGAAATGGGCCAAACGAGATATAATAATTCATCCTCTCGAAGATGCTGCCGTGGCTCGTGGAACCGGGTCCGAAGACGTTTACCGCGAAGCGATTGTGTTTCTCCACCAGGTTCGCCTACCATCCGAAATCGAGTCAGATGGCAGGACGAGTTCACAGCACAGCAGAGAGAAAAAGGCAATCAGCATCAACACCAGGACCTGGCATCCCACTCGTGTGGTTCGCTCGTGGCCGGGAGCCGAAAGAAGAAACACGCGAAACTCGTCCCAGATGGCCAACCACGCAAGGCCATTGGCTGCCCCAAGATGCTCCTATCTGACACCCCACGGCGTGGCTGATGATTGACCTGGACCCTTCATGCTTGCTTGGCCGGTGCAGGAAACGGTCGAGCGCAACAATAATCTTTCTTAACAGTATATCCAGTTCCGGGGGGGACTGAGATAATGATGGCCTTATTTTGGGACTACACTCGACTACTCCCACCTTTCTGATGACCCTTTTGTGTATAATATCAGCCATTGATCCACGGTGGCACACGACTTCTCTCTCCTCGCCTTGTCTATCCACCATCACAACGAAACCCCAACGCCAAGTCGCTGCACTTTGGATCCCTGGGAGTGACCTGCGGATCTCAGCCCTCGGATCCTCGGAGCACTCCGTCCACTCCTTCATCTTTTTCAACCTTCACCAACTCGTCCTTTTTCCTTTCCATTATCCCATCCTCTGCTTCCCGGGTTGTCTGCTGAGCAGGACCTGGAAAGAGACGTCGCACGCGGCCCCGCACTGCTGGTATTGCATCCTTGGAGGGCCAGGTGGGAAATCAGATCGCCAACATGGACCCTGTATCCTCCGGCCTGGATCCCACCACGCCTTTGGAGCCCTTCCACAACGTCACCGACATCAATGGAGGCGACTCGAGGCTGTACAATCTCAACGTCTTTTATAATGCAAGTCTTAAGCACTGCCAATTTCCTCTCTATATTCCAGAGTGCTAACCTACCCCGCTAGCCCGGTGATATCGCTTGGATGATCACAGCTACGGCCCTTGTCCTTCTCATGATCCCCGGTGTTGGGTATGTCACAATATCCAAACCTCCAAAACCTTTCATAAGAAAAACCACTGACTTCTCTGCAGCTTCTTCTACTCGGGCCTAGCACGGAGAAAATCAGCCTTGTCACTACTATGGCTCTCGGTCATGGCTACGGCCGTCGTCACCTTCCAGTGGTTCTTCTGGGGCTACTCTCTCGCCTTCTCACACTCCGCTACCAAGTACATCGGCAACCTGGACAACTTCGGCCTCAAGGGCGTGCTGGGTGCACCCTCAATCGGTAGCCCTCGTGTCCCCGACTTGCTTTTCTGCGTCTTCCACGGCATGTTCGCCGCCATCACGTAGGCTTGCCCTTCTTACGAACTAGACAAGAGATCGGTCATATTGACGTTAACAGCGTTGCGATTGGCGTAGGAGCCGTCGCCGAAAGGGGCCGCATCCTCCCTTGCATCATCTACATGTTCATCTGGACGACCATTGTCTACGACGCCCTCGCCTGCTGGACCTGGAACTCCTCGGGTTGGGTGTACCAGCTCGGCGGTCTCGACTTTGCCGGCGGCACGCCCGTCCACATTGCCTCTGGCTGTGCCGCCCTCGCCTACTCCTATATGCTGGGCAAGAGGAAGGGCCACGGAACCCAGGAGCTCAACTACCGCCCCCACAACGTCACACACATCGTCATCGGAACCGTGTTTCTCTGGGTCGGCTGGTTCGGTTTCAATGCGGGCTCCGCCATGTCGGCCAACTTGCGCGCCATCATGGCGGCCGTGGTGACGAATCTTGCCGCTGGTGTAGGCGGAATCACTTGGTGTCTCGTCGACTACCGTCTCGAGCGCAAGTGGTCCACTGTCGGATTCTGCTCCGGCGTGGTCGCCGGTTTGGTCACCATTACCCCTGGCTCAGGCTATGTTCCCCCATGGGCGGCCGTTGTTTTCGGTGTATGCGGTGGAGTTGCATGCAACTACGCGACGAAGCTCAAGTACTTCCTGCGTTGCGACGATGCTCTGGACATCTTTGCTGTGCATGGCGTGGGAGGTCTTGTGGGGAATCTCCTGACTGCCTTCTTCGCAGCGTACGTCCTCCTTTTACTTCCATCTCCTCTCCCAAGCTAATGAATATATCACAGCGACTACATCGCCCACCTGGACGGCTACACCGTCATCTCTGGCGGCTGGCTGAACCATCACTGGATCCAGCTGGGTTACCAAATCGCCGACTCCGTCGCCGGTGGCTCCTACTCCTTCATCGTCACTTGCCTCATTCTCGGTGCCATCGACGGCATCGGCAAGTTTCTTCCCCTGTTGAAGCTCAGGGCGAGCGAGGAGGAAGAAGTGTTGGGCATTGATGATGTGGAGATTGGGGAGTTTGCTGTAAGTTTCCACTCCTTTCCTCTTCCCATGCCCGTATTCGAAATCAAGAGAAGAAGACAGCAAGGAAATACGGTCAATCAAGATCAAGACTAATACTCGCGATAACAGTACGACTACGTCGAGCTCACCCGCGAAGTCAATCTCCCGGAAGACGAGGACCTCGAGGTCGACGAAGGCATGTCGACCCACTCGCTCCACAACCATCCCTCGGCCATGGGCCAGCATCGCGAGAAGAACCACGATTCGGTCGACTCGTCGCAGCAGTTGGCTGACTGGGCGCATCGCCCGTAGTCTGGTATGGGTCTTTCTTGATTAGCATCCAGGGACGATGGACTTGTATATCTTGGGATTTGGCATTGGCGGGTTCTGTTACGCTATATACCACTGTTTTTTCGCTCTTGGTAGGATTTTGGTCATGGGTTGGTTTTAGATTTTTGGGTGTTGATAGTGCGTGGATCGGGAATATTGGGAGAACTGGGCGCGCCGCACGCCGTGTCCCTTTTCAGTCTTGATTCCTTACGATGTGACGACTGAGAGGGTGACCTGTCTCTAGGCAATAGTAGTAGACTGTGACAAGCTATACGGGGATAATGTACAATATATGGCAGAGTGTCAGACCTTTCCTCAACTGCAGGTGGTGTTGAAACATTTGAAAATATGGACAAGAAAAGCACTATCTACTGTAGACCGAATCATCCCTTGCTGGTTTGCTTAGTCATCCATTTCCACGACCTGAGCATCTTCCTCGCGCGGAGAATCCTCAGCTCCGACATCAAGCACCCAGCTCTCTCTCACGACAACGGCAGCGAGCACCTCCGTACTTATAGATTAATTGCTTCCCATCCCTCCCTTGCACACTCGAGTTCCCTCCAACAATTCGGAAGAAGTGATCACGCCATCTGCGCAGCGCCTAGCTCGAATCATCTCGCCAACCGACCAGCTCCGCCAGAGGAATCCAAGCTTCCTTCCAGAAACCATGCCTTTCCTAGCCGCCGCCCTAAACGTCGTAGGCGCAATATTCCTCGCACACGCGTACGTCTCCTTCTTTCCCTTTCCCCTCTGTCTAAACAATGCCCTCCTTCCCCACTCTCAACCCCAAACCACTAACACCCCCAGCATCTTCTCAACCCACGAACACACCTCCCTGCACCCCCTCTCCCCTCTCCCCCGGGACATCCCCCTCGAACTCCTCCTCTCCCTGGCCCTCCTAACAACCGGCATCGTCCTCTCCTCCCCGCCTTTAAAACCCATCCAATGGTCGCACTGGGCGGGTAAGATATCGCGCGAGGGCCCCTCGAGGGAAGGGTACGTGACGAGGGAGGGGGAAGAGGTCTTGGGCGATGTGGATCCGTATGCGTATTTGGGGTTGGAGGCGGGGAGGGAGGGGAGGAGGGGGTTTTGGGGACCGAGGGAGGCGAGGGAGAGGTTTTTGGGGTGGGTTAAGGAGGGGGGGGAAGGCGTGAGGTTGAGGCTGGGGAGTTTGTGGTGTGAATATACGTGACAGAGGGGCTTTCCGGGTTGAGCTGCGAGGGGTTACGGTACTGGAGCGTTCCCTGGTGGTTTTGCGGAGGGATAGCTGTGGACCTTGGGTTAGGTGGTGAACATTGGCTGTGCGGCTGGGATATGATATGGAGGTTCGCGGTGTATGGATGGGCAAGCCTTCCGCCTCGAGATGTGGAGGTGCCGACTATCATGATGGCTTCGCTGGTATCATACATATCGTACATATTGTACAGAGCCATGCGAACAGCGTCCCCCTAATATTATGTCCGCCTGGAAATCCACGCTAACAGCGTCCCCCTAATATTATCTCCGCCTGGAAATCCACCCCTATACTTATAGCCCCTTCTATTTCCTAACCTCACACCGTTTTCACCAGGAACGCACACCTCGAACGCCGAGCCCCACCAACCCATGAATCACCGACTCCCCTCCGGCCTGAACTCCGGCATCCCCTCCTTCTTCCCCCACCCCCAAACCTTGCCCTCCATATCCGGCCCCGCGACCAACCACACCAAACTCGTCAACCACTGGCCCAACGTATCCCTCACCACACCATTCCTCTTACTCCCGCCCAAACTCGAGATCCGCAACACCTCCCCGAGCCAATTCGTCGCCGTCATGAAATCCCCCCTCTCCAACCCCTTGATCGCCGCCACCGCCGCCTCCATCTCCGTCTGCGCCGGGTCCGACTCCTCGAGCAAATGCGTAACAGCATGTTTCGTCTTATTCTCCTGCTCCAGACCGGGCGACTTGATGGTCCCCGGGAAGATGGCGCGGACGTGGATATCGAACGGCGCGGGCGACGTTCCCGTGTCCTTATTCGACCTCCTCGCACCATTATACAGCAGGATCTCCATATTCAGCGCGTCGCACAGGGCGCGCAGGGCCGTTTTCGCAGGGCCGTAGGGCGCGTACCCCGCGATGTTGACGAAGGCGATGACGGAGGAGGTGACGATGAAGTAGCGCGGTGGTTCCGGCTGAGCCTTCTTTTCCCCATCCGTCTTCGTCTGGGCCGGGTAAGGCGTCTCCGGGTACAACCACGCCCTCAGCGTCTTATGCGCCAAGTAGCACGCGGCCCAATAATTCAAATCCATCTGCCTCCTTTGCGTCTCGATGCTGCTCTCGACAAACAGCATCGGCGACGCGGACCCGGCATGCGCCCACACGACCTCGGGCGTCTTGCCATTGTTCCAGGCCGTGGCTTCCTTGAGGAGCCGCTCGTTCTCGGCCTCGGAGCTCACGTCCGCCGAGATGTAGGTGAAGCGCTGCGTCGAGGGGTGTTTGGCGTGCGATTTTGCGTGCTCGACGGCCGAGGCGAGTTTTGCGGGGTCGCGCGCGACGAGGATGAGGGAGGCGCCGCGTGAGGAGAGGAGGGCGGCGAGGGAGCGGCCCATGCCGTAGGAGCCGCCGGTGAGGAGGACGGTCTGGGGCGTGTTAGTAGGGGTTCGTTTGAGTAGAGTGGAGGGAGGAAGGTGGAGTTGAGGACGGAGTTGGGGAGAACATACGCGCCCATCGACGTCGAATTTGTTGCGCCGGCTGAGGATACCCATGATGTCGAGGCTGAGGTAGAGCACCAGGAGGAGCAGTGCTATTGCTGCGTAGGAGAGATATGCCGCCATACGGAGGGAGGACCTGGTTGCTCTGGATTCGGGCCTGAGGGCTTCAGGAGTCAATTTTAAAAGATTACTCCGTACAGTCTGACGTGAGACCTCCTTGACCCCGTTTCGACTGCGTAGTTAGCCGACGACGTCCAAATGGCCCTCGACAAATTATTCGATGAAGTCGTCGAAGGGTGGGTTGAGCTAAGTTACCCCTGCGTTCGTTAGTCAGATAAATATTCCACAGAGGGCCTAGCGTGCGGGCTGGTTTTATCGCCCGACGCGCCCCGCGGGTCCGTGCTTTTCCAAAAATTTGGAAAGTCGGAGCTTGAACGACATCGCGAACGTCGAGCGTGGTTACGCCACGAGAGCGGCAAAGAGTCTCCGTATCCTCAAAGTTGCGCGCTGCGCATACATTTAACCATCCTTTCTCGACAGCGCAGACCTCCGATAAACCAGTTCGCCGTGCAAAATGGGCAAGAAAAGAAAAGCGAACGGTCGCCCGTTCGGCGACTCCAAAGCCCCAAAGGGAGAAGAAGAAGAGAATACCAAGATGCGCGTCACCACTTTCGAAGATGTGGCGGACTCGGAGGACGAGTTCCATATACAGCGGGATAAGGTGCTGCTGGAGGAAGGGCCGGCGGCGAAGAGGTTGAGGAAGTGGAAGGAGCAGGGTAGGTGCTGCTATTAGCTTCCGTGCGTGAAGAGGATGGCTGACGATTTTAGATGAGTTTTTGCAGTCGTCGGATGAGGAGGTTCTCGAGGTGGAGGATGGGACGGAGGATGAGGAGGAGGAAGAGTATGGTGATGAGGATGTGGAAGGCCCGTCAGGAGACGAAGACGACGACGACTTCGGCCTTGTAAAGAAGAATGAGGATGAAGATGAGGAAGGATGGGGTCCGTCGAAGAAAGATTACTACAATGCCGACGCCATCCAGACGGAGCAGGACGCGCTCGACGAAGAAGCAGAAGCGCGGCGCATACAGCAGAAACAATTACAAGCGATGACGGAGGCGGACTTTGGGTTCGACGAGAACGAATGGCTGGGCCAAACAGAGAACGAGAAGGGCCCTGCAACAAAAGTAGTCACAGAAGTGCTGCCCCAGCTGCAGATCACGGATAGCATGAGCGAGAAGGAGAAGCTGAAGATTCTGCATTCGAGATACCCCGAGTTTGAACCTATCCGTCAAGACTATCTCGAGCTGCAGCCACTGCATGCCCAGCTGAAGGCCGCCGCCGAAGCCGCCGAGCGCGTTGCAAAGGGAAGACAAGGCAAGGAGAATGGAGCTCTGCGGCCCAAACCTACGGCCGTGTTGAAGTACTGGGCGTGTGCATCGTACCTGGGTGCGATGTGCATGTACTTTGCGATTCTCACATCCACGGCAAAGGACGACGGCTCCGCCGGTATTGCGCTCGACCCAGAGGAACTCCATCGACATCCCGTCATGGCGACCCTGCTCAAATGCCAAACGCTGTGGAAGCGCGTCGAGAGCCTGCCCATCGACGACCCCATGGTAGAAGCCGCCGAAGCCGACGAAGTCTCCGCCATCGAGGAACCGAGCCCCGAGCCAGACAAGAAAGCAGACCAACAAGCCAAGCTCCAAGAAGCCATCGCCCGCAAGCGCGAAGAAAAGAAGCAAAAGAAGAAAAGCAAAGCGCAAGCCATCCAGGAAGCCGCACAAGCCGAATCCGCCGCCCGCCGCGCGGAGAAACTGCGCCAAACAGAGCAGGAATTGGGCCAACTCGCCAGCCTCACCGACAAGGCGGCTCTCCGGAAAGCCGGTGTCAAGCAGAAGAAGGTGGTTCCGCAGCAACCGCTGCTCAACCTGCTCAACGCCGATGACTCCGACTTTGGCGAGGAGACGACGCTTACGGCGCACGAGCTTGCGGAGAAGGCGAGGAAGAAGAGGTCGCTCCGCTTCTATACGTCGCAGATTACGCAGAAGGCGAGTAAGCGCGGGGCAGCAGGGAAGGACCAGGGAGGTGATGCGGATATCCCGCATCGGGAACGTCTCAAGGATCGCCAGGCGAGACTGCAAGCAGAGGCAGAGAAGAGGGGCCAGAACAAGGACAAGGGTCCTGGTGTGCCGCTGGGTGAAGGGGACGACAGCTCCGACGATGGCGACGCCCGTGCCCAGCAGAATGGTGCCAACGGCGGCGACGACGACGATGACTACTACGACATGGTCGCCGCTCGCAGCGCGGCCAAGAAGGCCGAGAAAGCTGAACGCGCCGCCGCCTATGTTCTCGCGGCCAAGCAGAACGCGGTTGTGGTGCCTGAGGAAGTCATTGGCGAGGACGGCAAGAGGAAGATCACGTATGCGATTGCGAAGAACAAGGGCCTGACGCCGCATCGGAAGAAGGAAGTGCGGAACCCCAGGGTGAAGAAGAAGCTCAAGTTTGAGGCCAAGAAGAAGAAGTTGAAGAGCATGAAGCCGGTGTATGGGGGCGGGGAGGGGAGAGGCGGGTACCAGGGCGAGTTGACGGGTATCAAGACGGGGTTGGTAAGGAGTACGAAGTTGTAAAACGTGATACTAGTGTATATATCTATTGGGGAAAAATCAGATGCTGCCGTGAATTTTCATCATTCATCATGTCTTGAGCGCCCTTGTGATGGATGTGATCTTGCAATGCGGTATACGCAATGCCCTAATGCGTCAACTCTAGAGATGTCAAAGGCCTAACAACCGCTAGAATCATATCCCTCGTTCATCCTCTGCTGGTAACTCCGCCTCCTCTCCTAAAGTCCCATCACGCCCTCCCCATCATCTTCTCCCCCTCTCCCTTGGCAAAACTCCCCATCCTACATGCACACCACCTCTCCCTCTCCCCCCTCACCTCCTCTCCATCCCACCCCCTCGCCACCATCCTATCCCCCCTCCCATGCCCAAGCACATCCAACCCACTAACCCACCACACACTCGCCGCCACCACCTCCCTCACAACCCTCACCTCCTCCGCATCCCTCGGCGCATACACCAATACAAACTCCTTGGGCACAAACCGTCTAAACCACCCGCCCTTCGCCAACGGATGCCGTTCCCCGCGCCCCGCTTCAATCAAGATCCTAGCATCCGCCGGATGCAAAGTCAAGTGCAAACTGCCATCTGAAGGATGCACATGACACACCTCGCCGCCACAGGTCCTTGTAATCGGCGCCGTGGAAAACAGTCCCGAGCTGTGCTTCTCAAAACAACTGGTCCGCTCGACGAGCAGGTTTTCCGGATCCGCGGCCAGGAGTTGGAGTTCATGGACGAAGGCTTGGTAAATATGTGGGGGGGAGATGTCGGTTTTTTGTCGTTGCGGCGCGATCCCCCTGATTACTGGTCTGGGACCATGGCGTTTGGGCAGGGAGGTAGGTGTGAGGTACCCTTTTTGAGGGCGGAAGTGTGGGGGGATGGGGAGGGGGCGGAGAGGGTCGCGGAGGGAGATTAGGGAGAGGAGTTTGATTTTTAGGTAGCCTAGGGGTGTGGAGGGGGTGCCGCCGGGGCCGAGGGAGAGGAAGAGAAGGTAGTCGTTGTGGATGTAGTAGATTGTGAGCAGGGCGGCGAGGAGGGTGGAGAGGTTGAGGAGGAGGGTGGAGGGAGTGTTGAGGCTTATGTAAGGGAGGAGGGTGGAGGTTGGGGGAGAGGTTATGTTGGTGATGAGGGGGGATTTGGGAGGTGTGGTGATGTTGTCCATGGTAACTGGTGGTCGAGGTAGTGGCTCGAGGCCAGAGAGGAATGGTCCAGATCTGGGATGTAGGTCCGTAGGTAAGAATTTGAAATGGTGTACAGTCCCTGGCTGTTATAGCACTTGTCGTTGAGTAGTCTTCAGTGCGTCAGGTAGTCAATCCCTCGTTGGTTCCTCGTAGGTGAAAGCGTTCTTCTTGTATCCATCAGCAATCCGTCGACATGGGAGTAGAGAAATGACCTTAACCCACATTCAGTATGTAATAATAAAAAGAATCTGAGAATGCACTTTTCAATCCACCTCTTGACTTTGACAAGCCAGAACTGCCGAAGTGAAGGACTCTGAGGTATGGGGATACGGTTTTATAGCTGACGCCAGCACGTTGAGTCTCTTCTCCACAATTATAGAGAACTTTTTTGAAATAATTGAAGTATAATACAATAACGGCTGAAATCCCTTACCCAAATCTTATACCTGATACCAGTGTGGACTACCACCACGTGAGCTCGCCCTCTCATGCTCTGATTGGTCCCACATGGTCCAGCTGTGACGTAGCCAGGAACCACACAGTACCAAGCCTGCTGAGCACAAAAACCCCCGCGGGTTCTGGGGTTGCGACTGTTGGAAACTTTGAGGACCTCAGGACTAATTGGAGGATCGAGATGGGTGGGGAATAAGGGTTCCACCATGATGCAAACTGTGCGGTGATCCACACGGTTTGCTTCCCTCGCTCTTTCGAGAAACACACAATGCCAGAATGGCAACATTCTAGGGAGAGGAGTTTGGTGCTGCAGTTCAGAACACAGTTATTTCTTTTGATGTAGCGGACTTCGGTGTTCTGAGTACTTAAGGTGTGTATGGTATCAGAGATAACTCTCGCTACACCTTTCCGCTTTCCACGATTCCCTCTACACTACACCAGGAACCTTTCAATACAGAAGCGAGCATTAGCCTAGTCTGGCCATTGCTAACTTTCAGGGCACCGCTCACCTGCAATATCATTGATGCGTCTCAGCGCATGACAGCTCCTGTGCTGCCACATTGCAAAGCTCAGACATCTAAACATTGAGAAGCTTCTCTCACCGCTCAACATTGACCAGCTGCAGACTCAAATAAACCAGCCGTTGTTCCTCAGGAATTGAATCACACATGAACATGAATCAGGGAGCTTCCCAATTGGCTAGGCGGGGATTCTGGACTCTCTTGTGGCTGGCAGGTCGGAGCTGAACAGCGTCCAACAATGAGATTGCCGAAGCATTGAAAAGAGAAGAGGACTTGGGGACGCGTGGCTTGCAGAAGTCAATGGTACCAGCTGATTGAAATGTGAGAGGATCCGTGCTGTCCGTACACTAAGGGCGTAGGCCTAGAGCATGTACGTGCGTACGGTACGTCCGTACAGTCTATATCGTTTTGAACCATGCATATGCTATGCTCGAAACGAAAGGGCTAGAAGTCGAACAAAGATCCCACCGGCTAGAACATCCAACGCCGACCATGCGCCCGTCTGGGATTCCTTACAACGCGTCGCCCCGCACCTTCCGGAAGAAGTCCATGACACCGGTGAAGACGACGAGCAGGATGCCTCCACCAGGGCCCAGTCTGAGCACCTTGGGGATGAAGCCTTTGTACAGCGCTCCGAATCCCTCCTCCTTCATGACCGTGCCGAGAGCCGGCCATGCCCAGTTGTACTTGGGCACAACTCCGGGAACCTTGGGCGTATTTTGGATGCGCGACTTGACCACGTCCATGGGCGTGTTCAGAATGGTGCCGACGGTTCCTCCAATCGCACCCGACAACAGATCGTTTGTGATCTGACCCTTCTTGTCCGACGCCTTGGGCAGCAGAGCGCGGACCTGGAAGATGCATCCAAAGTAACCAGCGTTCCAAAGAATGTGTCTCCACATGGTCGACTCGAGACCCTGGTACAAGGTAAGAGGCCCCTCCTGCTTGACGGTCTTCATGAAGCAGTCCACCATGCCATTGTACTTGTGCGCCTGGGCCTTGTCCTGCAACCGGATCTTGATGAGCTCAAAGGGCACGACGACGAAGGCTTCGGTTGCGCCAGCTGTGGCGCCCGTGAGGATAGACAGGGACTGGTTCATCTTGGCCTGGCCGAAGACGTCGCGATAGAATGCGCCCCAGGAGTCATTGGCTGCAAACTTGGTTGCCCTGCCAAAGTCATGTCAGGGCCGAGTTCGAGAGGAAGATGCGACAATGGGACGTACCGCTTGGGGGCTTCCATTAATATAGGAGCCGAGATACCACGGTATAACCGCGAGAAGCTACCAGAGGTCATTACTCGAACTCAATGGACACAGGCGCGGGTCGCGTACCCTTCATTCCTGATGATCTTTCTGAAGCAGTCCACCATGCCACTGTATGCCTCCTCGCCCGTTCCCTTGCCAGTCTGAAGTTGTCTAAACACTTTAGGATTTGCTCGATTCCGCGAATGGCGCAACTCTTACACTCGGGTCTTGACAACATCCAGCGGGTACCTGAAAGTGTCAGCGGGTGGATGCGCCGTTCCATCGGTGCTCTTACATGACCAGAATCTGCGCACGAGGTCCCAATTAGCACCATATGCCCATTCCGCTCCGGCAACCACGCCCACTCACTTCAGACACACCGGCCACGGCACCTACAGTCTGATTAGCAACCAGCCAGAAATTGTTGCCGTGATCGGAGCTCACCAGCCGCGAACTGGTAGATGAAGGGGAGAGGCTTCGGCTCTGCCTTTGTGGTCATGATGACAACCTGGGACGGGAGAGGTGGATAGAAGGTAGTGAAGAGGAATGAAGGAGTGTGAAGTGTCGTGTGAAGTGTCGTTATTATCGCACACCCCGACCGTCCTCAACAGGGTGACTGGCGGGCCCCGAGTGGATTTCCCCGACCCGCGGGATGTGGAGGTCCAAGCTTCCTCCTAATCGATTGCTGGCGAGGCGAGCACCGGCAAAAGAAATGGCCCGGTCCAGCACGGGATGGAGTGGGTGAACTGAGGCCGGTGGAGGAGCGTTTGAAGATCTGAATGGCCAAAGGAGAAGGGATCTCAGCAACTGTGAGAGGGAATGTACCTCTCCATCAGTACCATCTGTGTGATATGCATATGCGAGGCAGCTGCAGCCATTGTAAAGCGTTCGCAGGGAATCTCGAGCCGCGCTCTGGGATCTGCGCTAGCCGCTTTGGGAGATTTGACACGTGATACAGGCGCGATCTGTTGCGAGTTTCTGATTGGACGACGCGTCCGACGCGTTCAACCAACACAGCTGCGGACATCCGCCGACCCACGCGCGGATCACCGACAGCATCTTTATGTCAACCCGCCAGAAGTCCTTCTTTGAGCAGGACACCAAGCCAAAGGTACGGATACCTGCAAACCGCTCTGCTTTCACTTCCCCAGCTGATATAGGTGCTTGTTCTCTAGCATCACAAAGGTCAATGGAATCGCCGGAGAGGTCCTCCCTCTCCCCACCATAACAGACCGGACGCCCCTCCTCAGCGGTGTCTAGCAGTTGGACCACCTATCATGCCGTCTTCGCAGACGAGGACCAAGCTGAAGGCCTTTCAATTCATCGATGGTGCCCCATCCGTGGAGTCCTTGAAGAAGCGGGAGGAAAACAAAGAGAATGCGCCTGTTGCTACACCCATCAAAGCCATCAACAGAGCAGCCGAACCCCCTCATCAAAAGACCTCTTCGACACCGAAGATTCCGCAAGTGAAATCGATTCCCCCTCCCTCCACTCCCGCGACAAGGTTGCCCTTGGCTGAGTTGGTGGGAAATGAGGAGGATTCCCGTCGATACACCCCAAGGCCAAATGTCTCCCCGGAGGAGCAACTGTGTTGGCGCGGGTCGCAGCCCATAAACACGCCACTGCCTAGGAAGAACAGGAAACGTGCTAGGAGTTCATCGCCCATTGCCGCATCCCAGGAGGAGGCACTGCTCGAACCACTAAGGAATCACGAAACACCTGTTGCCGATCCGGCTACCGAGCTATGGAGCCGCTATACGAGTAATAAGGGCACACCCCCGATGAACAAGACGCAAGCATTTGCCCACCTCATCAATGATATATCTCCTCGGTCAGCCACAACCGCAGGGAGCGTCAGTGGTTTGCGGCGATGGGCCAGTTGCGGAGACGAATTCCCTACATCGGCAACTAAGCGGCGGAGAACGAAAGGAGCTTTCAGAGTAGCGTCTGGTCTGGGTCTTGACGCAGGTAATGTTTTCGATGCGCCGAGCTCGGACGGTGCGGTCCAGGGACAGCCTGAGACGTCGAGAATTGCGGACCTACTGCACCGGATGCGGGACTCAATACCCAAAGGCCAGTCCCCACGTTCCCCTAAAGCTCCGTCCAGCTCGTCCCCTCTCCCAGACATCACTGGTCGTCACCTGAATCCATCCGATTCGCCTCTGAAGCGGCACGCCCGTGAGCAATCCTACGATGCTCCACTGGGAGCGGAAATGGAAGCAATAGAAGAGGAAGCTCCAGGTCCTGTGCAATCCGGGAGATCATCAAGTTCTTCGGACGATTTTGGTGACGTCGATTTTGATGCCGAGATGGTGGAGGCACTTGAGTTAACTCAGGGAGCGACAGAGCAGCTTCCGAATGATGGCCCTGTCCCAGCGGTTCCTCAAGAGCCACCAGCCTTCGTACCCTCCAAGTCAGAGTCCGCAGCTCCCCCGCCTGTTTTGCATAACGACAGCGATGATGAATTCGGCTTGGATGACGAGCTAGAATTTGCTGCGGATTTGGAACAAGTGGCCTCGCTCTATGACAATAGGGCGGAGACTACGCCTGTGCAACCTGAGGCCGCAGTCAGGGACTCTCCTGAGGAGGCTTCGGTAGTTGAAGGGGATGTACCTGTTGTTAACCTCATCGATGACGATGATTCGGATGATTTTGGAGATGACATTGATGTTGATGAGTTCGCCGCAGCTGAAGTCGCGGCGACACAGGCACCTAGTACTGTATGTAGACCTCCAGATCATCATGGCCAATGAAAGATGCTGACTCTTGTAGAGTCAAGATACTAGGGCCATCCAACGCTACCTCATTAAACGAGTTGATGAGGGTTCGTATACAACTGAACGTGGCTATCAGATGCGCGAAAAGGTGCCTTGGCCCTCATGATACCACCATCTATCTTCATGATCTCACTGACGCCTATGCAGGTCCTGTTAGTAGAAGAGGAGAAAACGAAGCTCTTCAAAGCCATCACACTACGGCAAGCCTGGTATGACACGCCGTGCACGCCGAACTCGTACGTGCATCTCATCGGCCAGTTCTCCCGGACAGGACAATGCGTCGTCGACGATCATCACAACATGATCATATTGCATCCTGACCATCTGATTTCCGCCACCGTCGTCGCTGATTCTTTCGGTTGCTTGCGACGCGCCGTTCTCCAAGACCGTATTAAGGCGACAAGCAAGGCAAACCCGCCAATGCTCTATGGCACACTCCTTCACGAGCTGTTTCAGGCGGCTCTAAGAGAAAACAGATGGGACACCCAGTTTCTCTCTGAGGCCATTGACAAGATTCTCCCAACTAAATTCGAGACAATCCTTGAGATCGAACAGACGTGTGAGCAGGTCAAGGAGCATTTGTTGAGTAAACTACCGGAGCTCCAGTCTTGGGCCGAGATCTTCGTACGAGCGGAGCCTAGGGTGAGTTGTTACTGCGCGTGGCATTCGGATCTGGCTAACATACATAGGCTGATGCAGTCGTACGAGAACGAAATGGCCGACAGGCGATCATGAGCATCAACAAATTGCTCGACGTGGAGGAGCACGTCTGGTCCCCAATGTATGGCCTGAAAGGCAACATCGATGCCACAGTCCAGGTTGTTATGCAAGACGACCAAGGACAACGTACTCTTATGGTCCCATTCGAGGTGAAGACGGGCAAAAACTCGTCTAACGCTGCTCATGTAGCTCAAACGGCTTTGTATAATCTGCTTTTGTCTAATCGCTATGGTAAGCTACTTGACACGCTTCACCGATTTGATGCTGACGGAGGCAGATGTCGAAGTTGCATATGGGATTTTGTACTACTTGGAGACATCCGACATCAGCCGCATTCCTACCATTCGCAACGACATCATGCATATGATCATCAAGCGCAACGAACTTGCTTGCTATGTACGCGAGCGCATCGAACTGCCACCGATGCTGAAAGAAGACTTCAAATGCCAGAAATGCTACGCCCAGGAATCGTGCTTTTTGTATAACCAACTCATTGAAGATGGAGAGGGCGAACTCTTGAATGCAAAGGCCAAGGAACGATACGACGAGCTGGTTAAATCGCTGAAGCCAATGGACCAGGAGTTTATGAAGAAGTGGGACACCTTGCTTACTAAGGAAGAATCCGACATGATGAGGTTCCGTCGGGAATTGTGGACAATGCTGAGTACCGAGCGAGAAGAGCTGGGACGATGCTTTTCAAACGTAATCTTGGAACCGGGATCCGGCCATGAAGAGAAGAATGGCCAGAAGATCAATCGATTCAGCTACACCTTCATCAAGCAACATCCGAAACCCGGCTTTTCTTTCACAGAATCCCAGTTGGTCGTTGGCGAGCCCGTTATCGTGTCCGACGAAAGAGGCCATTTTGCACTCGCTAATGGCTATGTCACCAATGTACGGAAGCGCCGCATCACGGTAGCCGTCGATAGACGACTACACAATAGTCGCACTAGACTGCCTGGATTCGACTCAAAAACCAATCAGACGTTCGCTGGAGTCATGGAGGTTTTCAGAGAAGGCGAAGGCCCTCCGGTGGCTGTCGAGGATGAGGAGCCGGTTCTGTATCGCCTGGACAAGGACGAATTCAGCAATGGGATGGCGGCAGCACGCAACAACCTGATCCAGATCATGGATGACAGCGTCTACAAGGCTCGTGACCTTCGTTCACTCATCGTTGAACTTCGAGCACCCGGCTTCAAGCCCGAAAGCGAGGTTATATTGCCCCCGCAGTCCTCACAAATGGCCATGAACAGCGACCAGAAAGCTGCCGTAGCCAAAGTCATGTCGGCGACGGATTACGCACTTGTACTCGGCATGCCCGGCACCGGAAAGACGACGACGATTGCACATCTCATTCGCACACTCGTTGCAAAGGGCAAGAGTGTCTTGCTGACCTCGTATACGCACACTGCCGTGGACAATATCCTTCTCAAGATTCGAAACGACAACATTGGAATCCTGCGCATCGGAGCAGCTGCAAAAGTGCACCCGGAAGTCCGCGAATTCGCGACCTTGGCAGCGGAGCCGAAAGAGTCTCTCAAGGAATTGGAAAAGTCCTGGATGGATCCACTGGTTGTAGCGACGACCTGTCTGTCAATCAATCACCCTCTGTTCGGCCGCCGAGTGTTCGACTACTGCATCGTCGACGAGGCTTCTCAGATCACGCTTCCCGTGTGTCTTGGGCCTATCCGCATGGCGAAGACGTTTATCTTGGTTGGCGATCACCACCAACTCCCACCTCTGGTGCAAAACAAGGAAGCCTCTGAAGGTGGTCTCGACGTCTCACTCTTCAAACTCCTCTGCGAAGCGCACCCGGAAGCCGTCGTCAGTCTCGAACACCAGTACCGCATGTGCGCCGAAATCATGCTCCTCTCCAACACCTTCATCTACTCGGGACGCCTCAAATGCGGCACCCCTAGCGTGGCAACCCGCCGCCTCACCTTCCCTCACCCGGACGGCCTCCAAGCCCACCATCACCACCCGCGCCACTCATCTCTAACCCTCAAAACACCCCTCTGCCCCTCCCCGACCTCACCAACCTGCTGGCTCTCCCGCACCCTCGACCCTTCCCACCCCGTCATGTTCATAAACACGGACCCCATCTCCCCAACCCTAGAAACGCAATCCGGGCCCCGCATCACCAACAGCCTCGAAGCGCGCGTAATCACGCACCTCACCCTCTCCCTCCTCTCCCTCGGCGTCCCACCCTCGGAAATCGGAATCATCGCCTTCTACCGCAGCCAACTCGCGCTGCTCCGGCAATCCCTCTCGCACGCGCACACGCAGACGCAATCGTCGGAGCTCCTCGCGGCCCACCACCCAGCAGCAGCCGTCGGCCCCGAGTCGGCGGCCGCCGTCGAACTCCACACGGCGGATAAATTCCAGGGCAGGGATAAGGAAGTCGTGCTCGTGAGTTGCGTGCGGAGCAACGAGGCGTGCGTTGTAGGGGACTTGCTGAAGGATCGGCGCAGGGTGAATGTGGCGCTTACGCGGGGGAGGAGTAAGCTTTTGCTTGTCGGGAGCGAGAGGACGTTGGGAGGGAATGAGCTGTTGAGGTCTCTTGTCGAGATGTGTAGGGCGAGGGGGTGGGTGTGGGATTTGAGTATGGAGATGGTGGAGGGGCATGCGTTTGGGGAGGCGGTCGAGGGGACGATGACGACGCAGTGGAGTGCTGCGGGGTTGGGGAGGAGAGGCAGGGTAGCTTCTTGTTCTCCTGAGAAGGTGGTGTCGCCGGGTAAGAAGAGGGTTAGGAAACCGCTCGGCGAGGTGTCTGTGAGCGACGTCGTCAATAAGATGGCGGTGAAGGTTGCGGGGGTTGGGAAGGGAAATAAGACGCCTTTGTCGAGTCCTGGGTTGGAAAGGAAGTTGAAGACGCCGAAGAAGGTCGTCGGGGCTGGAAAGAGGGGGATTCTGGATTCGAGACCCGTGCTTAGGGATGTGTATAATGGAACTGTGTAGTAGGTGTTGGGTATGTAGGTGGGTGATGAGGGTTGGATGTCATGGAGGGCGTGGTAACTCTTTTGGGTAAAAGGGGGATGGTGGACGGTGTTATGGGCGCTCTGGATAGGCGCCTGGTTAGGCATTGTGGATATGAGTGGGACTGGATATAAGCGTGTGGGATCAGTTTTGGATGAGTGTCGTTCTTTGGCATCGCTTGGCTTATTGGATTTGCAGTGTTGACGGTTGCATAGCGTAAACGAGCAATCGGTGAATTGCACATTCAGTGTTATGAACCTGATATCCTTGCCAGAATCCCATCCTTTCCGACAATTACAGAACCTTAGCCAATGTCTAATATGGGAAACCCGCTCATGGCCTAGGTGGCACAGCACGACCCGGGTTTTGGCTGTGCCGCACATGTTTCGAGCATCACGTTCCATTGAGTAACTTGAGTAATTCCATACAGTAAGAATATCATGAGGATTCTTGATTTGTATGAAGGGGTATAGACGTGAGACAATCATAATGAACATCGCGGCGGGGGAAAAGACACTGAATATGCGGAGGTATTTCTTGAACCAAAGCCATCAATGCAACAGACTCGACGTGTCCTCCAAAGATGGAAAGATGAAGGAGCAAAAGCATCAAAGCCTCCCGCATGTCACCGGCCCAACAACCACCCTCCTGCACCACCTCCTCTTTCTACCCAATCCCTCCTTCCAACATCCCCCTAATCCGACACCGTATGCACAATGGTCGGAACCTGCGGCGAAGCAACCACGGGACTCGGAGCATTAACCTCATAATACCTCACGCTCGCCGCACTCGTACTCCTGGGCCTAGCCTTCCTGCCACCACCTCGACCACCTCCATCCATCTCCTCGGGCGCCAAACTCAGCCGAACACTAGACCTCCCCCTCGCCCCACCACTCCCCGTACTATCCGCCCTCTCCAGCGGACTCACCCCCTCATCATCCGCAGGCGTGACATGCAGCGGGATCAACGACACGGTATCGATGCTCGCGCGCTTGCTGCGCTCGTGCATCTCCGTGTCGACGTAGAGACTCAGGCTGGCGTCGCGGTCGCGGGAAAACATGCTGGATTTGTCGTCCTCGGGGGTGGGCGCTGCGTTGGCGAGAAGGCTTGCTTGGGCGGTTGTCGTGGTGGTGGAGGAGGAGGAGGCGGTGCGGAAGGGGTGGTACGATACGGGGCGTTTCTCCGGGGGCAGTTTGTTGCGCTCTGCGCGCCGGTGGAGGAAGTATGCTGTGAGGGTTATGGCCAAGGAGACGGCGAAGAAGGCGAAGACGGAGAGGCCGACGATGGAGGCGGTGCTCATGCGGTTGGTTTTGGGGTCGGGGGGAGTGGGTGAGGGTGCCGGGTCCGAGGGGATGGGTGCCATGGTGGGTTTTGAGGGCGTGGAGGAGCGTAAGGAGTGGAATCAGGAGAAATCTTGAGATTTGTAGCCTCGAAGATTTGTTGGAGGTGCCTTCGATCGGGGTTGATCGATGAGGCTGAGGGCCGCTACCGAGATATACGAAGAAGCAAATTATACAGCTGAAGCAGCTTTCCCCATTCCTGACAAGCGGCCGGTTCAGTCCAAGCTAGAGGCGATGATGAGGTGTCTGACGCCTATCCAGAAGGCATGTCCCAGGACGTTAGGCACTTATATACGCTCCAGAGATGTGAAACCAACAACATCGTGGCCATGGGAAATGCACCTCTTGTGGGCCCTGGAATATCCTCAGCCACATTCCAGGACGGCATGGTCCCAGGCCCAGCGTCTCTGAATGGAAACTTGAGGCTTGACACGTCTCCGCCTCCTCGTATGATAATAGGCCACCGCTTGGGGACAGCGAATGGGAGTCTGGATTACCGCTGCCGAAGACTGCAACTAAAGCCAGAAAAATCATAGGAAGCGTTGGCTTGGTAAAGCGGGCGGCTTTTGCTGGACAGAGCACCAGTCGCAAGCTCTGGCGCCAGCCCTGCAGACGATTCAGACATCGGGGACCAGTGGAAAAGCAGTGTCCAGCACGCGTGGAAGCCACATTGTCAAGCCTTTCGGCTGGATTGGCGGACGTCGCTTGTGTTCAGCTTGACGGCTGGAAGGTCGAACATTCACCATTGTGATATCTTCAAATCTGCACCCCTTCGCAATTTTTCTGCTTCGGAATTTGTCCTTCAGTCCGGACACCGTCGTCCGTTCCATCATGCGAAAGCCATGGTTTTATTAGAAGCACGGCATGAGGTGTTGTGGGGTCTTGACTTCACCGCCTTATCCTAGGGGACTTGTGGCGTCGCTCTCATGGGGCTGTGCTGCACCTTATGGTCTCCCTCCCTGGTCATATATCGGAGCTCCGAAATCGCTCTTGCGAAGTTGTGGTTGCTGTCGCTAGGAAGAGGTTATGCCAACGTCGTTTCTCATTCTGTCATGCTTGTCATGCAGCTCCCGTATGTCCAGGTCTGTCTCTGCAAGGTGCAGCTGTGCCAGGCGCGGCTGAGGCGTAAGACGGAACACTGAATGATCCGCGAAATCGTCGTTTTTGATGAGGTCCAACCGTCGCATTGAGGATCAAGGGAGGCCTGACGGACGGTAACGTTGGCAGTCACCCATCTGCACTGCGCCGTACAACTCAGGTGTTGTCCTCGATGTTGGCCTTCCAGATTTGCAGCGTTCGGAAGCTGTCCGCGGTCAGGTATACCATATTCTCATGCAGTTTCTTTCTTGATTGCATCAAGAACATGGCGACTTCTCAATGGAAGAAGTTGAATAGAGGATGTTGATGCTGTTTCGGTGGAATGCCCGGGTACCGTGGCAGGTGCAGATCTGTTCACGCCAAGATCTATATGGGGCATAGCCTGAATAATGAAGAACTACATCTTGTTGAGTGCTCGCCTCCCCAAAACCTATGTATCGGAATTCCCAATGTCGAAGCCCTTCTTTCCATCCGTCACATTCTCTACATTATGGTTACGTTAAACCCAAACCGGCCCGCGGCCGACCTCCAGGCTTCAGCGTTCCTGTTCCATGCTTTTGCATTCATCCAGGCTGTACTGTTACACAAAATGTCTATATGGAAGGGAGCAGAGGTCGGACTCTGCAAAAGAAACGCCACAAAAGTGGCACCTCCACGACCGCGTCCCGCCAAAAGCGGCCTACGGTTTGCATACCCTAGGGCAGCGGTCGATACGTGCTCATACTCGTCAAGAATGCCGATCATATGGAGCGCTTCTGCCGGACATAACTGCACGAAGTAATGAAGGAGATGGAGCTCACTTGGGCCAAAGTGATCGACAACGCACTAGATGATTGATCTGATGTTTTATACATGTCTCGATGCGCAGAGTCAGAATGCTGCAGCCTAGGAACCTAGTGGTTTGCATTCGTTACACACACTTTGATTTTGATTCCCAGGCCTCAGCTGGCCCAACCTCCTCAGTATAACTGCTCCGTTCTCATCCCCTTCCGTGAGGTCACTCGGAATACCAGACTCAGTGTGGACCGTCTTCCCTTGGAATTGAAGGCCTGTATTGTTGGACACGTAAGTCTTCTATTTTCCGGGCAACTCTGTTATGCCTGTCGTAACGCGTAGAGGAATCTAGATTTCAAGATCGTCAGACCTTAAGAATCTCTGCTTGGTTTCGAAAGAGTGGCACAGTATTACTGTTCGCCGCTTATACTCCCACGTTACCGTCAACGAGGCAAATGGAAAGAGTATTCATTCGCTTATTGGATGCAAGCCTTTCTATCCGGAGTTTCCCCCTACCAACCATCTCAAGCACACCAAGGCTCTGACTTTCTTCTATGAGAGCCCTTCCGTTCCTGATAGATTTTGGACCCATGAACCAACGTCATTCGGTTCGCGTTCGCGCGCTATCTGGCCCACCGACTGCACGTGTCTGGTTGGACGAGAATGGCAAGTAGCCTTCCAACTAGCCTATGCGCGACGGCAAATTCTTCATAGAGTACCTCGTGATCAACTGGTAACGTTCAGGTAAGCTACGTACTTTGTAAATCAGCAGCCGGTCACGAGCATGCCTGAAAACTGAGTGTTCTCCAGGTACTATGCACGTCAAAATTTGGATAATACTTTCTTCGACCTTCTTTAAAGCGTCAGCATAAGTTGCAGAATGTCTACCTCACGGGGACACCCGACACCCTCGAACGTATTGTAAACAACTCTCCCATGCTAAAAACCCTGGATTTCAACTCCGATCAGCCCGGAACCATACTCTCGACTTTGCTGGCCGCCAAACCTACCAGGCTCGAAAGATTATGTCTGGCCACCACGAAATCCGAGACCCGATGGACGAGCCCGAACGTTCCGAAGGCGAAAAATCACTTAAAGCAGATCACGACACTAAGTTTGCACGGGGCAAATCTTTCAGAAGAAAACACGACTTCCTCGCTCATCTCGATATTAGATTTTGGTTCCATCACCTCACTTACTCTGTCCAAATGTATTGGACTCCCCGAATTCTGCACTCAGCTCAGTACCACTTTTGCGGAGGTTGGTTTGAGGTTGAGACATCTCACCGTTTTGCCGGATAGAGGAGATGAACGTTCTTCAGGCCCAATGCACTCCTTGCTCCAACTGTGTGGTAATCTGCAAAGCTTGCATTTGTCTGTGAATGGCGATGTCCGGGGTGCGGAGGCGAAGTTCCTACTTGAGTTGCCTCAACTCAGAGACTCTCTATGCTCTCTATCGTATCATCAAGGAGGTGGTCGCCATGGCGTTGATGATAACGACGTGTTGGGCCATGAGATGGTGATGGAGATACTTGCAAGATTCCCGCGGTTGACTCAGTTCGGATATAACATCGCCAGGCAAAACCTAGATGAGCCTGACCCCTCTTTTCTCGTAAGCTTCTAATCCGTCATTGGCGTTATCACGCTAATACAAGACCCATAGCACCAGCTATCCCAATCTCTTCCATCAGATTTACGCATCCTCCATCTTTCGTATACCACCGTGCGTTACGAAGGGCCCCAGCACGCCAGCTACATAACTTTGCATAACCTCAAGTTCGCCACGGCGCTCTTCGAATGTTGCCACAAGACAAAGCCCAACCTAAAATACCTTGTGCTAGGAACTCACGGTGGTGGGCTGGTGAGCGGACATGGACGCACCGAGCGTGTTTACCAGCGACAACACTGCTACGTCAAAGGCTTTCAAGGCACAACGGGGCAGCCAGGATCTATCGTTGCAATTCCCATCTCAAACTCGCAATTGGCCGGCATGGATCCGGAGGCCGCCGAGATTCTGAATTTCGATCCGAATGGGTATTGGCGTGGCAGGTCTCCTGGTCGCTTCCACGATTAGATACATAGGTACTGTGATGCAGGATGGAAAATTTCCAATCCATAGGGCCGTTCTACAGTGTCTGTAGTGCACAGATAAGGCGTTCTCGTACTTGTTATACATGTCGTCGTGTTACTCAATTACACCGCCCTCACCCCCTGGCGAACAATGCTGCATGTGACTAGTTTATTACTCGCAGTTACGGGATATTGGCCTTCGATAATCCGTCATCGTCGGACCCGTAGTGCTGTTAAATCGAGTCAGGCGCTAAGACACATGAGTGTTGCGGCCAATACCAACCGATTGGGTAGTTCGCAGATAAGGGTCGAAATACTTAAACCGCTGAAAGCATACCTTGCCATATTGGTCTGCCCACTTGACATTCGATCTTATTGCCCTGGATCTTTATGGCGGACTCGGATGAGCTGGATAATTCCGAAAACCAGACTATTCCCACGTTCTGGCACTGAGAGCCGCGAGTCCTGAATGCAACAGTGGCAGTATAGACCATATTCTTAAGGTCCTGGCATCACACAAGCATCCGTTTATTTTAATAGGCCCCTCCGCATCACGATGGATGGGCACCAGATGCTTGCCATCGGACGAATGCGACATGCTTGTCCGAGACAACGAACTGCTGGCAATCGCTTCAGACCTCGTCAAAACGGGACTCTAGGAAATCCACAGTCCAGTGCGATTTCCACACGGAGGACCGTTGCCTCCCACAAAATGCGATGCCGCTCTCGTGTTGCGAAGACGAGATGTTGAAGATGAAAATGCCCAGGGTGAATATCGCCATCTACTCCTTTGGTCGGAAACCACCTACCGCCTCAGTATGGATGAGTGTCCCCCTGTTGAAGTTCCGGATGTATATCCCTGGCCAAGCATACTGGTTGAAGAAAATTGGCATCCGGCTATTCACCGCGAGGATGGGTGCTGGTATGGCCCTCGTCTGCATCCAGGTACGAAAGTGCCGAACCAGGGCAACCGTGTCATTCTCTTCCCCAAAACGTTGCCACGAGGGAAAAGCGCAACGAACAAGTATCCCATCCTAAGTCCAATGATTCATGCTTATCTAGACGCCCTTATATACCACAAGAAACACTACGGGAAGACAAAACCAGGACTGACCTTCATTTCGGTCATGGCAAATTGACAAATTGACGCGGTATATATATCTTGAGCTGCCTCATCAACAATTGCCGCTGCTTATAGAGCTTGAAGAATATGAGTTTATGGAGAGTTACCTTAAGAAATATAAGAGGAAGCCGTTTTTCGTCTATTGCCAAACACCGCGATCAGAATCAGTCTTGGTGCGAGTTAAGGAGTGGGATCCCACCAGCTATCCAAATCGATGCAGAAAGAGGAAATTCACTGGGATGATGGATGGAATTGGCTAGATAGCCAAAACGCACTATACTGATTTGGAGCTACCATATGGCCGCGTATTGATATGCTTTTCAACTCCCATAACATCAAACGGTGTTTTTCAACTTGCCTTGATATTAAGCTTGAAGAAAGAATGTAGTTTGTACAGTTCTTTACGTGCTGTGCAGTTACTATTGAGAATTGCTAACCGTATTGAATCCTTTTTCCGGTGTTCTGATTTCTGTTATCCTGGGCACGGATCTCGTCAGATTCAGCAGTTATAATGTTTCGGTCCGCTGGCTGGGAATGAAGGTGGTTAGATTTTGACGAGTTAGATTTTGCTCTTCAAGTGCAAGTGACGGAGCCAGAATTCCATTCATATAAATCTGGGAAGGGGCTGGCACGGCTATCCAGTCTGTGTGGCCTGCGGTGCCGCCTTGTCATACCCCCCCCAAGTATTTTGCAGCATCTTTACTTTTGGAAGGCTCTACGCCAGTTACTCTGTAATCTAACATGAACCAGACGGCAACCGGAGAAAACAAAGGACGGGTGGGAGGGTGGTTATTGTTGGCATTGTAGGAAGCATTACAAGAATTAAGGGATAGCTACAGGCAAACCCACACCCATGAAGCCAGGTAACCGTCTATTTATGCTGGTAAAACGCCCACCCATACCCTGAAGAAACAGGATCGGACTGCTCTACTCGCTATCATCCCCGATCAGCTTCGCATACTCTTCCACAGACGCGAAGGTTGGGAGATGCTTGAGCTTCCTCTTCTTCCGTCCCTTCTTGTCTTTCTCCTGTTTGGACTTGGATGGCAACGACTCTTCCACTTCCGTGTCGTCGTTCATGTCCATGTCAATCGGTACATCTTCGTCACTGTCGACGAAAGCGTCCTCTTCATCAAGGTCAAAGCCGTCGTCGCCGAGATCCTCATCATCTTCTCCCTGTTTCGCAGCAGGTGCGCCTTCCTCTTCATCGTCGCTGCCCAGGTTAAGCTCAACGCCGCCGTCCATTCCACCATCTTCCTCCATGTCATCACTCATGTCGTCCATATCGAGGTCGCTGAATCCTTCGTCAGCATCCTCGCCTTCGATCTCCGGCCTGCTATTGACCAAAGCCTGCCAAATCTCATCTTCACCGCTTTCTTCCTCGTCTTCATCCTCTGTTCTCTTCCTCTTCTTTTCCTTGATCTTGGTCTGCTTCGCCTTGCCGGACTTCTCAAAGTACGTATGGAAGAAGACTTCATCCTCGCGCACCTCCTCGACCTTCTTCTTCCAGAACTCCTCGGAATTGACAGGATTGTGAAGTCTATCTCCGTCGCGCACCGTGATAAGGTAGTCGGTAGCCTTCGACGTACCCGACATGGGCTGCATGATGGACTGGCCATGTGTGGCTTGTGCCTTGGACTTTGCATTTCTGAACGCGAACTTGTCCAAGAAGTTCATGAGGGTATAGATAGTAGGATCCGGCTTCTCGGTGATGGGTTGCTGATTCAGCAGTTTGGATGCAAGCACATGCACTGAAGGGTGATAGTGCGCTTGAAGAGGAAGTAACTCCCAAAGACACGACAGATCAGCGTGCGCGTGATCAGGGTCCCGTTTTCGGGGATCGTAGCGCGGCCGCTTGGCCGTTTCTGGGGCATTGACGGGCGCACCGTCCTCAGGTACATCCTCGTAATGCTCGTCTCCACTTTCCGAGTCGTTGTCCTCCGGTGTGGACAGCATTGATTTGATGCTGGGGAATGTGTTTATCAGTTCTTTGATGAGGTAGAGCACACCACAGATGAAGGGCGGCTCATGCAAATGAATGATCTGTAGCAGGCGTTTGACAAAGGCTTGGACACGTCGAATGCTGGGGTCCGCCTTCAGTGCCCGATACAGGAGGTTGAGATAGAGGATATGTTTGGAGGTCGTAATAAGGCGTGGGTCAAGAAGGGATTCGTAAAGTGTGCGGTAGAAACGGTCGGCAGAGATGTGTTTGGTAGCGGAGATTTGCTGAATGAGGATCATGGCTTGAATGCTGGTATTGAAATTTGACGAATGCGTCACTTCGAAGATGGTGTTGAGCTGCTCCTCAAACCTGAAAACAGAATTAGTACATGGACAGCACAAAATGGGTCGTGTACGTACTTTGCGTCATCGGTCTTTGCGAAGGGAAAAGCACGATTGACACCGGTCAAGACTGCAGAGATCAACTTCTCCCTCATCTCTTCCTCCGATTTGTATGCTTGCGTCGCTAGCTTCTGGGCTTTTCTTTTCGCCATCTTCCCAGGTCTCCCTCCACCACCCTGTGGGAGGCCGTCCTTATTGAGCTTCTTTTCCTGCTTTTCCCTTTCCTTTTCTTTCTTCAACAGCGCCACGAACAAAGCGAAGTAAATTTCCAGCAGTTTGTTCGCAACTTCGTGCTCTTTCATACTCAGAACCGTCTGATTGAGGGTGATGACAGCATAGTATTTGGCGTGGGCGTTCTGATTCGGCCGAAAAAGGAGATCGGTTTCAATCGCGTTGATGATGACCCCTTTCATCAGCGGATGCGTCGTCTGGAGTTGAAGCAGGAGATAGGACGATTTGGATGCAACTTTCTTCTCCCGGTCTCCAAGTTTGTTGACAAGCAGCCGTAACAGATTTTCCTCCTGTTCAGGCTTCTCTTTCAACAACTCCCAGACCATGGTCAAGGCCCGGTTCCGAGAGAATTCCACCTCATCAGCGCACCATACTTCGATGATCTTGAGCATCTCAAAATATTGTCTCTTCAGCCAGTCCTCATACGCCCACGCGATCAGATGAACCTTTTGGATGTCGCCAGGTAACTTGTCGCCATGTTTCCAATGTGCAGACTTTCCTTGCAGTGCGGATATCAAAGCAGGCTGTCTTGCGAAAACCTTCAGCTTCCGGTCCGGAGGTAACACAACCCCGGAACCCAGTAGATCCTTCAAAGCTGCAAGAGCCATCAGAGCGGAGCTTCTACCCTTCTTTCTCGATAGACCAAGCAGCTGTTCAAATGCTTTCATAGTATGCAGCGGCGATTCCTGAACAAGCAACGTCAAAGCCGAGACTTTATCCTCCATGGTCCCGGAAGACATGATCGTGGACATGAACCTGTGGGATGAATCTCTGGCCATATGCGACTCGCTATACTGGGTCGCCTCCGCCTCCAGGAGCTTATCCGCGTATTCGTGCAGGGCGTCGATTACATGTCGTTCCGGTATCGTCGGATTCTCGATTATCGGTAGCTCCGGGAGCTCGACTGCGTGCCATTCTGGCTGAGGCTTGAACAACTATGATCCGGTCAGCAACCAAGTTATACTTCGTGTGAAATCGGGACGCCGTACCAAGCCAGAGCCAGTGCTCCCATTATTGCCATGCTTCTTTGAGTCCGGTTTCCCCTTCTTTTCGTTCATCCGATCCTTGTTTCGCGACGGCTTCGCAAAGCCATCTTTTGTCTCGGCATGGCTCCGCTTCTGTCCCATTTGCTTTCGAGGATACACGTCGTTCTATAGCAGCAAGGCCCGTCAGAGAATATTCTCTGACTAGTCATGACCTCTCACAGTCGCGTCCGCGTAGTCGCAAATTTCGTGGCGATTATGGAAGAACAGATGTTCCGAAGGTCCGAGCGCCTTGCCGTTATCGGCGTAGTGCAAGATCGGACTACAATAAGTTGGAGTGACTCAACTTCGGGTTGAGACTGTATGCCACCTGTTGACAGTTAAGAATTGGGTCTTCCGGGCACGGCGAATTACCAGAATTACCTTGAGGAAAACCAGTTGATCCCATTGATTCAAGACTAGGGATTATCATTCACACGGGTTCCACGTACCGATATTCAGAGACAACGAAAGGTCTTGGCGTTGTCAATAGGAAAACCTCCTTATATCGGAGCTGAATTCTGAATTATACTATCAGAAATACCACACACTCTGCCTGCCATGGCACCCACGGAAACTGCACCTGAAGAGAAGATTTCCATCACGCCACTTCTTAAGAGGCTCTGGCATGAATCCCCCTCCACCAAACCCACAGCGGCTGAGATAGCGGCTGCACTGGGACTCATCTTCACCAATAGCCTATCAGACGTCCAGACGGGAGCGCTGTTAACATGTCTCCATTTTACGGACCTGGACAGACAAGCCGATATTCTGGCCAGGTGCGCCCAGGCCATGCGAGACTTCGCAACGGAGGTCGACATTGAGGGTTTGTCCAAGGTTATTGAGCAGAGAGGAAGGAAGGAAGGCAATTACCATGGAGGGCTGGTATGTCGGATACGGCCAAAACCAAGAAATTGGAGCTGACAGTCTCAGTGTGATATCGTTGGTACAGGGGGTGACTCTCACAATACGTTCAACATATCCACCACGTCAAGTATCCTGGCCTCATCTCTCCTGCTCATCGCCAAACACGGCAACAAAGCTTCAACATCCCGATCCGGATCCGCGGACCTCCTTTCCTGTGTTGTGCCGAAGTCGCCAGTCATCTCAGCCGTCACTCCCGCCACTATCAAAGAGGTCTACTCCGCGACCAATTATGCCTTCCTCTTCGCTCCAATCTTCCATCCGGGAGCTCGTCATGCCGCAAGTATCCGAAGGCAACTTGGCTGGAGAACCATTTTCAATCTGCTCGGACCCCTGGCAAACCCTCTCCACGAGCTCATAGAAGCGCGAGTGCTCGGAGTTGCACGTAAAGAGATTGGACCTGACTTTGCAGAATCCCTGCGCCAGTCTGGTTGCAAGAAGGGCATGATTATCTGTGGTGATGAAGAGCTGGATGAGCTTTCGTGTGCAGGCCCAACGCACTGCTGGCGACTGGTAGAGAACCCCACCACCAAGGAAGTCGATATCAAATACTTCACAGTATCACCGGCCGACTTTGGCCTGCCCACTCACCCGCTGAGCGAGGTATCTCCCGGACAAAGCCCCGAGAAGAATGCGGAGATTCTCATAAGGATATTGAGAGGGGATGTTCCACCTGATGACCCCATTCTGCACTTCGTTTTGATCAATACTGCAGCACTTCTGGTGGTCTCGGGTATCTGTGATGCAGACGAGAGCAACATGGGCCACAGCGATGACGGCCAAGCCATCAAAGAGGTAGGTCCCGGTGGTGGCAGATGGAAAGAGGGCGTACGGAGAGCAAAGTGGGCTCTAACGAGCGGAGAGGCGTACAGGCAGTGGGAGGCATTTGTCGAAGTGACGAACAAGCTGGCCTAATAAGTTCTCATGTCAGTTCGCGCGATTCTACCGAAGGATCTTTCTTAAGCCGGGATCATTTGCTTCATCTTGCTAGTCCTCTACCCCTGAGTTTATCAACATCCGATGTGAACCCTTGTTGCTCGCTATTATATATAAACGGACTTGCCTATAACGGCATAACTCCAGGAACCGCTGCGGAAGCCGTCCCTCGGTACAACGGTGTACCGACAACGTCATGTCTACCACTGTTACAAACAAACCCACGCTCTCAACCCACATCTCCACCTCCCCAAGTACTACGAAAATGGACGTCACTGCACCTATAAATCCATCCGATCTTTTCTCCGCCAAAGGTCTTTTAGTCGTCATTACAGGCGGCGGCAGTGGTAACTGAACCCTTTCTCTAACTGGTACCCCACCATGTACCGCACGCCAACTTTCCCACCACTAGATCTCACCACCATGGTTGACATGTTTCAATCCACACAGGTCTCGGTCTCGCCATCGCGTCCGCCCTCTTTCAGAACGGCGCTTCAAAAATCTATCTCCTCGGTCGTCGGCAAAACGTCCTCGAGGATGCCATCAAGAAGCTCGAAGCCTCACCCTCGGCACCCAAATCCTCTATTCCAGTTCTCGGCGCTATAACATGCGATGTCGCAAACCAGGAGTCCGTCTCCGCAGCCGTGGAGCGGATAAAATCTGAGACAGGATATGTCGACGTCTTGATAAACAATGCGGGTGTCATTGGTCCCTTGAACGGACCCGACATGTACAAAACGGAAAGCATCGAGCAGTTGAGAGACAGCATGCTGAAAGGCTGGTATGGCTGGGCACAGACCTTTGCTATCAACACACAATCCGTTGTCGGTGTCAGCGCGGCATTTCTTCCCCTTCTCGAGGCTGCCGATGTGCGGCGTGGTTGGCAAGCTGGCAGAGTCAGAGGCGGGCCCGGCGATCCGAGGGTGACTGGCAAGGGAACACCAAGGGAGCAAGACAAATCCGCGCTGAAGAGGCTTGGGTACGATGAAGATGACGATAGACTGGCGCACATCATCACCGTCGCATCTGTCGCCTCGTTTATGCGGTATAGCATAGCAGGTCTGGCGTACAATGCGACGAAGGCAGCGGCCGCGCAGCTGGGCAAGATATTGAGCTCGATTCTGGCGGAGTGGGGCGTGCGCAGCAATGTGATATGTCCTGGGCCGTACCCAAGCGAGATGACGGCTGGGATTGAGGGAAGATATGGCACCGATCAGGTACCGCAGGGTCGCATGGGCAACCTCAATGATATATCTAGTTTGGCATTGTTCCTGGTTGGCAAAGGGGGAGCATATATCAATGGTACAATGCAGATAACAGATGGAGGTAGAATTGGCGTCTTCCCAGCGACATATTAGAGTTATAACGGTATAGAGAAGTCTTCCGTGAAGAGAACAATCTTGTATCTGAGAAGCCGTGCTGCACCATTATACAATCTCGACAATAGGAAGTACTCCTTATCCTCCTCAGTCCAGTGTCTTGTACACCTGCAATGGGAATTGTACTCCTTCCTTCTGATTACACACAGAGAACCCGGATGCCGCATGGCTGCACTGAAGGATGTCGAGGTTCACTTGCCCCTTTGCGAAACGCGTGGTCGGCCGTCCGTGTGTCTTGCTGTAGAGTGGGAAGGTTGTTAGTCGACTAAACTCATAGAGCTCCAAAAAGGTAGAGGATAAAGCACAGAGACGATGGGAAGAGTACATACCTCTTATGTCTGACATCGAGCGTGAAGTCATAATAGCTGTGGTAATCAACAAATTTGAAAGCGTATGATGGGTTCGTGCAGTTCGCCAACTACGCATGCAATCAGTCACCGTTCTTATCAAAATTGCGAAGTCTTAGAGCTCGAACTTACATAGGTAGAAGGCCATCCGGTAGTCGCATCCGCGTAATCCCACTGCGTCTCGCAGAATGCAGTCGATGAGTCTGCAGGGTCCGTGACGTTGAAGCCGACGCGGTAGAGATTTACCGAGCCCGGACGACCTGTGGGTTCGAACGTGTTGAGATTTGTGACCTGGAAGGGGGCAGCAGTAGGGGGATGAGGTGCAGCAAAGGTGGACGGAATGAGTGCGAGGAGCGCGACGCTGAGGAAATTAAGGGAGAGCATTTTGTGGTTGGTGTGGAGGAAACTGTATGGATTCCGTGGTTCTCAATTACTATAATAATGCTCACTGGTACTACTTCCACGGTTTATATACTCTCTACTGGCAATGACGTGTGGAAGTATTGTTTCTATAAATGTACCGATTAACGTGCTGGTGGGCTCACCTATTTCCTGTCAGGGCCAGTCAAGGGGGCCTCATGCAGCTCGTATCCGTATAGCGCATTATTGAAACCAAGGAATACAACAGCGGTCTGAACAATATAGGAAAGTCCAAACGCTGCGCATCTGGTTAGTAGCACATCAGAAAAAATCACTACGTTGGCATGGTTAAAGCGGGCCGTGACATATGACTTGGGCGACACTTTCCTGAAATTCAAAATCTGCCATCAATTGTAGTCGAAGCTTACGCTGTTTCCTGTTTTAGTTCGTACCCCAGCTTGGATCCAAGGAAATACGATGCAACAGTAACAGTCTCCCCATTCAGTAGAATCATGACGCCACAAAACAACACTGTCAATAAAGCTTCCCGTGTGGCCTGAGGAAATACAGAGGCCGGCCGAGACGTCCCCAACCATAGCCCATTGCCACTTTCAGCGTCCACAAGCCGGTGCCGAGACTCCAGTGTTATTATTATATGCAGTGCTACATAAAAGCTATGCTCCTTTTCCTCTCCACTTCCATGGACATGAGTCATTGTCGATAAACAACATTATTTCCTGTGGGACGCTGAGAAGAGTTTTGCTTCTATGCGTTCATTTCCCGCGTCTACTTGTAACGTATCGCTGTTGTTCTACACTTTACAGCGAGCGGCCTTACACTCATAGCACACTGTATTAATCGCCTGCAGAGTGCATGTGCTAAAGTAAATAAGCCGTGCAGCCTACTCCGTACACAGTAATCTTCTAGCCTAGGAATTATTAGCAAGATCCCAATTCAATCCATGCTGGCTGTGCCGAGTCATTATTGCAGATCCGACATCCATTCAGGCAGGGGATCGTATTTCTGAAATAAGTATGCTCAGCTGCCAATATTCCGAGAAGCTTCAGAAGTATGCATATGAATTATAGTGGGAAAAAGCACTAGGAAAACACTTATTCCCTACTCGACCGGTGGTCAATCACTGAACAACCCCTAGGCCCAACTGACATTGCCTTCGCATGTAATCCATCCACAAGCGCACAATACATGCTTATCAGTCAACCATTTCCATTCTATTCTGTATGAAAGGATCAGACTCCTCCTCACCTTCCTTCGCATAAGAGAACCAAGGTTAGCAAACAGGGTTGGAATGGTTATCCCCAATGGTACCCACCTCGGCGCTGTTGTCATCCAAGACGTCGATGATGTTCTTAGCTGATTTCGCAGTATGCTCGCAGAGTCTGTCCGCTAGCTCGTTACCTGGGACCTGCAATGATTAACATGCGACTTTCCAAATGTACCTAGAATCATACCCTTGAATGTCCTGGGACCCAATATAGCCTCGTTTCCACACCCTGTACACATAATGTCTTCGCCTTCTTTGTTATCAGATAGACAAGTGAACCAAGCCTTATGTCCCGCTTGTTCTGATCAATCTGGCGTAGAACATCAGTAGAGTCTGAGTATATAGTAACACTTTTGAACCGTCCTGGGTGTCTGGTAACTTCTTGACAGGCAATCTCAAAGGCTTTGAGGACGGCTAGGAACTCGGCAGTCCTTGCGTCTTGTCTTCCATCAAATAGCTTAAATCCGAACAGCTTCCAAGGACCCCAGACGCCTTTGCTCCACATAGCATATCGATAGATCACGGCAGAGGCGGCTGCGGGTACGGTACCTCCATCCGTCCATAAGACCAATCGCTCGGGATCGTGTCGCTCGATTGTGTGCTCTTCAAATGTACTTTAACTTGACCCACAAAACTGGAGGGCTTGGGAACCACTCGTGCATATGAGCTCATCACTACTGTTTTGGTCGTTGCATCATCCAGACATCTCATCCTGACCCGGGTGAGTTCATCCTGGATATGCATTTCCCTGAAGAGTTTCCTTTTCAATTTCTTGAGGCCACGGTTCGGGTCAATCTTTCGAATCTCAGGCTCTATACCTGGAATTCTTCTTCCCCAAACCTCATCGCTTGGACTGGCGTCGTTGAATATGGGCGGCCTCACGTTGGTTCGACCACTCGCACTGGGAGCGTCGTCTGGTTCCAGGTCCCAACGATTACGTTTCGTTTGTGTCGGGTGCAAAACAGTCGCCTCGATGGCTTTCGGTGAACCGTTTCCATCCGTGGCTGCAGGGAATATGATTTGACCGATGGCGGCCCAATCTCCATCAGTACTCAGTCCCAGTTCTCTTGCGAGGGATAAATTGAGCCAAAAGTGGCGATCATCTGCTGATTCAGGCATTTTTGTTGCGTGCAGGCGGCTCACAATGAGGATGTAGGCGCGGACGGGTGGACTGAAGGGATTTGAGTTTGACTGTATGATATACAAAAAAGAAGAAAGGAGCGTTTGCCGCGGCGCGTCGCGGCAAACGAGGTGAAAAATATGTTTGTTGATATAAACAAATGACGCGTTGTTCACCAGCGTTGTCCGATGTCGCTTTCACTGTGTACCCGTGGAGGTCTTATAGGCAATCGCGAGGTGCCCACACGCTGCCCTACTGGTCGATATATCCCCTTTTCCTTTGGTTCTCGCCACTCACGGCGTGAGCATCGCAAGCCTGGAACCAAAAGTTTTCGCTTGCCGTCTACTATATACATGTATCTCTGGGAGCGGTGACCTTAATAGCTTTGTACAATAATAAAGGAATTATTCAAACCGCTAGTTCGTTTCTACAAGCATGTGGGCCTGGCGAAACACCCAAACGAGAACTCAATGTTTTGAAGAGAACAAGCGGATACATTCCCATAGACGTGTCTTCCTCTGTTAAATACAAAATCATGGCAATTGCTATAGAGCACAAGACATAGTGAAGAGAGAGTGTAAAGCAGTTTAAAAGAACATGTGCTAGAGAGACAAATAGCTCGGGAAGTGTAGAAAACAGAAATAGTCCGATGCAGCAGCCAGGTGAAGTTTCTTCAAGATTGACCGGTAAATGCGATGGATTCTGGTTGTGGGAATGCAATCATACCCACTATTAATACATACACAACGCAGTAGATATGGGGCTTCCAACCGTTAGTTTGTCGGTAGAAGTACGCTAAGACTATTTATCTACATTAAACCCAAGCTGCTGTACCCTACTTGTAATGTTGTTTAAGCTAAGAAATCAGAGAGATCGGAAGCTGCATTTGGCTTTATGAATGGAAACTGTTATTTAGCGTAGGTGCGGCAATACTGTGGATACAGTATAGGACTATTTCTGTTTTAGCAAGAGGCAGATTCTAAGCTCCTATAGCACCTACAAACGACGAGTGAACACGTATAGGTTCCTTCTCCTTCGCTTCCTCCTCGTTACAAGATAAGTCTCCTTAGAAGTTTTCAGAAACGCAGCACTGTTACGTAGCACCTGTTACTGCAAGCCGCAGTTACAACACTACGGATCCAGCTAATTAGCAGTCATAGCAGCTACAGGAGACAGAAGCTAATTATGAGTACTGGCTGTACAACGTAGTAGGCTAATAAGCCATTGGCCGTTGCAGCTACGGACGGAAATACCGACGATTGGATCTTGGTTGACCGACCCCAAAACACCATACATTCATTACGAACCACCCCATCACGCTTTCGTTGACTTTCCACCCCAATCTCACGGTGACCCTACCTCTTCAACTGCTCCACAAGCGGCATCACCTCCTCATCATCCTCCCCCTGCTTCCGCGGCACAGCCACTTCACCCCTCACAATTTCCAACGCACTCACCAATGGCAACACCAACAACAGCAACGGCAACAACTGCCCATAACTCCACTCCCTCTCCCCATCCCCCACCAATCTCACCCCCTCAGGCGGCTTCCCAAACGCCGAACTCTCCCTCACAACCCTCACCGTCGCCCCAATCCCCATAGCCACCAACATCACCAGCCCCACAACCTGCACACTCTTCATCCACCTGGGGTTCTTCCTCGTATGCAAATACCACGTACTCAGCACAAACACAACCACATTCCCCACAATAACGGCAATCGTGCCCGCAATACTAATCGCCGCATTCCCCCTCGGCCCTCCCCTCGACCCTACGTCCCAAACACACGCAATCGGCAACCTAGGCTCCAAATCGCGCATCACGCTCTGTAATACAAAAACCCCGCTCAAACACTGCAACCCCAGGTTCCCGATCATGAGGACCTGCCTCAACCACCTGAGGACCCAGTCTCTGCGGAAATCATTCACGAGCGCCAACAAGGTTGCCAGATTCGTTGCGGTGGATAGTAGAGAGAGGAGCCAGACGATGAAGAAGTGGTAGGGCACCATGTGGTGCATTTTGGCCAGGGCGACGCACTGGATGCCGATTCCCGTGAGGATTTGCTGGTCGGAGAAGGAGAGGAGGAGTTTGCGCGGGATGAGGGCCGAGGTCGAGGAGCGGAGGTTGAGGAGGATGATGGTGGCGCTGAGGGCGAGGGAGAGGAAGTTGGTTATTATGAAGGAGAGGAGGACCTGCGCTGTTGGTTTAGCGAATGCGACTGGTGAATGGAAGGCTTCCAGATTTCGTATATAGAGAAGGGGAACTAGAGAACTTACTCCTGGACCTGCGACGCCTGCGTCGGGTTGGACTGTGTCGGGCACGATGGTGCAATTCTTCCCGCCGAATACTTCAGCCATTATGATGTGTGAGACTCTTGCTTCGAGGCAGATTGGTAGGAATCGTGGAGAAAAATATCCAAGTCTCACTTCGCCGATCCGCCTTCAAAGCTGGTCACTGCGACCATAGACAAAACCCTTGTCTCTCAAAATGTGAGTTAAGACAGACCCAAAAGAAGAACAACGACAGTCCAAACCAACAAGAAGAAAAAAGCCAATCCCAAAACGCGCACATTCACCATTTTCTGCAGCACCGCCTCTTATGACGTCCTCAACCGTCCAAAAATATCCTCAAGAGTACGCAGTCGAGGCGGGTAGATCGCAAACAAGGACGTTTGATTGTGAGGTCCAATAAGCGGCCTTCGTCGCTTTGTACGCAGATTAACCTGTGGCTGAGCGCTTAGACGTGAAACACTACCGTATCCACTCAAGATGCAAATCTTCCTGTTGAAGAAATTTTTAACGCGGAAAGTAGCGAGTGCCAGGCGCCACTGTATCAACAACTACTGATCAAGGTATAATATGGATCTGAGACAAAGGAGAGACAGTTTGTCCCAAAAACAAGTCCTTAAGAATTCGACATCACGTGACCGTACCCTTTCCTTGACAGCTATTCAGGGCTACATCTATCCAGCTCCAGAGAATTTACATTGTAGACTGAAATTAATAGAATTCAGCTCGACACGCGCATGTAGCGGAGCCCTGCCATCCTGCTGTACTCCGGAAAACGCCATCTCCCTATCCAGAGCACCATCCGGAGAAGCACACCTCTACAACTACAAGGACTATGACACAGTGAGGTAGAATACTAACGCCCGCCAGGGGGCCCGACAAGAATACACTAAGACATCCAGGAACCCCGCCCATTCAGCGTCCAACGCGAATACCCAGATATCAATTACCGAAACCCATCTTCCCAGGTTCCAAAATACATGAACGCTCCCCTATAACTCCTGCATGTCGGCATCCTTTTCATTGTTGTCCAGGACGCCAAGTAAGCGTGCATAAGGAACTGTTATGCGCTGGAGGTCTCGGTGTTTGCCTATAGAGTTAGAATACGATGCACACGGGATTCGGGCAACGACATACCTAGTACAAGGATGAGCTCCCGGAGCAGCTCCTCCTTACTCCAGCCACATATCTGATTCTCCTTGGTTTGGTCCACTCCCTCCTCGCTCACGAGTAGATCACTACTCAGACTACGGAGAAGCTCTTCGATCTTCCCTTTGAGCCCCTCAGCACCAAGCCTCTTGACATACATCAAGAGGTAGATCTTATATTCTTCTCGAGCACCCAGCGTCCGCGCGGCCGCCAGTCGGTTCTCGAGGTGCGCTACTGACACGCATGACTCAAAGGTCTCGTACCCCTCAGCTGCTATTAGTGCTTTCACCAGGCGTTGTAGGTAGAAAGCACGCCCTTGGAGCAAGAATTGATTCGTTGTGTTGCGCTCCAGGAGGGGTATGATGCCGGCAGATATATTCTCTGGAGATACTTGGTCATTCGTTTCTTTCGAAGGGCCTGCACCGCTGGTCGACTGGATGTTCCCCACGGAGGAGTCGGCGGTATTCCAGTACTGACTGCCCACTGCCCACCATGCCTCCGAGATGCGTTGCCAAGTGTACATCATTGGTGAATATGTATAACCCTCCCCGTTGGACATAGCCACTATGATACGTCCCTCTGAGTTCAAGCGGGCGAAGATGATTCCCGGCGAGCGGGTCAGGTGCGGACCTTGTGCATAGGCGCAAATGTCCAATACCGGTGCGAGAGAGACTGGTGGGTGTGGTGCCGACATATCGCGGAGATTCCACACATAGCACATGCCCACTGCTGAGATACACATTAACCACCAGCCACGGCAATCCATAATGACAGGTTGTGCTTCCAGGACAAGAGCGTTGAGTATGCGACGGCCAGCTGGGGACCATGCGTATATAGATCCATCTTCGCAGGCTGCCGCAAAGAAGTTTGGATTACCGGTGACCAGCAGCACTGATCTGGGGAGGTAATCTTGCCATAAACTCTGCCCTTTCTTTGTGCAACTCAAACGAGCTGGGTCATGATCCTGTGGCCGACCTGTCCGAGACGGTCCTGTTGCATTTCGTGCCTCCAATAACACAGTGTCGCTATCAGCTCTGCTTCCAGTATTGGAATCCACTGTGTGGGCCTGAGGGGGCTCGCTCCCATCCATTGTCCGCACTATAACACTTCTTAACTTCGGTACGGCAAGCCGTACTTGGCTCACACTGAGAGCCGGGCTCACAATGGCAGGTCGTAAAACTGCAGGAATCTCCGTGGCCGGTTTAGGTTCGGCCAGAGCTGGCGGGATGAGGCCATTCTCGCCATTGAGTACAATCGCTGCTCCTCCTTCTCTTGCACTGCTAGCAAGGCGCTTCTCCACTTGCCGCTCGGGGTCGCCCTCAATCTCGGCAAATTTTCTCTTGTTGCCTATGAGCAGAGTCGCCAAACCTCCCTTGGGGAATCCGTCGTACGGTTTCGAAAGATCCAGGATATTGTGCGGATTGTCATTTCTCCCAGTTGCCGCAGCTGTTGAAGAGAGCAGCTGGGTCTGGGGTAATGATGACTCTCCCACGCCGGAGGACGCAGATACAAGCAGTGGAGCTATACGCTTCTTGCCATCTTTGCTGACCGTAACCCGTTGTTTGAGCCTCTCCACTCTCTGGTCGGGCGGAGGTTCTGCTGGTGCCGGATTTGCGGGAGCTTGAGGGGCGGAAGGTTGAGGGGTTGCAGCGCCACTTGTCGATGTACCGTTCGTGGGTGGTTGAGCCTGCACCGCCTCGCCATCTCCCATTAGGGCGCCCATTCGGCCCTCAACTCCCTTCCGCGCACCAGCTTTGCTGCTTTCCTCAAGTCGCAGGGCATCAGTACCTTCCACGATACCGATCTTCCGTCCGGCCCCGTACCTTTGCAACGACTGTTCGATCTCATTGGTAGGTGCGATCTGTCCTAGCTCCCCAGGCTCAAAAATAACCGTGAGGATGCTTCCATCTAAAGAAGTCATATACAACGTCTCTCCGCTGGGTGCCCAAGCCAGGTCTGTTATTGACTTCGCCGCCACCTCTTGTGTAATGACGAATGGACGCGCATCTGTCGAGGTCCAGACACTAAGGGTTTTGTCTTGACCTGCGCACGCAACCACGGAAAAGTAAACCGGCGCCGTTTCCACTTCGACTTCGCGCCCTTCCGGACCAGTAACTTTCTGCATTCCCGTCCTGAAAAATATCTTTGGAGAATAAGCGCACACCTCCACAGGTCCTTCATGACCGACCAAATTCGTATCCGCAGACCAGCTTCCTCGTGCTATTGCGGCAACTGTGCTGATAGGTCCATTTGTCGCGTTCGGTGCGACGATTGCGCTCCCATCGGGTGCCCACGAACATCGGCGGAAATATGTAGTGAGCGGAGACGCCGCGAAAGGTTCCGAAATTGTTGTCTCGAGCACAAAGTTATTAACTTGATCTTGTGATGTCGCATTCGGCGGCGGAGGAGTAAATCTGAATATCTTGATGCTGCGGTCGTCGCTGGCGGTTGCAAAATATTTGTTTGCGGGATCGAATGTGATACCTTTGACATGGCTTTGATGATGTGATAGGGTCTTCAGCTTCTCGAACGTATGCCCCGACCATACCACTATTTTCGCATCCAATCCGACCGAAACCAGAATCGAGGAGTCGTAGGACCAGCCTAAATCCTGTACATCGTTATCGTGTCCGATGAGGCGCCGTAGGACTCTCCAGTTTTCCACCGGAGGAGGCTCAGTTGATCCTAAAGAATCATTAAGAAAGCGTTCCAGTGATGCCCGCGGCAACATACCAAATGCAGAAACATGAGCCGGCGCATTCGGATCGAGCGTATAGACACACACTATCTTGTCATCCGCCCCTGATGCCAGATATTTCCCGTTTCCGGAGAAACGCGCAGCGTGTATCGTGCCGGAGTGGTGGCTGATGGCCGCAAGTTGTTTAGGTTTCGTATATTCGGGGTTGTTCGAGTTCGCTATAGCTTCCGTGGACCATATACGCACGTATCCATCTATGGTGGGCATATTAGCTGTGTCCAGAGCAAGGCGCACATAATGGGAGCTTCGCCGTCGCGGTCGACAAACCTCCGGCAGCAGTTACTAGTCGCTTTCCATCGGGAGAAACATGACAACTATAGACTTCAAAGTCTTTCAGTTCGCCTGCACATGTAGAATGGTGGTTAGCATTTAGTTCCTGGCGTCAAGCTGAGGGATTGCAGCTCACGATGCCGCTGTCCAGCAGATGTTTGACTTACCGGGATGGTTTAACCATAGCGGCTTCACGAGATGCATTGTCGCAAAGCGTGCCTATCCAAGATACGCATGCTCGACGCTAGGGTTGTAGGCCGGGAAATGTGTGTAGTTGAGGCGTCATCCAGCAGCAGAAGTGGATCATTCGCGACAGTCTGGCATACGAGACGCGGTCTGAAAGTCGCGGGCCGCTTGGCCCTGGTTTGGGTTGTTTTTGGTTTAGCTGTCGATCAATGCATGGACGAACGCCACAATCGGCGGGTCTGGGGTTTTCACGTGGCTGTGCAAAGTAAACATTGAACTCCAAGGTGAAAGGTCATACCAGCCGGTTAGGGCTAATGGTATGAATGATGCATTTATTCTTGAGTATAGCAGTCACAAGGTTTGCGCCTGAAGATTGCCACCCGACGGTTCATGTCCTACGCTGGTGCATAGGCAAGCTGGTTCAACCAACCCAGCTGGCATCCTCCAAGCTCTCAGGGTGAATTCTCGTTGCCCTCAAATCCTCGCCTTCAAAGCCGACCGATATCTCTGCCCTACTCGTAATCAAGTGGATGAGGCGTGTGGCTCGCCGCCGTGAACCTTTCCAAGGTTTATGGTGTGAATGATTCGTGATGTTGACCCCGTAAATCGTTTTCATTTCGCGATCTTCTTCCGTTTCTTGAAAACCACTGCAGGAGCAGCAGGTTCAGCAGCCGCCTCTCTCGTCCGTTGCGCAGCCTCCTCTTCAGTCGGTATATCCTGCAGCCCACTGTGCGTCTCCTCAGTCTTCACCCCCTCTTCTTCCTTAATCTCCCCCTCCTTCTTGATCCCCTCATCCCCACCCTCCTCCTTCTTAACGTCCTCCTTATTCCCTCCAAACAGCGCCTCAATATCCTCTTCCCCACTCTTCCCCGGCAACCTCTTAAACGTATTTCCCCATCCCTTCTTCCTTGTGATCGTCTCCGCCGCGGCAAGATGCTCCTGCTCCTCCTCATCAATCTTCCTCTTCCGCACCCCAGTACTCAACCCCGACTTCACCTCCTCCCCATCCTCGTCTACAACCCTCTGACTGACAACCTGCCACTCCCCCGCCAGCGCCAACTCCCCTCGCACCTGATCCGGCACCGCAATCCCCATAGCCGCCAACTGCGCAGCCTGCCGTTTCCGATCCTCCAGCGTAGCTTGCCTCTCACCCGTCCTCGAAAACGTTGGTTTCCCCCCTGCCCGCGCATCATTTGCCTTCGCAGTCGACGAACCCGCAGCACTCGCCCCAGATGCGCCGGACACAATCCCATTCAACCTCGCAACCTCATCCTTCGCCTGCTGTTTCTTCCGCTGCTCCGCTTCTTGCTCCCGATGTATACCCCTCAGGGAGCGTTGGATGTTGCCCTGGTGGCGACCGGTAGCTTCATGATTCGCGCGCTCGAATTTGGTGTCTCGGACGTAGACGGAGCAGAATTTGCACCAGTATTTGGGCTGTGCGGTGGGATCAGTACGGCCGAATGCAGCATTTTGAACGGGAACACTTACCGTTGACTTCCAGTATTCGGCCATGTTTGGGGATGCAGGATGGAGATTGTGGTGATGAGGTAAGTGCGCATGGATGCCTTCATCGAGAGGCGTTCCTGCCAAGACTGGGGTAGAGTACCGTGATGTTCAACACTCAGGTTCTGGATCTCTACGAAGCTTCCCTGGTCAGAACTCTCACAGATAATCTGTACCTGATAGAAACATAAAGACAGTGTTAACCTTTCAGTCTAATATATACCTCCAAAGAATGCTCTGTAGAAGTTTAGAGGGTATATCTACATAGTACAACCAAACAAGATTTTTGACGCTATGAAATGCGTAAACAGAAGGATCCTAAACTCCGGTGCCCACCTATAAGTGGGATAAATGAATAGGTGTGTTATACTGCGTTCGCTCCATGCGCCCTGTACTCCTGCGGATGCGCTTCATTCTCCGCGATCCCATCCTGTGGGATGCCATTTCCTTCTAATGGGCCCCGTTCCGCCTTCTTCGATTCACCTCGGTGGCTCCAGCCTTCCGTTCCTACATACGAGCCCACGCCGACACCAATGCCCCATGAACGCTTGTAGGACCGAGGTCCCCAGGCCCACCCGGCGCCCCGAGTGATGGGGAGATGGTACCATCGGAAGCTGAACCAAGCCGTCGTAATTCCTAACAAACTACCGAAAATGAGGTCCCAGCCGTGATGGCGGTAGTCCGTGAATCGCGTACTCGTAATGTAGATTGCTGCGCCAATGGGCACGAGAACGAGCACTAGTGTCCAGACTGGAGGTGCTGCCGCCTGATATCGGATAGGTACAACATGGTCTTCCGCATAACCGGGAGAAGAGAGGCCGGACTCAGTACGTGCCTTGTTGTGGGTGGGCAGGATGCCCTTTTGTTTCAGATTGGATGGTGCAACGGCGGAGGTGTAATCCGGATTTGTGCTGAAAGGACGAGGAGGAAGGAAGGGGATCGCAACGGCGAACTTAGATGCCAGGAATAGAGTCAGGTAGAGGAGGCCGGCCCAAGAGACTGTCGATGGCTGTCAGATTTGCGACTGATTTTGCATGGTATGTTCACTTACAGCTTGCATGCCCACTGGGAAACGACTTGAACCCGTCTTGCAGGATATCGTCATTTGTTTGGGTGCAGACGTCAGATGTCACAAGGACCCAGAGCGCATTGAAAGACTCGGCATATCCGCCCACATCGGTCTGCGCAATGCGGGATCGATCAGCCTGGCAGCGAGACAAGAGATCAGGTCGAGGTTTTCCGAACAGAAGTTTCATCCCCTGTGTAACCATGAAGGCCGTCGCAAGAGACATCCCCAGTCCCATCCAAGCAGTATTCCATTCCCACACTTTCCTCCTCCAAATCAAAGACAGGGGGGTCCCCTTCCTGGCGGTTGGGCCAGGAACGAAGACCAAGCAGACGATGAACGTTATTGCGGCGGGGATGACAAGGGATACTACCACGAGCAACCATGTTGGTATAGTTTCTTTGGTTTCGAAGGGGTATGATATCGAGAGGTCGACGAGAGAGAAGGGTCGGTGGAACGGTGTAATGCCATCCCAGGCCGCGCCAACCGCTGCTATGGCACTGTGATAGTCAACAATGACTGCGATGTGAAGGCCAAATTGAGCGACTTACATTATTACTATCCAATCAAAGATATATGAGAATATCAGCCGCTTCGACGGAAGGGCGAAGTTCAAGGACCTCATGATGAGGCTAGTGTACACAGGACGCTTTCTTTTGAATGGAAAGAGAAAAAGAGAGAGAATCCAGTTTTGTAACTTGCGCCCAGCGGCGAAGTGCTATACAAGATGAAAGAAAAGCTGGAACCCCTAGGATTTTGGATCGTGAGCGGCTGACAAGGGGACGTTCACGATTTTCGCGAAATGCTCGGGGTCTGAGGGTCCAGTCAAAAAGGAAAGACAGTGTGTGAGCAGATTGTAGGAGGCGCCCTGAGGATATGGGGAACGCAGTATGAAGTCAATCCAGGAGGCACGCGACAAAACATGCCAAGCGCTGACGTCTCCAAAGGGGCTGTGCGCAGCGAGTCGCCACAAGTTGACCGATCACTGCAGATCAATCTGATCAACAATAGGTTTGGAGGCCTCCAGCTTCTTTCAGCGCTTGTTGTGTTCCGGCGGCAACGTCATGGCGCGATGGTTACACGAAGTATAGGCGGCCATAGTAGTTTTCACAATGCCCGAGGAAACTACTGAAAACGAACCATAAGACTGAGGAGAAGCGTTCAATGGCAGATTGCCAGCTCTCTCCACGGCTCCTGGTTCTCCAGCGACAACCTGCCGTGTACTTTTAGTGGGATCGCGCAGAAAAGGATTCGTCTCAATACTGAAATCGAAATATTCATGAGCCAGGAGGCATTCAAGACGGAGAAATGGGCTGATGTGGAACGGTCTTCCTGCACTGGACATAAGTTCGGTGAACAATGGCATCATGTCAAAGCAACCGATTTACCTCACGGAACTATAGATGGTAAGGAGTACTCCTCTGTCAATAACTTCGATGCTTGTTGGGATGACGGAGCACGCTTCTACGGGGAAAGTGTGGCTCACCTCCGAGCACCGCCACATACAGTGGCGCAAAACTTTCAGCTCCACCGCTCCAGCATCTAGCAGCCCACCATTCACCTCCAAGACAGCTCCATTAAGCACCATAAATCAGAGAGAACCCATCATGAATCCCCCACCGCCACCGACCATCGACCTCCTCCTCAACCTCATCGACACCCGCCCCAACTCCATCCTCACCTCCCTCTCCCAACACCCGCACCTAGCCTCCGCCTCCGACTCCCACGGCTACTCCCTTGTCCACGCCGCCGTATCCTACAACCAGCCCCAAGTCCTCCGCGAACTCATCCAAACCTACAAAGTCAACGTAAACCTACTGGACGAAGACGGAGAATCGCCGTTATTCGCGGCGGAGAACGTCGCGATAGCGAAGAGCCTAGTTGAGGACTTCGGCGCAGATTGGAGGTTGAAGAATTCAGAGGGGAAGACGGCGGAGGAGAGGATCGCGGAAGAGGAGGGCGAGGATCATGAAGTCGCTATCTATCTACGCGGATTGCGAACTGGGGGAAGCGGTAGTGCAAATGGCAATGTCGCCAACGGCGCTGATGTCCCGGACCTCTCCGGTCTCCCAGGCGGCGTGAAAATTAATATAGACACCATGGCCGAGGACGAGGTGGGCGATGCACCAGACCCTGAGATACGGCGGCGGATAGAGGAGTTGGCTGCGCGGGACGACTTTCAAACAGAAGAGGGGCAGAGGCGGTTAAGGGAGTTGGTAACGGAGGTAGTTTCTGGAATGGGAGCGGAGGAGGCTGCCCGGAGTGTGAGGAGGAGGGTGGAATGAGGGAAGGAGGGAATTGAGTTTCTGGATATTGAGATGCTTGGCAGTGTGATGAGAACGCGTACCCCCAGCTTGGGGACGTTCGTCATTCCAGGGTCGAGGAAAACAAGATAGCCATGGGCATGGGTTGAAGCATGGCGCCGCGAGGCGCACATGAAATGGCCATGTTGAAGAGAGGTCGACGACCAAGGTCATAGTCACACGTGGCCACGCGGCAGGACCCAAGCCATAGGGAGGATGAATTGAAGATGGCAGAGCACATGCGCGGGATTGCGCTGTGAATGGTATAAGCCAAATCGAAATTACAGCAATTACAGCTTCTGCAAAAGTATCCTCGCTCCTGCGTTGCCTCCAGGAGTCTTCTCGCCCTTCTCTCCCTTATTCCTCTTCTTCGACTTGTCTGCATCAGCCGTAGGCCCAGCTGCAGTTTCCAGCTTCTTCCGCTGCTTCTTCAAAGCGGCTAATACCTCGTCCCTCTTCCCAAAATCCTCAGACTCGACCAACCCGACGATAACAAAAGACCCCGGACCAGTGGCCCACTGAACAACATCATCCTTAATCTGCTCCCAGAACATATCAGCGAATCCCAGAGGGGGCTGCACCGGCACCACCTTCTTCAACTTCGGGTCAAACTTGCCCCCTTGCACAAGCATCTTGAGCATGTTTTTGCTAAGAGCTGCAACATCCTGTCTGCCTTTCCCGTTTGTAGTTTCTTCGGAGGCAGATTCCCCGGTAACGGCGGGTTCTAAAATCTGCTGAGAGAGTTGCACAACCTCTTTGAGTGCCTCCCGCCTCTTTTCCCGCTCAATATCCGGTGCCCCAACCAGAACCTCTCCCATGAACTGAAGGCCGAAACCAAAGGACGCAAAGTCTGTCGTCCTAGCGGCAATAGCTGTGAGCAACTGCGGCTCAATCGCTTTCACAATTTCTTGCTGTCTGATGATAGGGTCTTTCTTGGATGTGGTAGCACGAATGGCATATAGCTCTGCCAGACGCTCTCTTGTTGTATCATCAATGAGCCACTTTGCTTCAGAAGCAAAAGGGTAGAGTAGAACAGTGCGGGCACGCGTATCGCTAGCCAAGTTCAGCACCTTCTCGGGAAGGCTGTCGTTGGACGGTAGAAGTTCCCCGAAGATGGATTTGGACGTTAGCTTGGTATCGTCAACGACGGCCAGCGCGGCAAGAAGAACGTGATGCGCATTAGCGTCGTAGGCCATCATCTCGATTGTATCCTTGTACGGTCTCAGAAACGTCTTTCGGTCTTTAGCGCTGCCGTACGCAAATGCCAAAGATACGAGGCGAGATCCAGACTTTGTGAAAGCAAGATTCTTCAACAGGTCCACGTTATCCGCTTCTTGACCCTCCTTGATAGTAGGATCCGGTCTGAACTGCTCGAGGAAGTCGTTCGCTTCGGAGCTACCCGGCTTGCAAGCGAGGAAGTACTGCAACATCGCATCGTGTAGCATTGTAAATCCGCTGAGCTTCTTCTGCAGAAGCTGATTTATTTGCGCCTCAAGGTACTCCATGATGGGCTTGCGCTTCTCGGGTGATTCTTCCAGGATGACGCGGAGTTCTGCGCTGTCTGTTCCTTCTGTTTTGAGACCTTTTATAGCAAACTCCGGACCATACCACTCTCGAAGGAGACGACTCTTCTGTTCAGGCGTGGCAACGGCTCTGTAGGTGTCGTCCAAGATCCATGCGGCTTCAGGGTGGTTGATTAGTCGACGGACATGACCGTAAAACTCAGAGATGATCAGATCGCGTATCTCAGGGTCTCTGTAAATGTTGTCAGCATTCCGGTAAATACCTCCGGGGTGGAAACCTCACCCTTTCTCCAGCAGCTTCGCAATCAAAAACTTTGAGTATTTCCCTTCCGCCAATACCTTGAACTCTCCTTTCAACTCTCTAGCTATCATCCGTCTCTGCTCGATAGTGGAGTATTTGATTGCGGTCTGGATGACCCTCACGGAATCGTGCTTGAAGACAAAATCCTTGACTCGGCCAGTGACAATCTCGAAGAGCTCTTTGACGAGCTTCTTCCTCTCTTCTTTCTCCACGTGTGATTTTAAGCGGAGTTTCTCCCAGAGCTTCTTCGACCGCTCGATTATATCGGCGTTGGGTTTCGCGGCTTTGCGTTCTTTGGCAAGGGCTTTTTGCTTTGCATGTGCCTCTTTCGAGGAGGATGCTGCGTACTCGTTAGAAGGATGTTATGCAGAAAAGATGTGCATGAATGCATACCATTGAGCGCAACCAAAGCAGAATCGTTCTGAGCGCCCGCCGAATCCTTTGCGTTCTTCTTAGACTTGTCTTTTGACTCCTTTTCTGGCCCCTTCTTCTTTGGTGCCTTCACTTCTTTTTTTGGCTTCTGCTCTTTACTCTTTCCGCTGATCGAGTCACCATCTTCGTCCGATGCCCTACTTTCTTTCTCGCTGCTGTCCTCCACAAGGTCCTCCGAGTCATTATGTTTGAAAGGCTTTGCTGAAGGCTTATCGATTTTGAGCTTTTTGCTTCGGCTTGCAGCTTCGGAAGACGTAGACTTCGCAGATTTTCGCTTTATTCCTGGCATTTTGAGTGATTTTGGCAAGTGGTTGGTTTCGACGCCTGCAACATGCGGTCCAAAAATTTCCCATGGCCAAGATTGCCATAAGAGGTGATTGGGCAAACGGATCATTGTTGTTCCACCCACCTCGGCTGCTTACTCATAAGCTTCCTACACTCCTGGGAATTCCATGACAGCCGTCGTCTCTGCCTTCATTCTTCGCGGTTGTGCTCATTTGCGCATTTGACATGTTCTGTCTGCTTAATCCCACCCAAGCAAGGACGAGTCTTCTCTCCCTGGCCATGACCTGAGCTTTCCTCATTCTCTCTGTTATGCTAAACCCATCAGTGCCTTCTCGTTTTGTCGCTATGTTGCGTCAGTCTATCAATATCACACCATGGCGACAATGAGATTCGCCATTTTGTGGACAATCCATTGACGCACGCAACACGAGGTCAATATGGCACGTTCCAAGATTGACTCCGAGTGAGCGCACTACAGGTCACAGAGATTGCGACGAGGGCCAATTTCCAGGACTCCAGTTCCCTTCGACCTACGGCATCTCTTCTCCATTTGTCCATCACAATACATGTGTGGCGATAGCTGTCACTTTGTTCAGAAAGACCACCGGCTAGAGCTCCTTTGGCACTGGGGATCCGGCTGCAAGAGACGGGAGCCCCCATCGAAGTATCTCTACGGCTTGGAAGCGAATCCGTGTGCCGCATCCCCAAGGTACCCCATAGATCGCCTGTCGCCGGCCACTCGTTGCCCCCTCCCCCGCTTCATTCATATCGGGGTAATTCTACGTTCGCCCCAATTTTTCCGCCACGGGTCCTAGATTGTTCGGTTAATAGCTTGTATGGATGCTTAAATCTACCTATCCAGGCACCACGAATGGCATCATCAGCTTTTGCATTCGCGATTTAGACCGCCGGGCACCGCTACAGGAGGCCGGAGCCTCTATCGCTGTCAGTGTCAATTTCTTTCGAACGTTCATGAAGCTTGAACACCCGCACAGCATGGGTCGAGTGTCACCATTGGTTGCACTTTCCTGGTTCATTGCATCTTCAGCCTACATGTTCTCATCTGCTTAATTGTTATCATTTCTGAAGCTGCATTCAATTTCCTTTGATACAGATCAATCTTGTCGACGTCCAATTCGCCTCTTTGCCTGGAACATTTTCTGAAAGGAATTCAGTTAGCAGATTACGCACACTATTGTAGAGCGTGAATGTCGGCTTCATGGACAGTTTGGCACATCATCACGGTGTAAACAATGTAGGGATGTTTGAGAGACAATATGTGATACCATGTTTCGGGCCCTGCAGTAGGACCAGGTTAAGAGCTGGAAATCATCACAGTTGAATTCATCCGGCCAGTCAAGATGGAGTTCTGCAAACTCAATCACCAGCACCTTGAAACCTGGACTGGTTCCTGGTATTTTCTGGATATTTCTCCTGGATTCTCAGGGAAGTGATCTGGACCTTGACCACCATGTATGATGGGCCGATATCTCCCTTCTACGCTGACGTACCCAACTATATGTTTATCCGATTGCTATTGGCCGTTTACAATAAGCTCAAATTGGTTTACCGTTGGGCTAGCAGGCTTCCCCAAACCCATCCCTCCTCCTCGTGGGTGCGCTTCCCCGAGCCTGGAGAATCGGGGTATTGTGAATCACCTAATCTCAGCAAAAGGTTGCGCCTCCACACCTCTGTTGTCCAAACTGCAGTCAAGGCACGCAGATGCAACGGATGGCCGGTTGTTCAGGCCGCTTTTTAATTTATCTTTGTCCAAGGAGTTGTCGATGTCTCCTTTCTTGCGTAGTCTAAGATGTCGACCCTCTGCTATATAAGGAGCGCAAGTTGCACCACTTCTACTACCATCAAGCAAGCAGTTCGATCCTCAACCGCCAGTTCCTAGGGTCAAGACCAGAACATCATCATGAAGCTCAGCACCCTCATCCTCGCCATCGGCGCTACCAGGTAAACCACATCACACCCTCCACATCGATGTCTTACTGATACCCTTCCAGCCTTGTCTCCGCCGCTCCTCAATTCGTTGAGGACCCCGTCGAGGACCCCGTGGGCCCCGTCAGGCCTTCCTTCTCTCGCCCTGGAGGCCTGCCCAGCGGTCGTCCCACCGCCCGTCCACCCGTTCCAAGCATCAGCCGCCCGGGCGTTCCCTCTGGCCGTCCTACTCCCCCAGTCCCCTCTGGCCGTCCTACTCCCCCAGTCCCTTCTGGCCGTCCAACTCCCCCGATCCCCTCAGGCCGCCCTACCCCTAGCGGTCGCCCCAGCGGACCCCCTATTCCCAGCGGCCGTCCCACGCCCAGCGGCCGTCCCGGGCGACCCAGCTTCACGCTCTCGGTCCTCCCCACGCCGACCAAGCGCCCGACGCCCCCGGTCCTTCCTACCCCCAGTGGACGACCCACGCGCAGCGTTCCCGTTCCTCCTCGCCCTACGGGGACTCCAGACGACGATGATGAGGATGACGATGGTGATGACTGGTGGGACTGGGACGCTGCTCAGTAGATTCGATTGCCCGTTGGGTGGTCGGCTTCTCGCTGAGTGACCGGATTCGAGCGCACAGGATGCTGCTTCTTCTTTTATTTTCTGGATGTCTGCCGAATTGTCAAGGCGAGGGTGGACATCTCTCCGCTGGCTACTTTTAGCGGAGTCATCTTTTCTCTATTTGATGATGGGCGGATTGGGTGCGGGCTAGTCGCTCCGATCTTGCCTGAGTATATAGCTTTGTGTGAATATAAACTTGACCCGAATTTTGTCTCTTCTGGTTTTATGCAAATGAAGTGAATCTTTTTAGTGCTATTTACTTCTTTGACTGCAGTGTCTAGTTACGAGCTTGATGTATGCGAAGATTGTAGTATTCTCCTTCGATGTACTTTGTGCAATTTCCTAGATATGTGCCTCAATTCCGTTCTAATACGCCAGCCTCTGAAGTTTAGTTACCTGCAAGGGAGCTGCTTTCGTCCATCTACCAGACACCCAGGGGTAACCCTTCGATTGTTCCTACCTTTCTTCTCTTTGCTAACTGTTTGTCGATAACTAAACGCCTGCATCTAACTCTGCTTAACTGCGAGGCTTGTACGCTACTTCTATGGCTAGATACTTGTCCCCCTTAGTAATTTAGTGTCCACTGTAGTCATTCCTGCTAGGAAAGGAATTACTTTTTTTTACTCCTGCGTCTCCTCTTCTTCCTCCTCTTCTTCCTCCTCTTCTTTTTCCTTTTCCTCCTCTTCTTTTTCCTTTTCCTCCTCTTCTTTTTCCTTTTCCTCCTCTTCTTTTTCCTTTTCCTCCTCTTCTTTTTCCTTTTCCTCCTCCTATTTAATAGAAATTATCAACTCTTGGACTCTGCAACGCAATCACACATAAGCTAACCCCCGTTCTAGGAACAACTGCAGAGGGCCCATCAGCCATAAATGTCACTCCTCTCCTCTCCCTTCCCATCTTTTCTCTCCTCATTGGCGCGCACTCCCAATGAGTCTCTCAATCATCGCCGTCGTCCTCCCTTCTAAAATTATATTCTTTCCCTTTCTAAATGTGGAACCATAGCACCCACCAGGCCCCCGTCGGGACGCTCTTCTTCTTCTCTACAGGAATGCACGAATGTGTTCATCACGGCTGCTACGAACACGACACTCTGCACAGAGGGCAACATGTACCTAAGTCCCTACATAGGTATATACTATTTATATACCTGCTCCCGCATGCATACAGCGACTTGCTTTCGCTTTTGATTACTCCTCTCTTCAAGCACACTCATCACTCTGCTTAGACGTACTTATAGCTGGCATCGCTTGTCCCTGTTCCCACTCCCTATCCACTTAAATTAGACTCACTAGGACTTGAATTAGATATACAACGTACCTACTCTACCTATGTACCTCTCAAATCCACGACAACACCTCTATCGCTTTATCTCCCTCCTTCTATCCAAAGCCAGCTACAGGCACATCTGGCGACATCTACACCTAGCTACATCTACACCTGGCTAGGGTACTTCCACGCAACATTCCCATCTAAACATCCACACCTACCATCCACACCTATCATCCACACCTATCATCCACACCTATCATCCACACCTATCATCCACACCTATCATCCACACCTATCATCCACACCTATCCAAAAGAAAAACCGCTTGAACGGTTCGCCGTTGCCCCCGTGCCCTTATGTCCCTTATTCCTGCCCCTATGCCTCACGCCTTACCTCACATCCCTCCCACCCTCCACCCTCCCACTCCCTTCCCCTCTATCCCTCTATCCCTCTATCCCTCCCATCGTCCGTGACTTTTCCTCAATGCTGAGCGCCTCGACCTCGCAGGCCTTGAAGCCCATAGTGGAAGCTCCAAGTAGGTCATGTTAGGTCATGTTAGGCTACGCTATGCTACGCTACCGCTAGCCGACGGGGAGGAGACATTCCCGTGGCTTCCTGTGGCTGCTTCTAGCTTCCTGGTACCTGACTATAGCTCAAATGTAGCTCAATGTGGCTGACGGTAGCTCAACGTGGCTCAATGTGGCGTCCCACGCGCCCCGTTCGCCTCGAAAGATCGCGCGTCCGCCACGGGTGCATCCGCGTCCGGCCCATCCAGCCATCCAGACCATCAGCTATCGAGCCCATCAAGCCCATAAGCAGCCGCACCCGATAAACGAGTAAACGAGGGCCTACAAAAAGGAGAGGTGGATGGAGAAAAACGAAAGGGGGACAAAAAGCACCTCGGCGCAATCTCCACTCCAGTACGGAGTATTCCACCTGGCCAACCATTTCATAACTACTCCGTACTCCGGACACAATGGTGACAACAATAGCCAGGTGTCAACAACGGAACAATGGGACGACCAGCATCAATAAATACCATTGATACCTCAAAGAAGAGAACGCCAAGCCGTACGCAAATCAACAAGACGGGACGTCGGGCACCTGCCATCAAGAAAACACCTTCCCATCCCATGGAACGCCACGACGCCAAAAAGGGCACATCGTAACGAACCCTTAAAAGGGCCAAGAAGAAGTTCCAGAACTCACGATGCCAATAGTCCTCAGGGGAAAAGCACAAGACCTCAGCCTAACAAAAAAGTCATGTATTCAGCTCATCTCGCTTCCTAGACATCGAAAAAACGCCTCCATTTGTATATGCTCATGCGCCAAGTACCCCCTCCTCCTTTTGCTGCAAAACAAAAAAGTACTGTACCCGACGTGAGTGCGATGATGCCACTTTTATGCAAATGAGCCAATAAGGGATTAACGACGTCCATAATGCCCGTGCCAGGGGATGCCAAAAATCAAGGGGAAGAAGGGTTCTCAAAGCAAAGAAAAGAAAATGCACAGCATATCCATCCCAACGTCGCACAGTCCTGTCCCAAATATACACATATGCGACCCCTCGCGCTGCCATGAATGCCACAATGTATGTATGACGCAGCAAAAAGACGGGCTCAATTAAATGCATAGCGTGTCTGCCAGCAGGCAATCCCTACTATGCCCTTGCGTGAAGTGCAAAACCGCAGAACGCCGATCCATGGTAGTTTATGTCGCACAGCAGGAAGGAGAAACGCGCCTCGCACGCGTTTACGCGTCGACCGATCCCATGTGTCTGGACGGGTGTACCCTTCCGAACGAGAATGCAAGGGTCTGTACCTCAACTAGACTTGCTCGACAAAGTGCGAAGTCCTGTCGGTGCCAGACGAGGTTCGTCGCTTCTGGAGGCGCTTCGGCTTGCGCTTCTCGCCTGCTGGGGATTGGACCTCGTTCTCCGGGCTCGGTGGCTCTCCTAGCGTGCCTGGTCGCAAGATTTCGAATCCAGAGTTGACTTTGCGCAGCACCTGAGATTGAGATTGGCGCTGACTGTTCTGCGCTGTTTGCACCTCATGTCGCGGAACTTCTTCGTCGTGCTCATACTGGGGCCCTCGAGGCTGGTAGGTTTGCGGCTGTTGGTATTGGTACGCTTGCGATGCGTATGTCTCGAGGAGTGGGACTGCCTGCTTGCCCTGGTTGGATGGATGGCCGTCCTGAGAATAGCTAGATGAGGAAGGAACGGAGGGACTTAGTGCCGGTTCTGTGATAGAATTCAGTGGTGGAGAGGGTGTCTTCTGCCGGGGAACGAAATAGTCGACGCCATTCGAAGTGGCAATCTCCTGAGTGGACCTGACGTTGTCGCCTGCATTTGCCCATTCTCCACTGTGAGCAGGTCGGCGCACACGAGGGGTAAGCTGTCCAGTCTCAGCGACATGGGAAAGCCGGTGGCTCTGGAGAAGATTGAGGTCGGTTCGAGGGTCAACAGGAGTTAGGGAGGCTTGTTTTGGGTAGATGTACGCCGGTTCGTACGGCGTGCCTTCTGGAAGCGCCATATAATCCGACTCGTCACTCGTCCTTGCGCTGGACTTTCCAGAGTGCTGGGGGCTAGTCTTCCCGCTTCTCGGAGCTGCATGAACCGTTAGCAGATTAGCTCCCGCCAAGGTCGAAGGCACCAGCTTACCCGATGATGATGGAGGTTCTACCGCTCCTTCTAGCACCTGCAGAGTGGCCGAATTTCTCTGGAAGTTGGAGCCACTGTATCGAGAACTCGGCGCCGCAGGCGGTCGCGCACGGGCTGCGCTGGAGGTATCGCGGCCGGGTGATGAGGATCGTGAGGCGTTGGTGGCGAGGCGTTCGGCAGAGACGGCGCGGTCGAAGGATGATGCGAGGCTGCTACGGCTCGACGAGGCATGTATCGCTTTGGGAAGCTCGAGTTGTGAGCTGGTGTGGCTGCGTGGGAGTTTGACTTCTGTCATCGAGGAGCGGCTGCTCGCCACCGGGGTGTTTGATCGCGATATCCAAACACCGTCCACTTCGATGCCGCTCTCAATAGCCCTGATACCGAAAGGCACCTCGTCCTTTGGCTCTTCGGAGATGGGTTGCGCCTCGAGCATTTCGGGTGTCTGGGTTTGCTTGCCCTTCTCGACCTTGGTGTACTTCCGGAGCTTGATCTTGTCATACTGCAGCTTCGCAAGTCCGATAAATATGGTGACGACCTTGATCAGTCAGCGACAGTTAGCTATGGGTCAGTATAACGGCTTACAATGGCGCAGGCAAGCACCTGAAGATCCATGTTAGCACAGGTGTAGCTTCAAGGGTGAGCAGGCATTCTTACAAAGGTCATCTTCTGCCATAGCGCCCACGACATGAAGAATTCTTTGGCCATGATGAAACTGGGGGTCGGATATCAAGGCCACAAGGTCGACGAATAAGAATAAAGTATAAGGAGAGGCCGCAGCGCGGATGGGTCGCCGCGAGGGATCGCTGAGCGGGCTCTCGAGGCGAGAGTGGAACCGCGCAGCTGGGAAGTTGATGTTTGCGACCAAAGGGTCGGCGAAGAGAAGTGAAAGCAACAGTCACGGATCTGGCGAAGAGGTTTGAGATGTCGAGTGAGAAGTGTTGTCGGCAAAATGCGGCGATGCTATTGGGGTGATGGGGGTTGGGCGGCGGATATTAAATTCAGTTCACATGCACCACGGCGACGGCCTCTTTTCGTGGGTCTGCTGGGTGTCTTGGTTGGGAAGGTGCGATGCTGGGGATTCCCAACGAGCAAACCCGTGACGTAGGTAGTACGAGTGATTGGGATCGAAGAGAGTAGCGGCCAGGCGGAGAAGAAAACGAGAAGTAGGTTTGGTGAGCGATGGTTGAGAGCGGAGTTGATTCTTTTTCTTCTTTCTCCGAAGCAGCGAAGGTGGGCGAGAAGGGTCTGAGGGCTCCGACAATCGAGTAGGTGGAGCGGTAGCGACAGTGGTACGGAAGTCGGTGACGTTGATGGTAGCGAGCGAGGTTGTTGATAGTAGCGATCGAAGGGGGAAGGAGCCTTGGAGAGTGTCACCCGTGAAGTACAGTGAAGGGCAGGCAAGGTAAGGGTAAGAAAGAGTGGGTTAGCCAAGAATAGGAAGGGATGTGAGGCAGCCCTGGGGCATGTCTGTGGCTATCCGTTGCAACGGAAGATGCAGACGGGGGGATGGGCAGCAGATGAATGGTCACGGCTCGAGGCGGGACATGGGGGGAGTTGAGGAATTAATATTGAGCGCAGAGGAGTGGTCAGCAGCGGGCCTTTCACCAGAGACGACGAAATGCCCAGCCATCCTGTGTGGGTCTCAGGGCTCGGGATTCTCTCATTTGATCAGAGCAGCAGTTGAGAGACACGGGGGGTGTGTGACGGGCGGAAGAAAGGCGTGACGTTGGCGCAGGAGGGGTTGCCATGCCGTCGTCTGGCGTCCAGCCACGAATCGGCAAGGCAGGGGTCAGAGCAAATCCTCAAATCCTCAAACCGCCGGAGCGGCGTTGGTGCACGACAAAAAGACGGGGCTAGCGCTCGAAATAGCAGCGCGACCAGGGCCATCATTCTGTCACTCTGTGGGATTCTAGCGCAGATCGGCCGCCTTGCTGTGGGTGTGCCATGGGACACGATGGCACAACCCCCGTACCTTGGGTGCCGCGTTCCGGCGAGTGGGCGGGCAAACCTTAGAAGGGAGAGAGCTGGACAACGTCTGCGAGGAGTGATATTGCAGGAGAGCAACAATACGATGCTGTGTGACGCTGGCGAGGAATTATTATTGGGGACCTTTCGGAGGGGTCTGCAAGTGTCGTCCAATTTCCTTGCTCTTTCGCCGACGGTCCGTGATTTCTACAAAGCACTCCAGGGCTGTTAGCAGCCAAGACCGCCAAGACCGCCTAAGGCGCCGCATTGGGAAAGATTGGAAAAAAGACGGAGAGTTGTTTTACCGCTAACCCCGAAAGGAGTAGCTCTCCGGTACCTTCCAAGATTCCATCGGATCGCCAATCGAACACGATTCACCGCTGTTGCTCGTCAGGACAGAGCGTTTCTGTCGTCACCTTCTTCCACCTCTCCCATCATGGCCATGGCCGAGCACGAATAGTCGCCTTGCGAGGTGTGTTGCAGACTGGGCGAGAATTCCATGTGCACGAGAGCCTGCCTCTCGCCCGAGACCGCACATGTTATTTCATGACCCGGGTTTGGAATCCTCAAGCTTGACACTTGTTGGGCATCCGTGGACTGGATACTGCTGGGTACCTGCCTGACTGTGCCAAACCTTTGAATTGCGGCAAAGCGGGGCCTTGTCCGAAATACGACGCAGCAGCCATGACGCACTTCCCATCGCCTTCTGGAGTTTCTTCTTGTACTGTTTTGTCTTGCTCGAGGGCTCAGGTACGGCGCGGGGTACAACATGGACACCACTCCCTCACGCTCTCCTGCAGCATCTAATCGACCTCAATCCACGTTCATCCGAGCACAGAATGAAGGTGCACAACAGTATTCTTGACCTGGCTCGAGATACAGTTTCAGTAAACTGTGTTGCCGACGCCATACCATGAGGCTGAGGTTCAACAACGCCGGACCTGCCAGAGTTGCCAGAACCCCTCTCAGCGGAAACCCCACCAACTATTTTCACGCCTGTCAACCCTCATCCCCGGGCGTCTCGCTGACACGTTTTGATTCTCTCGATGCCTTTCGCTGACTGCCCGTCTTCCAAGGTTCCGTTTTGTTGTTGGCCAGTGCCAAGAGCGTCTAACCAGATCAGGCTATTCCCGGCGCCGGCATCCCGTGCCCAATTCCCCTGCAAAAACACGCCTGCCGCCAGGTAACGCAACCCCACCATCGAGAAGCTGCCAGAAACGAGTCTACCGGTATGATTAGACTACTATTGATGCCACCATGCACAGCATCTCGTGGAACTGCAGCAACCCAGCATTCGCCGCTTGCTGCGCGGAGCCGCAAGCTTTTCAACTCTCTGGCCATGGCCTTGGGCCACGGATACAACAACGCCTGGATATGAAGGGTACTCCGATTGTGCAACCGCAATGTGCCTACTAGGTATACATATGCTGACTACTTTAAGGCTACATTGGTACATACGGATTATGTCTAATGAGTAAGACGCCGCTTCTCAGGTTGGTATGAACAGGCGATTGTTGCAATCTCCTCTCCCGGTTGGTCCACGGAGGGAAGGGAAGCGGGTGCCATGGCCTATGGGCCAGAACCATCCCCCACGTTTCTTTGCTCGTATTTTGGTCTTGGAAGCGATCAATTTTTCACTTCGCTGCTCACCAAGGACGAGTCTACAGAGTGGCAGCCCCGGACCAACTGGACGAGCCAAGCTAATACTCTACCTACCAGTACATGCCAATGGAGTATGCCACCACCATAACGACTGCAGAAAGCACCTGGTAAGCATTTCTTCAACCCCCAGTATTCGCAGTTCAATACTCTCCATTCAAGCCTCCTCCAAAAAGAGTTAATAATGAAGCTCCCGAAAGGAACGCCCTTTTGCTTTTTTCCAATACTTCTACAATAATACCTACACCCGAGCGCGTATCTGCTACTTGGGACAATTGGTGACCTGCTTCGCTCGCTTGTCTTCGCCACGAGAACCCCTTTTTTCATCGCCAATGCCCAGCTGTCAGCACCAATGGCGGTGCGACGTCGGGCACATGCACGCCATATTTGCACCCAGGGAGTACAACTCAATGGTCTACCACTCAAGAAAGGACTAGGCTACGTGTGGGACGATGTACGCACCATCGGCGTACAAGATATTCGAAGGATGGCGATGCCCAGTCGACAGACACCATACGCAGTCCACGGGTATCACACACACCATGCCGTCTACTCGGTACACATTACAGTTACAGTCGTGATTACCCCTGAGTCCATATTAGTCCGTACTCTGACGAGTACCGGCGTTTTGTGTGCCTCAATAATCCTCTAGGCCTCAGAAGCTTCAAGTGTCACCGGTGACCCGGAAGCTGAGCGCTCAAGCAGTCAACAAATCCGCCCCATCCTCAATCTGAAGCAACCATTGCAACGGAAACCCAACCCCTGCACGTGCTGGCAGATGGTCACAATGCCTGCCTCACATCTCTCAAACAACGACGAAGTCGTCATCCTCGCCTTGCCATATTTAGAACGCAAAACGGACTTTGTTTGTTTCACTGCGGTGCCCATTCTGTAACAAAGCGAAAGCGTCGCCATGTGTGAGCACTGAGAACCCTCGTGCGGGAAATCTCCAGCGATCATAGAAGTCTCCAACGCAATCACGGGAGCACGGAGAATTCGACAAGATGCGATGCATGCTCTTTGTTATTGAGGGCGCATAGACAGCCGGTTCTCTGCGTTGAGAGCAGGTGTCGTTTGACACAGCGGCCAGTCCGCACGGAAAGCTCTCGTCCCATGAAAGTTCTTGGATGTGAAAAGCAAGAGAATAAAGTCTACCACTAAGTTCTATAGATACTACGGAGCCGCCTAGATCCGGTGCAGTGTCATCTCTCATGCAGGGACTGTAGTGGGTGCGTTGAGGACTGACGTTGTGCGCTGAGTGGGAGTCTGCAGGACGCAGGGCGTTGTCTGGTTCTGCAGTTTTGAAGCGGAAACAGTGGTTTATTGGAACTTCTCCTGTCGGCATGCAGATGTCGTACTGTCATCCACAGGAGCACTCGTTCAGATCTCTTAGACTACCCAAAGCCAGTTGGTGATGAACCCGATCGGCCGTCGGCTTCGGCTGTTCATCCGCCCGACGAAGCTCCCCTCCTTTCCCCATCTGGCAACACCCTCCTTGGCAGACGCGATCAATGACGCCCGGGGGTGAGATGCAATTCGGCCACCCGGGCAAGGCCGACCGTCTCTGGTTCCTGAACCACACCCTCCGTCAGCCCCACCGAACGACAGACGCCCAACGTCCCTGAAACACAGCACAGCTCTCTTCCCTCTGCTCTCTCTCGAGTCTCGTCAGCACCAGCCAATTCCGCAAAGCTCGAACGCCACGAGCAGCCACCACCATGCCCCTCCGCTTCCCCTTCCGCCGGGCCGGTGCCACAGACCCTGTTCTTGGAGACCAACAGGGTGCTGTGGAGCGCGGGTTTGAGAAGACGCCTGTCACGGGGAGCAGACCGAAGGATATCAAGGAGCCTGTTGAGTACAAGTTGAGCGGTAAGGCTGTTCGGATATTTTATTACAGCCCTGGGAATGTCGTGTGAAAGCGTCGAGGAGGTTTGCGACGGCAGGGTGGGGTTTGCAACTGTGAGCAATGCTGACGGTGTGAGCTAGAGATTAATGATGGAGGCGTGTTTCTTCCGGTATGTCTCCAAAGTCTCTTCCCGGCGCTTGCCAGCGTGCACTTTGTTCAAGAAAGGCGCAATGGGAATCATCATCCGGCATGCGACGCCTAGCTGACATTCACTCAGCCCTCACCGATAGAGAAGCCTACCTTCTGGCATTCCAGATCCAACACCTCGACCACCTCCTCAAACCACAGGAGCCTGCTCAGCGAAAATGAACCCTTCAACATCTCCCGCGAGAGTTTCGAGTCCTACAGAAGATCCTTTGTACGTCCTCCCGCATGCACAGTTCCTCCTACGTCATCATACCTAAGTCAATGGGAACGGCAAAATTAGGACAGCAGAACTCACACGCAACAGGACATCTCCGCCCGCTCCCCGATTCCCGAGTACTTCGACAACCGCCCCCGCCTCTCCCTCGATGCGAGACACTCACTAGACGCACGCCGCTCCCTCGACGTGCGCCGCTCGAGGGCACGGCCCCGCTCGTCGTTACAGGAACAGCGACCCAGTAGCAGCACCGCAGACGAGTCTCCGCACGCAGATGCCGATGCGGAGCAGGAATTCGAAGACGTAGGACTAGACGACGAGCCGAAGCCTGCGCCCAAGAAGAAAGGCTTGTTTGCGAGGTTTGGCGGAGAGAGCAGCCATGAGAATGGCGCTGCTGGGAGTGAGGAAAAGTCCTCTGGATCCGGGGTGTCGTCGCATCTGCATTTTGGGTTCCCGGGCAGGAAGAGGGCGCAGAGTGGGCAGGGGGCGGAGTTGAAGAGTATGAGTCGGGCGGCGGAGTCGGCGCAGGGGGAGGCGCGGACGCAGGTGGAGGGGGTGTGAGTGTGAAAAAATGGCGCGGAGAGAGTGGTGTATGATGACGTGGTATGACTGATGAGGATGCATGTGGGGATTGCACGGATTTGGGTTGGGATAACATGATTTTGGGTTGTGCGCCACGGAGGCTGTACACGGCGTCTGGAGTATTGTCAATGGGTCTGAGGTTTGTTGTTGTTGTTGCTGCTGTTGGGAGAGACATTGACATTGACATGACGGCATGAATATTTGTCGCATTGGAACATGCTTGTATAACGAGCGAATGAGACGGACTTGGGCCCGTTGGTCTGATTGGATGAACGTATTCCACCGAGGCTTTTGGTATGGTGTGGTTCGGGCATTTCTTCTTACATACATTCTTTTCTTTTTAGGGGGCCTTGTAGTATAATCTATGGTATGGATGCGTAGCATACGGTTCATGATATTATGATGCAATCAATCTCTTTTCTCTGTGTAGGAGTTCGTAGTGAGGTGGTGCTCGCTCTCCATTCTGAACGAGGGCAGAAGAGGTTGTGGTTTCTTCAAGAAGTCGTTTGGGCCGGAGTGGGGGGAAGAGAGAGGTTGGGGCACGGGAGTGGACTGTTGGAATTCGGCGGTTTGGTGGAAAGGTAGATGGGAGATGATGGGACAGGATGGGAGATGGAGATGGAAGGCTTGCTTGATGTTCATTCATCGTTTAGTAGGCCTATCTCCTTAGATTCTAAAGTATAGCAAGGAGGTCGGTTTAGGGGGGAAGGAATATAGGTAAGGGGATAGAAGATGTTTGTTTGCACGAGATAGTAACCCGAGGGGTAGCTAAGTAAGGCAATTGGATGTTTTCAGCCCTCATTCCTTCCTTCTTCCCCTTTTTCGAATCCTTGTTCCCCTTCGGGTTATTAAAAACGTCATGTAGGGTATAGCAGACAGAGGGGAGGGGAAGCATTTTGCATCTAGGGCGAACGTGGAACGGGAACATGTAAAGGTTGAGATCAATGGCTTTCCTTTTTTCAAGAGGTACGAGGAAGTACCCTAGGGTAGGGAGGGTGTAGATAGGGAGGAGAATAATGAGGTTGTAGGATCTACAGCGTGGCGAGAGAGGTAGATTGGTGCCGGTTTTGCTAAGTCCCAGAGGGTCTGTGTCGTGGTGGTAGGGTAGGGTAGGGTAGGATAGCATGCATGTGGGCTGGTGTGAGGAGACGGCGGAACGGAGGCGGGTTCGCTGGGTAGGATGGGGGATATGGGGCTGTGAAGCGGTGGAGTGCCTAGCGCGGTGGATACGATCGTGATGGTAATGGCATGAGTCTTCGTGAGGGTGTGGTTGTTGTTGTTGTGTTGAGGAAAGGAGGAAGGAGAATGTGGCAAGCGAGGTTGTCATTGTAAGTAACGAATTAAAGGTGAGTTATACATTGGGAGTTAAGAGAATCAGTCAGTACTGTAGGGAAGGTATTTGTCACCGGTTTTACTAGAGAGTGTCATGCGGTGGAGTGGTGATCTCTGGGAAGGGGTTGGGGTTGGTGGGAGGATAGATGTATTGGAGTGGTTGTGGGATGAGGGATGAGTGGCGGACTGAGGATTGGTTTCGTTGGGAGGATGGGATTGAGTGGATTGATTCGACCACGGAGTTGGGTTTGGTGTAGTGGGTTTAGATGAGTGAAGGAGGGTGGTGTTGGATTGCGTTAGAAGGGGTTGCGTGGAAAGAATCAGCATGAACAGTGACTGCTCACTTCACACCTTCCCATCATCGCTATGATCCGTACAGTTATCGCTACCTACCCATTCAAACCTCACTTCCCTCCAAACCACACGCACAACAGCACCAATCCAATCTCTACAAGTCCATCCTCCTCACCCGTCCCCTCACATCCCCAACCACCGCAATCAAAATACTAAAAAATCACAGCATCCCCCTCCCCGCCCACCCCCTCTCCCACTCCTCAACCATCCCCTCCACCCTCCTTCCCACCCCAATCTCCTCAAACACCCCGACCCCCTTCCTCCCAAACGCCGTCCCCACACCAACCGCATACGCACCCACGCTCTCCATCCTCCTCGCCCCCTGCGCATCCTGCACGCCTCCCACCCCGATGATCCTGATATACCCGAGCTCCTCCGCGTGCTGTCTCAGCATCTTCGCAATCGTAGCTACATTGCCTAGTGCCAGTGGATGCAACGGTGCGCCGGCTAGGCCGCCTATACCGTCGCCGGACGCGGAGTGCAGCGCTGGGGATCCAGAGGAGGTGGAGGGAGAGGAAGAGAGGAGGAGGCAGGATCCAAGCGTGTTTGTAGCGGTGATGAAGTCGATTGGGCAGGGGGATGTCGTGGGTTCGATGTCCACTGCAGATTTCAGGAGAGTCGTGATGAGGGACTCGAATTGGGCGTGGTGGGTGTAAGGCGGTGTTTTAATGCCGATAGGGATGGTCGGGGCGGCATTAGGTTCCCTGTCTTTCGACGTTGGGAGTGACGACGCGATTGCTGTCTTCAGAGCCGAGAGGTAGGATAGCAGTGCCTGCGCGTCATATGCTGGCGGTGGTTTGCCCGGGATGTTGGGGCACGAGAGGTTGATTTCTATGGCTAGCGGGATGCGGATCTGCTGTTGGAGAGCGAGGATTTGCCGGTAGCATTGTGCGATGGCTTGCTCGGAGCCGGTGATGGAGATGATGATGGGTTTTCCTGGTTTGGGGGAGCCATCCGCGGAGGGAGGAAGTTCGTCTGATATCGTTTTTATGAATGAGAGGTATTTGGACAGCGGGAATGGACTGTAGCCTAGGGTGTTGAGACTACCGGTTGAGTTGTCGAGTTGGGCGTTGGTGGATGGGGAGGGGTTGATGCCGAGGGAGGCGTGCGTTGAGGGGTCGAAGAAGGTGAATTGGTGAATCGAGTCGTCGTGTGGGAATCCTTCCAGGGTCGACGTGCGCGTTGTGACGGCTCCCGTGTACGGGCATGCGTAGAGCTCGCGCAGTTGGTCGAGCGTCGTGCACCAGGGGTTGGCGGAGTTGAGGAGGGGTGGGGAGATGTTGAGGGGCGGCATCTTGTATGGGTGATATTTGTAGTTTCTTTAGAAGGACTTTTTCTTGTTGCTTTTAGCTGGTGATGGTATTTCAAGGTGGTTTTCTCAAATACCTAGACTTTTTGGGAATGCATAGAGATGAACTTCTTGCTCTGTGAGGGGTTGACGATAAGAGAGATAAGGCTGTTGGCCGTTTTCGTATTTCAGAGAGAAGCAAGCCACCAACTTCACCAAGAAAAGTCTGCTGAAATAATAACGAAGGCGAGGTAGTTCGTCCGGACTCTAACATTAAAGAGCGTACAACTTCTCTACTGTTACTGGTTTGCTGAGGTAAGGAGTCTGCACGTGACAGTACATTCACCAGCTTATGTAATTGGATCCTTATCCCTAGGTCCAGTCACGTCCCCATCTTCTCTTCTTCCGCTCATCTCTCGGGATATGGCTCTCTTCGCGACTCAACCACGGACTGACAGAGAAAGAATGCTCATGTGCGAGATATCGAGAGCTAATCCTGCCTGTCGACCACCGACCTGCTGGTAGATGGGACATCTTTACTCCTTTCATCCCACGAAAATATTATACTTCGAGACTTCGCCTGTCTGCGGGAGCAGCATGCGCGCCATTTCCATTTTCCTCTAAACCTCAGTACAGATATCGTTGCGGACTTAACGATAAGCCTCATGTCGTTGCTGGTCATGCAGTATTGGAAATCTAAGTAATGTTAATGAGAGAATAATTGTAAAACCCACGTCCTACTGTCCATTAGTCTCATCTGGCTTCGGGGCTAACGACCAGGCTCTTCTCCGGATTCATGCATTGGCTAGTAACCGTATGGCGGGAGCACTGCTTGTAGTGAAGTTGAGCCAAAGACCGGCGGATGAGATAGTGGAATGGCAAGTGAGAGGACAACCAAGCCTGGACGTTTCTTCCACTGCCAGAGGCGGAAGCGAAAAGGAAAAAAGAGAAGTTGAAAAAAGGAATGTCCCAATAGACCGAGGGTCTGCTGAGCGCAAGTACTATGTACGTTCTACTCTAGCCGCTTATCAATAGGATGTCGAGGTATCCAGATACCGAGATCGTACCGTGTAAGGTATACTGTAGTCATAAAATCCCAGCTCAGGCAAGATCTTCACCTTCTAGCTCGGGCCCATAACTCCGATGCATGTTTGTGGAAAAGCGCAAGGCCGAGGAAGAGGCGATTGCCTGTCGACCGCGAACTATTTCTTTCTAGAAGACAGCGACCTCGGTAGCCGCTGCTCTCGTTGAAGGGTCCAGATGGGTGAAGAGAAGGACAACCATGCGTCTTTGACTCTAAAAATATTTGTATCATACGTCGATTTAAGCTTAAGGTTGGAAGGTTCACGGAAGGCTTACCGCCACAGCCCGGTACGGGGCGAGATGAATCCCTCGCGAATCCGTCGCGGATAGAGTTTTTACGATTTCCCACTCTTTACATAATAATGCACTTGTATTGAGTGTACTGTAGTATACAACACCGTATGCAAAAAGGTATCTTGAGTTGAAGACGTCGATCTTTTGGAATAGCGTTGATTACCGGCGCATCTGACGATCCTGTCCCATCGGACCTCACAATCGGAAATTCGATGAAGGCCTCGTGGGACGCACGTGGCTGAACGGCCCCGCTAAGTCCGTTGAGCAGGCGAAAAGTTATCCGAATGTGGGACCCAAATCCGTGCCGGATGGTCGACCGTCGATAAGGTGCTCAGGCAGGCCAAGATGTGTCTACCCGGCCTTGAAGAGCGAGGAGCCAGTCGTCGATGGCAGCATACGGAATATCTCTCTGACTTGCCCACATCGAGCCTCGGGGTCTGTCCATCCGGCTTGGTTGTGCTGACAGCACAATATTGAATCTGCGTTTTCGAAGGTCATAGAACGCCTCGCGTACTATGGTATCATGCATAGAAGTGGGTAAAGGCTGCCAGGGCAAATTCTGACCTGCATAGATTCCCAGGGTCCTGCAGGGCTGAAATGAACCAAACACTTCGAATATTGTTCCATGACTATCTTGTGCAGCTTCTCTGCCGCGGAGGCGGTGCCGCCAGAGCCAAGTTGCACAAGTTCTTGTGGGGCATTCTCTGCCGTTTCCAAAATCGAGATAGACTAGAGGCCGTCCCACATAGTGCAGTGAAACGGGGTTAAGGTCGGAGAAATACTGCATGCATTCCGGCAAAGGACGTCAATTCATCTCGATAGCAAAACAATGGGCGAAGGGGAGTGAGCGCTACTTATTAGTACTATGAGCAGAGTAGTGTAGAACTGATCGCTAGATTGCCCGTGGTTGTCGTCTTATATCGAGAAATATCGGTACCGAGATCCACAGATTACCTGTGCACAGAACACACAGATCGAATGGGTCGGACGCCCTGGATGCATTGCGCGGTTGAATGAGGTTTCACCTGCGAATAATAATAATGGTGAGGCGCAATATTTTGAGCAAAGAGAGATGCGGCCTTTCTGAACTCTTGTTGATGTTCGCGCTCGACTTTATCATGGGTTACCCAGTACCTCGGTGCGGCCATGCTGCTGAGTTTGGAGCGCACTTAACCCCGTCAATTTAACCGCACGAGGTCGACCTCACAAGACTAATAATAAAAGACGCCTCCAGCGACGGAGGCGGAACGTGTGAGAGCGTAGGTCGACCACCCATCACACCGAGTTTCGTCCTTGTTTGGTGGTTGTGGCTGGAGAGGAGAGTCATGAGTGGACGTCAACGCCAGGAACTGGTCTGGGCGTCTGCGAACTTCGCTCCGGCCAGCATTCCAGAAGGTGGAGCTGTATTGCAATTCGAATTTATTGGAGCCTGTCCATCTCAGGTACAGCTCGCCGCGGTGAAGCAGGGGTCCAGGAAGATGGGGCGAGGCAGGCAAACCTTCATAAAGAGAGCTCTGAGCTCCATGTTGATGGGACCTTCGGCGAGTTTGTCAATTGCTTCCTACACACGTCTCTCAGGATGGGTCGAGCTTCTTCTTTGGTTGCGCTGCTTTCCGTGGCAAATGTTATCTTAGGTCAGGATGTTGCCGCTGCTGCTCGATGGATTGGAGAGACCAGGAAGGAGAATGGTGTCACCTACCAGTGCAAGTGCTACTCGGACAACGCCTGTTGGCCGATTGCCAATGCTTGGAGCAAACTGAACACCACGGTCGGCGGAGCTCTGAGACTTGCTCTGCCTCCGGGTGCGCCGTGCTACCGCTCCGTTAGTGGTGTGCCGGCTGCTGGATCGACGTATGATGCTGCCGAATGTGCCAATGTCCAGGCGAATTTCAACAGCGAGCAGTGGCTGTAAGTGTCTGATCACTGAGAAAACCGTCGAGCGAAATTAACTTGCGAAGGACTGACCACCCCGTGGCCGAACTATGGCCGTTGTACACCAACAACACCTGCTTACCCACGTCGAATCCGGATGCCACCTGCACGCGAGGTTACTATGGTGACTATGTCATCTTGGCAACGAAGGAGGCTCACATCAAAGCCGGTGTGGACTTTGCGAGGAACTACAATTTGCGACTGATCATGTACGTTGCGTCGCCGAGCTCGTGATGTCTGTTACTGATATTGAATCAGCCGTAACACTGGACATGACTTCATGGGCCGCTCGACCGGCTACGGTTCCTTGATCATAAATACTCACAGCTTCAAGAAGACCCAGTTCATCACGAAATACAGCGGTCCCGGCGACTGGACTGGCAGTGCTGCCGTTGTCGGCGCTGGCGTTCAAGGTCGTGAGCTGTACCGTAAGGCTTTTGCCCAGAGTCCGAAGGTCGTTATCGTTGGCGGAGAGTGCCCGGTAAGTAAGCCATGCTTTTCAGAGGTAATTTTCGCTGACAAGTAAAACAGACCGTTGGCTGGGCTGGCGGTTACGTCCAGGGAGGTGGCCATGGACCTCTGTCCGGCATCTACGGAATGGGTGCCGACAACGTGCTGCAGTTCAAGGCCATTACTGCCGACGGAAACTATGTCACCGCCAATGCCAAGGAGAACCCGGATCTCTTCTGGGCCCTTAAGGGAGGCGGCCCTTCCACGTTCGCCGTTGTAACTGAGGTTACTGTCAAGACATTCCCCGAGGTTCCCACTGCTGCCACTATCCTGAACATCAATTCCACGCATACCTCTGACCAGGCTGTGATTGACGAAGGTTTCCGCATTTTCCACAGCCTCTCCAACCACTATGTTGACAACGGCATGTTCGTCTACTTTGAGCTGAGTGCTTTCAATGGTCTCCACATCCAGCCGTTCGTTGGGCCCAGGATGAACGCCGCAAAGATCCAGGAGGTTCTGAAGCCTCTCTTCGACGGACTCGATGCCGCTAACATTCCCTACTCGACTGTTACCAAGGAGTTCCCCACCTTCTTCGAGATGTACATTGACATGTTCGAGGACGAGGCTCCCAACCAGAACTCCATTGTGGGTGGACGTATCTTCACTAAGAAGGATATCGCGGAGAACGCCGATGCGATCGCTGACGCCCTGACCTTTGCTAGCCAGCCCCAGCCTGGTGTCTTTGGTATCTCTGTTGGTCACATTGTCAACCCTGGCAACGGAGTCCCGACGGCCGATAATGCAATCCACCCCAAGTGGCGCGAGGCCAGCAGTTTCGTTATTACCAATGTCATTGTGACCGGTCAGGAGACCTGGGATCAGAAGAAGGAGTTCGAGAACATTCAGACCAATGTTGTTGGCGCTCGGTTGCGTCAAGCCGGTCCCAACGGTGCCGCCTATGTGAACGAGGTGAGTTGACCGCACTCTGCTAATGTCTCTCCCGTCGATGCTAATCAAATGGACAGGGCGATCTTTACGAACCCAACTGGCAGGAGGCGTACTGGGGTTCCAACTATGCCAAGCTTCTTCAGATACGTCAGAAGTGGGATCCTAATGGTGTCTTCTACACTCAAACCACACCGGGCACTGAAAACTGGTCTATCCTGGACTATGGTAAGAAACTCTGCAAAAAGGCATAGATGGATGAGATCTTCTTATGGCGGCGTTTCTGGGGTGGAGGATTAGCATGCATATACTTCACTAGTTAGGACATACAATTGTGCAAGATAATAAAGTCATTGACAACATTTTGGCGTATTGAACATTGGCAGTGTTGTTGATGAGATGGTAGTTGGATTTAACATTGCGAGAGTGTGGCCATGACATAGGATTTGTTTCTTGTCGCGCTAGTCCCCAACAAGGCTAGCCAGTTTTATCAGGGTCCATCACGTTTGGACTCCATGAAACAATCGATAACCTCTCGTCATCGTTCTTCCTGCCACAGCCATCGCTCTCTTGCTCTCAGAATTTGGTTGGGGACATATTTGCTGCTATCACCTTTCACTTCGCGGCCATTCTGCCGATCATATGTCGTCTTGATGTCAAGCGTCGCGCCATTGACGCATCGACAACGGCGTGATTCCAAACCCCAAGCTTCCCATCTCTCGAATTTGCACGTTACACAGCGGTCGCTCTGTAATTTGGGGGAGTCGCGAGCTCTCCCGGGCGTTCCGGCGTTCGCCTTGTGGCATATGACACCTCTACTTCGATCTGTTTAGGCAGATCCCATTCATGTCGTTTGAATGCCTCCCATTCTCAATCCTTTCCTACGGGCCTTCTTCCGTAGCACCCTCCCCAGCCAGTGCTCGCCAGTTCATCACCATGTATGTTCACATTGAAGTCTCAGTCTTATATGTAGCTGACTGCGCTCATCGCAGATCCTCCTAGTACCCACAACTGAAGTCCTTCTTAACGGGCGCGATCGCGACACGAACGCAGCGTATTCAGACCTTTGCAGCTCCGAAGAATTCCTCGCGAGCCATGTACTTCGAGTACCTGGAGGCGTCGGACCGAACAACCATGTCAAGGACGGCGCGAGTTTCAGGGAAAATCGAGGGAAGGCGAAGCAATACTCCACTGCCAATGGCCGGACAGTGATCGTCAAGGACGCTTTTGTGTACAGCAACAAAGGTTTGTGGAGGCTATACCCTACATGGGCAGCTGGCTGACAAAAACCAGGATTCAAAGCATTGAACCAAGCACAGTTGTTGAACGATATCATTTTCTACCCGGACACATTCGACGCACAATCATGGCTCATCTATTTTATTTCAAGACCCCTCATCGGCGTGTACGAAGTGACCGCCATCGTCCCTGCCATATTACCGACAAAAAAAAATTCCAAGCCTTCCAACGAAGACCGGAGCAGTCTCACCAATGGCGCAAGCTCTGCGTCGCCGAAAAAGAAGGAAGTGAAGTCGTTTGGGGAGCTTCTGAACCACTTTCCTATGATTGCACGTCAGATGCAGCCGGGGCTGGAACGACTGTTCAAAGAGTTCGGAAAAGAATTGGAGAAGCCACTGCCGCCTACACCATCGGAAGGGTCGGAACGCGCGTCGCGAAGATCTCGAAGACGTAGCTCACTCTCATCAACCGAGAGCCTGGCATTTTCAACGCATAGCAGTGTGTCGCATGGACCGACTTCATTCGTCTCGAGTCTGGAGATGAGCCGGGAAGAGGAGATCATGAGGACGTCCCTTGAGACCGCAGTGACCGCCGCGATAGATCTCTTCCAGATGGTTGACAAGCAGCAACTATCGCTACTCGGGGCGACTACAGACTTGACAGGTCCAATTGTGGAACGCATGATAGAGCGATATGTTACCGAGCAGCTTCACCATACCATCTTGTTCCCACGCTTGTGCTCGATTCGACACGCCGACGATGTTGACCTTGAAAGGCGCATGCGGGATATGGTAGATGTCGACATCTCCCAGGTCGGTGTTGACGTTGAAGGCGGTGGCAAAGGCAAGCGGGAATTGGCTATACGCTTGTCTAAGGGAGTGGACATATTCAAGAAGATGGGCGTCGCCGACAGTCCCCAAGAGATGTTGGAGATCCTGCTAGCCGTACAGAAGCATATCACAATGCGGGACCTATCAGCAGAAACCGAAGGAGGGGTATCGACCGTCAAAGCCGATGGAGACCCTTCCTCGGAGAAGCAAGACCAGTTTCTTGCGATCAATGCAGACACTCTGGTATCCTTGCTTCTCATCGTTGTTATCCGATCTTCTGTGCGCCACCTCCAGGCGCGGCTATCATACATGCGACATTTCATCTTCATTGACGATGTGGAGAGTGGCGAAATGGGGTATGCACTTAGCACCTTTGAAGCCGTCCTTTCCTATTTGATGAGGGACTCCAACAGTCTCAGGCGATGTAGCCGAAAAAACAACAGGTTATGGCAGGCTATTAAGGGCGGTGATATTGCAACGATGAAATCTGTCTTAGAGCCTGATGGATCACTTTCCGACGAGACAGATTCAGAAGACGGTACTGATCCGGAGCCTCGGTTCAGAAGGACGAGATTTGCGACTAGTTCGGAGGACGACCATTCTTCTGTGAATGGTGCCGACTCTGGGAACGGAGAGGCGGCCCAGGATGATTTCGAACCATCGCTTCCACGTCACAGGAAAGTAGACGGTCCGTTGGCCCACATCTTCCCTTTTCAGCGGGCACCTAGCCCCCCTCCACAGAAGGATTTCAAGGCCAAGAAGAAGGTTTCTATGGATATAAGGAGTCTGTCAGGCTCATCAGCTTATTCATTCAGGTCGCGGACCACTCTCGATTCCCATGGCAGTGGATACGAAGGCGACACTTCCATCGAAACCCTCTCTAAGACTCGGGGATCTGAAGGAGAATCTCTGCTTATGATGGCCATCGAGCATAGGCAAGATTCAGCACTGGCTTACTTGCTCAACCTCTCCGCGTATTATTCCTGGGAATCCGTGTTCGACGATTCCAACAATGAGGGTACGACTTTAATGAGCGCTGCAGTCCAACTGGGGGATATCAAGACCACTGACACTCTCTTATCCTACATCCTCGACAAGTTTCCTGACGAGGCAAAGATCCGGACTTACTTCGAAAAGACGGATAGTAAAGGGCGATGCATGGGTCATTACCTCTTTCACCAGCCCAACCTTATCGATCTCGTCGGACAGCTGGTACCGTGGCGGTTGAAGGATAAGAATGGACAGACTCCCCTCTTCGCGCTATGTAGATCTTACGATCACGATGAATATCGCACTATGGTTGACAAAGCGCTGGTCGCTGCAACGCAGGCACAAAATGATGGACTGCCCTTACACCTTGACGAGCATGTAGACAACAAAGGGAACAGTCTACTACATATCATCAACGACCCGTACATTGCCATGAAGCTACTATACCGGTGCGACTCAGATGCCAATGCGGCGAACGACAAACAGTTTACGCCTCTGATGGTAGCGAGCAAGTATGGCCGCTTGGAGCTTGTCAAGGTGTTCTTCCAAGATGCAAGAGTTGACCTCTCCGTGAGAGACCATCGAGGATTGACCGCTGTAGAGCTTGCAAAGGATGATGAGGTTCGTAACCGCATAGACGACCTTGTTCTTTTGACCAACGAGCCTGGTCCTGATGGCAGAATTACCTCTGTCGTCAGGTCCTTCTTTGTCGAAGACGGCACCGTCCGGCTGGTGGTAAAGTCTGGAGCCCCAAATGGAAAGTCATCCATCACGATCACAACCTGTCGCCGGTCGGTGGAAGACTTTGAAAGTCTGGCGAGATGGCTTGCCCAGGAGCATCCGGCTTCATGGCTTCCTTCCATAAACAACCTTGCTTCACCTTTCCTCATACCGCCTCGACCGTCACGTTCGATATTGCGCGATATACAACTTCGTTTAGATGCGTTTCTAAAGATCCTTCTGTCGCATCCGACTTTCTCCACTCATGAGATGGTATGGGAGTTCTTCCTCGTGCCGGACATCGACCCCTCAATGCTTGCAGAACGTTCGGCGCGGAAAGCCGAATTGCGCGCGGAACGAGTGCGTGAGGAGTACGTACCCTTGTATGACGTTCGGGAAGTGGAGCTGTTCATACAGCACGCGAGAGAGTCGGTTCGGTCTCTGCACCACGCATCCAGGGCGGTTGTGCGGCGGAGTAACAAAATGCGTAACACCAACTCTGATCTCGTCGATGCAGTCAGACTTGCAGATATAGCGGTCAAGTCTCTGAAATTCCTTCCTGAACCCCACATCCAAGCAATGGAACGTTACAGCAAAACTTTGACTCAGAGTGAGGCCGCGCCGCTCGCAGGCTTCTACTACAGCATGCAAGGAATATCAGAAACAATTACCGCCATATTAGCGGCACTCAGCCGACCGTCGACATTGATAAGTGCTATGTCTGCCGCTCAGAAGAGTGTGGATCGCCACAATCTTTCTGTTCGACGCTCGGATCGCTGGCCTCTTGGTTTATTGGATGACGCTCGCAACCGCGTCCAGAAAGACGCCCTGGAGAAGATGGGAAAATCCATTGAGGAGCTTGATGGTCTCGCGAGGGAGCTAAGATATACACAGCAAGTTGTGGCCAGCGAGCTCGCTAGCTGGCAAGAGCAGAGAGTGAAGATGGAACGGAAGGCCCTCAAGGATCTGGCGAACAAGATGGTGATAACGGAAAGAGCCAGGTTGGAGAGCATGAAACGAGCTGTTCGTGAACTAGGACTTCCACGTCCTCGGAAACCCGTTGCGACCGAAGGACCATCAACTGTGGAAAGGCCATTGGATGGGGGAAGCGCTCTCAACGCAACTATTGAACAGAGCACCGTCGGCAAGACCGTCGAACGCAGTGACCGTAACGTTCAGGTGGTGAGCGGGAATGCGGATGCAGCGGGAGAAGGACCCTTAGTCTCCGAGCCATCACAAGAGCCGTAGTAGAAAGCCGGGCGCAGACTTTCTTCGATCTTTCTTGTCAATGATTTATGTTTGGTTTGCTGGCAACTTCTGGATACCCTAGGCTTTAGATGAGCTCCGATCTCTTTGACCGGCTTCGCTCTTACAGTTTTAATGTGATCCATATTCATTTCAAGATTTCTGGGGAGTGCATCTAGCATGTAGGGATCTTGAGTGTCTGGCTGGTTTTGCGGGAACACTGTTGAGGTGTCAAAGTGCCTTGTGTGATTTGTGTCTGTGTCCATGCAGAGATCAGATTTCGTTATTCTTTGTCTCTTTGCCAGCTCCGCTGAATTGCCGTGCTGTGCACCTTCAAGCTATGACCGGGAAACGCAGCATAAACTTTTAGAGAGTGAGGACCTTGCCAGACACAGTATGGTGCTATCTATATAGGCGGTGACACGCTCGCACACCGTTTGTGTTGTAGTAATATCGTTCCCTTTCAGCATCCCTCACTTGAACCGCATCCGCAGTCTTGATTATTGCCTGGTAAATATTTTCGCTCACAATGCGGACCCAAGGCTACAATGTTATAAGGATCCGGTAGAAACGAGGAGGGCAAGATGAGTTCATGCCTACTGGTCCCTTCGCTTCCGCGCCATCATCTTCATCCAAACACTGCCTCCGGACGAGGGCGCAGATTCTATGTCACCGGCGATGTCGTCGCGGGTATGAGGAAGTCAACGACGAGCCGACGACACCGGAGTCATGCGAGAGATATCACGCAAAAGAGTACCTGTAAGGGGCAGGAGTCGAGGATTCTCATTCGGTGAATGAGGTGCTGGAGAGTGTGCCGCCGCTGGGGCAACAGGGGTTTAACCTTGTGACTGGGGAGATGGATCATATTATGGAGTATGGGAGCGTCTATGAGGAGGATAGTGAGAGGCGAAAGTATGTCAAGTGTATGGAGGGGGCGGAGGAGAGTTTTATACCGGCTTTGGGGAGCTTGGGCTGTTGCGGTATGACTTTCGTCCGTAGAGTATTGTGGATCGAATCGCAATAGGGCACATGCAGTGCTGAGATATTCAAATATATGAGCAGTGTGTATGGGTTTGCAGGCTTGTATTCCAGTTACTAAAGCACTGGCTTATGTCTTCTTCAAATCTTTGCGGACTGGCTTCAATCTAGGCGGCAAGACTTGCTACCACTGGTAAGTGTCTTGCTACGGCGCTCAACGTCTGAAAATGGAGCCGGCTCCAGATTAGCCGTCTCGCTGTGACAGGCAGTGGGGTTTTGAGTTGTAGAGAAGGTTTGGACATAATTCTGCATCCATTGTCTTAACGTATGATGATCAACTCGATTCACCTTTCAATAACCAGATTTGATGACAGGCAGGGCTTCAAGAAGATTCTAACTTCCCACCTTGTTTCGATGCGCCTAACTGGCAACGGCTCGCTCAACTTAGCTGGTAAACGTCGAAAACTGAACTTTCACACTGTCACTACCGTCAGAACTTCTATCTGCTACCCATCACAACAATGTAATTACACCATTGCACTATCAATACGGATCAAGTGCATAACAGCGCCCGTTCCCTCCACTCGGATGCACTCCTTGAAACAGTCCAATGCCAATAGTGCAACAACTTCACGAGCCCTTTCTCAACATCATCACCTTCGAGGATTACATGAAGTCCGAATCTACCGACAGAATGGCAAGCCCCAAGTCTACGCCCGCATAGTATATGCGCAGCTGACTGCATGATGCAGGAGAAACATCGCGTCCGCACGTTTTGCTGACCGAAACTTCTAGAATATATGGCTCACTGCGTTATATACGAGGCATGATATATCTCCACGCGAGTATCATTAATCTGAAATCTGATAAGCGACCCGCACGGGAAGGTCGCTCTCCGGAGGAGGATGTTTGCGGATACTGAGCTTCGGCAGTAACGATGCGCAAAAGCGATGAGCATCAATCGAATGGCTCGTTGCGGTTAATTAAGATTTGGATATTACATTAGTTCAAGTGGTCAACGGTTGACGATTTTGCAGCTCCACAAATGCTTGTACTTTCTGCCGTGATCCCGCAGGCGGTTCGAAAATCTGTTAATATGATTCCGATCAGTCAACCTCGAGAGTACGGCCAGATCCACGATTTTCCAGGAGCTGCCTGGTTCTGTACACAACAGCATGAACGATCGCATGCTGGCTCACTGCATTTGAAGCTCAGTCTCGCATCTGAACACGACCGATATTCAAATGATTTCTACCGCAATGCCGATCCTCAATCATGATCAAGTGCATCAGTAAAAGTACAGAAACAGAGTCCGTGGAACCTCCGTCGAACGATTTATGCTGCAGGGTACATCTTGCCCTTTCTACCCAGGACAAGTTACTCACCGATCAAGGGATCTTTTTCGGCTGTTCCCCGAGAGGACGACGGTACGCTCGGTAGATTACCGCATCTCGGTTCCACATTCCACGTGGGTATCACGTTTCTGGAACAACTTTCCTTTCCGCAACTGCGGACAACATGCAGGATATATGAAGTTCGGCGAGGAGTCGGGCCTTTATTATATTGAAGTCGTACAACCGCGGGTTTGCGTCAGATTTACTGGGACCGGTATGCACAATGTGAACAGCGTCTAAAAGACGCAGCAATCATCAAGAGCGTAGGAGAGTGGAGTATGGTATCATGTGGATGTGACACTGACCGTAGGAAGGGTCAAGCCGATTTGAGTCGAGCACTGTCCCTCACCATTGGTATACGAGCATTCGAAGCTCTTCGAACCGGGGAAGGGTCCACCCGCAACTGACTAGAGTTCGTATGCTCAAGGACATACCAATAATGCTCCCCACTACTGGTTCAAGACATGGGAACCATGAAGCTTCGTCATCGACAGCCAATGGCTATTCCCATCATCAAACTCGACAACGCCGTTTCCGTATATCTCGCACCTCAGCCACAGGCAACCAAACTGCCGGAGCCGCCATCGCGTTCCTCGTGTTTGCGGCTGCGGAGATGTGTGCACCCAGTTATTAGAGTTCTACTGTGTAGTACAGCCCTGGAGAAATACTGCTGTTGGTTGATGATGTCAAGTACGAGACAGGTCTTCGTGGTCGGCAACGAATCAATCTATCTAGCTTGCACACCTGTACAAGGGGTCCCAGCTGGGTTGTAGCCCTCACCTACCTACCATAGTACGGAGTAGATATTCCTGGATCCGCTGGAGATCACTCAACATAAATACCATACATAGTAGTGGTTGCTGCAGGGAGCTACGTATGCGAGGTCGGCGACCTTTCCAGGTCACTGGTAGGCAAGTGCGGCAGGCAAACGGCTGCCTCTGCTGTGCGACTCTCAAATTTAGCCTGTTGGAGGGGGAGTCTCAGCATCGCTCAGTCATGCCTTACACACCTTCGCAGAGGCGCTTCCCAAGTTGTCAACATCATTGTCGTGGTCGCCTTCTCCTCACAAGCACGCCTGGTGATGGATCTACCCCCCAACTGGACCGTTAAGGCGAGACCACATTCTGATATGCCCTGCTGCCAATGCGTGGACAAAATTAATGGCCAATACGAGCACGGCTGCAATCTACGTGCTTACGGCTCACCATCCTACAGGACAATTGCAAGACATGGGACGCACAGCCCCCAACTCCGATTCTTTTTGGAATGGAGATCAACCTTCCGCATTAGGGTGCCCTGTCGCAAGGGTTTTGCCTGGCGCTGAGCCCAAAAGCTTGAGCGACGGGTGGCTGGGACCCTGGTCGTCATCCTGCGATAACCTTACCGTTCATGCTAACCCGTCTGGGACTCTGGGCGCCAGACTGTGAATGGAAGCGGAGTGGACAACAAGACTCTGACAAGGGTTTATCAGGACGACCAGTCTTGCGCTACCCCTTTCCGTCTGTTGTCACCAGACTGTACGTCTCGTTCACGAGTTCTTAGATACAGTTTCGTCGCTGCCGCATAAATTGCCGTCGCAGCTTTGCCTCGTACTGACGAAGGCTGCATTGAAGGAGCCCTCAATCGGGGAAACAGAGAGAGATAGTGTTCTGGATGCCGCAACGAGACATCCGTTAGAGCGCAAAGTCTCTTCACCCCTGCGCCAAAGCTCGATGAGCCTATCCTCTCAAAAACCCACCTTGGCATAATCTGGAGGAATGTTGTACTGTAGTAAACCTGAATGCCCACCCAGCTTCGAATCTGATCTTTGATCCTTCCCTTCGTAACAATTCAATCAGTTTGCTTATTATCGCCAATGGCTACTCCGTTGATATAGTCAGTGATGACGGCAGCCCTATTTATGATTCGATTCTCGGCTGGGGTAGAAGCTGCGTGGTATAAACCTTGGGAATGCTCGACCTGAAGGCCCTTAAAATTGTCGCTGACATAGTCGAAAAACAGGCTCTCTGATGAGAATATCGAGCGGTATAGTAATGAGTCCCGTCTCTTGCGAAACAATAAAGCATGAGAAAGCAGTCCACGAACGCCTACCTTAGGGTACCCTAGGGTAGACCAAAACCAGGGCGTTGTCCGTTGCTCGACCTCTAAGAGGACGGCCAGTTTGTAGAGCGCGTTTTAAGGGTGGATCCAGCGGAGAGACCCACCGCATCGCAGCTATTAAAGGATCGTTGGGTTTCTGGCGAGTAAGTGCGACTATCTGAACTTCATCAAGCTCATCGAGTTTCGGAGTCTCGCCATAACTGCCTTTCGTGGTCCGGAAGGTATTCTGCTCCCATATTCCAGTGAAAAAATTTCTCAACTTGCAGATCTTCAAGCTTCATAGGTTGTATGAACAACCCCGGTTTGTACATAGTAGGTGACTTCGTCTCTTAACCCGGCTTTTTCTATTCAGTACCCATTGTGCCGACGTCGTCGGTTTAGTAATATTATAACTATCCGAAAACCTGCTGTTTTGCTGCCTTACCACGCCGTGAGTATCGACGTCGCACAACACAAAGGTAACTCGCTGTCTGCCAGACTTTCACGGGAGTGATTTTATTTAGCACATGGACGCAACGGCATTACCCCAAGAAACGCCCCCTGCGCGATTTCTTCAAAAACTCCAGCCCGTGCGAGTGCCTGTTTAAACTTCGATAACGGCGTACGAATCGTTTGATCTGAAACGTACGATCGTGCCGGCCCGCGAGGCGCGCACGTTCCGCGTCTGCTGCATCGGTTGTTTCGCGCCGAACAGCATTGTCCCAAGATCCATCCAAGACGGTCAGTCAATCAATCATCCATCACTCCACATTCAGTTCTCCTTCCCTATTCATAGATCAGCGACGTCCCACTTCAGCACATGGAAACGTTTGATCACTATGATTAGCTCACAAACGCCATCACACACACGCGCGACCTCACCCCAAAAGCAGAAAAAGCGACAAACCGTCAGTGGACCAAACCACGACGAATGCGAGGCTGTGGCCTTGCCTCGCTCGCTCAGCCTTGTCCACGGCCGCCTTCACCCTGGCCCCATCTATCTTCGCCGTCTCCCCGAACCAGGCCGGCTCCACACACATACTATGTACACAGTACACACAGAGAAAAAAGACGTCCTCCCAGGAGCGGAAACTGCCTCAGCCCAGCCGCTCACACAAGACGAACTCGCACAAGTAGTAATTATAAGACGAAGCGTACTATGTATACCAGGATGGTGCGGGACGCCGCGGTACCGGGACCAGGGGGGCTTAATTAAGCTGCTCACGCTCACATCACGGACAACCTTTCTAACCTAATATAAAAGGAAGGTGCCTTTGGTAAGAAACGATTGATGGCGTTTTGGGGGCCACGAGCCTCGGGCGATCCAATGAGGCCGGGAGCTCCTCTCATACCTCTCATAATAGTAATAGACAGGCAAAAAAGGAAGGAGCTTATCTTATGGATTGGGAATGCTGGGATTCACCCTGGCTCTTGGAAACTGGATTGCATGGCATCGTGGAAAACGTGCAGTTAATGGTTTCTAGACATGGGTGTCCTGCGTAAGGATGGGGGAGGGGCCTGGAGTCCCACAAACGGTTCTGGCATTGTGCGGTTTTTGGTTTGGGAAATGTGAGAGTGAGAATGAGGTTGGTTAGAGCACTTCCTAAGCTGGTGAGCGGAAGTTCTAGCGAAAGAGGCCTTGCTTATTCGTGCTGATGGACGGACGGTGGGGAGCATGAGTTGGATGACAACGTGGGGGAAGCACGTGGGGGAGGGGAAGCGAAATGGTGGTGTTGACGATGGAGGAATTGACGTAGCGTTGTTGGTATTTCTGCAGTTGAAGCCCTAGGCGGGGCTTGTGGTGTTGGGAAAAGAGGACCTAGGCTGGGAAGGGCCTGCAAGGTACATGTACCTTTTTCACATGATATTTTCGTGTTGTAAGAACCTTCTGGCAATATGTGTTTCAATGTTTCCGCTTGTTGGATCACCGTTGTTGGGAACCTGGTCGAAAGGTACCGAGGATGGTGAGGACAATTCAGACTGGATACCTGGGTAAGAGTGATACCAAATTATTCGCCCATATCTCTTGGATCCCAAAGCGACTTCTTCACATCAACGCAACATCTTCCTCACCACCCTCTTCAAGAGGTATGACGTTGGCCCATCATCAACATGTGAACACCCCCATCAAAAACCCAACAACACCATCATCACCTACTTAATCACCTAACCAACGAAAGACAGCGATTTGAGCCTTAATGATCCTCTCATTCGCACCCACAACCCATAAAATATTAAAAGGATCAATACCGTTGCGCGCACGCGCACAAAATCGTGGCTATCAGGCACCTACCTGCCTACAACGGCGAGGCACAGTGCTCGCAGGATCGATAGAGTTTATCCCTGGATCCCTCGATTTCCTTTCGTTTACCCGCTGTCCTGTGTGTCTCGCTACAGCGTGGAGCGAGCGTGGGGATGACGACACTGCTGGCGTGGCGCTTTCCCTCTGAGAGCATTTGCCTTTGATCGTGATGTTGCAGTACTGTGGTGTGGCAGACGCGTTCTTCAATATAATTCCAACTGCACCTAGTCTATATACAGATCCTCCTTCCCCTTTCTTTCAGCCAAGCGAGCTGCCGTCCTTGCATCTACAGCAAAAAGGAAGGTGGGTAGCTGCCCCCACCTCAACAACCAAAATATGTACAAGCGGAATGTCTTCCTCGGGCCATGATAGGGACGGAATGAACGAAACAATAGCGAAGAGGAAGTCTAAAAACAGCGAATCGTTACTCGCATACAACAGAGAGCATGAAACTCCAAATCAACATATGCTGCGCTTTTCGTGAAATGATTGCAGCAACATCATCCAAAACGACTGGTGCTAAAACACACCGAACCAGCACGGCGCGGAATCAGAACGTCATAGTCCGAGCCCTCATCTGCTGCTGCTGCTGTTGCTGGTGCGTCCGCGACGCAACCTGCCTCCTGACGTCTTCAGGCGCAGTCTTCATCGTGATCTTGAAGGTATCGCGCACGCGCGTCCGAAGCAGAGACTCAAGCGAGGCATAGACGCTAGCATCAATGCCGGTTTCCGATGCGCTCGCCGCCTTGCAGTACCGGTCTTGGAATCTGTCGATGAGCTTCTCGATCTTGCGGAGCTCGCCGAGAACATGATGTGTGCGGATCGTGTCCTCGTCGTCGCCTTCGCGGGAATAGTCGCCCGCTGATGTAGGCGTATGCGTGAAAGCCTCCATGGTTGTGTTGATGGAGGATTCTGCGCCGGGGTGGTTCATCACTGCGATGGCTTGATACCAGGCGAGGACCTTCATGATGGTGAATGCGATGGTGGTGGAGAAGTGAGGGTTGGTGGAGCAAGCGCAACCCAGTAGTACGAAGAGCTTGTCTACTGCGGCTTTGGTGGTGGATAGGACGGTGTCCAAGGTTGGGAGAGCGCCAGTAGCTCCATTGAAATCGCCGTGTGTGGGCTCTGACGGCGGAGGGTGTAGGCTGTTGAGGGTTTGGAAAGCAAACTGTGTGCAGTCGTGTTTAGGCATTGACGCAGAGGCAGGAGGAGTGGGAAGAGGTGCCGGGATCATTGGTGAAGTAAGAGCCATCTTATCCGGGGAAAACGTAGGAATAGAGTGCCGATCTGGTGACGGGAAGAATTGAGGACTCGGGATTGGTGCTGGGTCTCTCAACCCATCCATAAGGAGGTCCGGTTGACTGTGCATACTGATCGTTCTGGAATGTGCTGCAAAAGGTGAAGTCGGTATTGTGATCGGTGGCACGCTCGTGAACGTGTCAGTGGGGCTTTGAAACACCAATCGGTCCTCACTGGACCAGCCACTGGCGAAGGTCCCTTCGTCCGAATATGGAGACTGGCTTCCATCAAAGCCATTGGCCATGAAGGCATCCGCATAAGGGTACTCGGGCGTTGGGGGAGCAAAGAATAAAGGGTCATTTGGCTCTGGTGAGCTCTCAGCAGTGTAAGAAGTGGTTCTTGGGATCACTGTGGGTCGTGGTCCCATGTGCAAAGGTGCACACGAGGTAGCCGGCGACACATCGCGCATGATAGTGCCGTCTGGATTACGATTCTTTCGTGGTTTGCCCAGTCTAGGATGTGCGTTAGTCACAGGCAGAAACAGGATACTTTAAATTCGTACCTCATGGATGGCGAGTAGTTGCAACAGATGCCCATATTCCCGCAGCGTTGGCATGTAGGTCTGACCTGAGCTACTGTCAAAATACTGTTCAAACTTGAGACGACGGACGACGCACCTTGTCGCACCGAACTTTTGCTCGGGAGCAGGCGTCGCAGGAAGCTCGAAGCTTTCGAGGCTTCTGCTCGCCGCCGACGTTAGTGGTCACCAAAGTGCTCGCCGGAAGAGTTGACATTGTTGCAACAGGTGGTGATGATTGCTGGGGAGGGAAATGAGGAGGGACAGCTTGAAACATGTTGGATCAAGTAGGCAGAACTGCGAGAGGGTGCTGAAGGGGAGCTGAGAAGCACTCGGCCAGTTGTGTTATATATGGACCTCGATGCAGCACAGCAACAGGGTGTAGGTCCAGGGTGTGCAGCGCTAGGTCCAAAGGAGAAGGGATCTGGAAACCCTTGAGGTTCGTCATGGAACCCCGGATGGAGGCGCATCTGAGCGGCAGCGATGTTGGGTTGGGGCTGAGGACACAGCGTCTTACGAGTTAACGCTCGGCGCTGCAGGGCAGACGCTCTGAGCGTCACCCCTCCAGGATGATGCAGTATGCGCCAGTACAAGTGTGGGAGGTGTCGAGCTTATCACTGAAGGACTCGACAGAGCTCAACTCTCGGTGCAGCTTTCTTTGGACACGATGTAGATCCATGATGAGCTGAATCCTGCCCGGTGTTGTCCTGCCCGACAGAGGGGATGAAGGAATGCAGCGGCGCCTGGCTGCTGGCGAAGCACTGCGTCCTGGCACACGAGGGAGTATAGCCGGTTGCGTGAAGTAGATTACCCCTCCACGAGGCAGTGGGAGCGTCGTCCACAGACTCGGGACCTCCTCTTCCAGTCGTTCTTTGAGCAGGCGTGATACTGTGCCCGTAAGTCTAGTGCTGACTATAACTGATCTATCGTCACCTCGCAAAAGCCTTCAACACCATCGCAACCTGCCTCTGGGTCGGTAACCAATTGCCCTGCCATATACCGAGTAATCCCTCTGTGGAACTCAGTCACACAAGGTGCCCTGGTGGCATCGTATGGGGTGAGATGGCCATTTCAGTTGACTGATTGGACATGTCTTTTGTTCGCAAGGGCAGAAGAGCATCAGTAAACCATTATTGGTGGAGTGTAAGCTGGCACTTGTGTCACCCACCTCCAGCAGCAGCTCATGAAGTAGGGAAGCTCGACTGCCGGTGTGCGGAGTCGCAAATAGCAACGGTAGGTTACCACGGTCTGCTCCGCCCGGTTCGCCGCAGTGCCTTTGCTCTCTGCTCGCTCTCAGAGGCAAGGCTCGGCCTGCGACACTGAGTGCCCGGCGGTCACGCAAACCGTTCAGTGACAATTTACGTTCCAGCACTCTTGAGACGCGGCAGTGGAAGGTCCGAACTTGTCGTCGTGTTCACCACATGAGGTTTGCGGTCCGATTCCCTCTAGTCAGACGGGAGGCTGCCCACTGGCCGGACGATCTTGTCCTCAATTGTGGCCCCCTCACCGGAACCCTTGACAATCGTGAAGCTTGGCGATGACTGCACACAGCGACCTGGATTTGCGACTTCTTGAGATCATCCACAACCAAACGCCGCCCCGCTCGCTCTCTTCACGGCTGATCGCAGATCTGCGTGGAGGGTCATGGGCTTGAGCAACTGTGCAGGTGTTCACGATCCGCCTCCACAGCCACTTCGTCATGAACTCCCCTTAGAAACCATTTTCGGACAACATCTTTCACCATCTCTTTTCCACAGTCACCACCGTTTTCTCTGCCCGTCGCGCATGCTCATGCAGTGAGGACCCTTGCGATGGGGCTTTCTATGTCGCTGTCCAATCCTAGTTCGACGTCGTACCACACAGTACCACATGGCGGGCATGCACCGAACCCAGGGACCAAGGTTGAAACAAGACCATCTTTCTGCAGTCGAAAATTCATTTAGACCTAGAGCTTGGTGCATCGAATCCGTCACTGTCGCCATGTATGTACTGATTGGTTCATTTTAACGGTTTATCTGCCTGCCAGCAGCGTGCTCCGTGACATGTGCGACTTTAATTGGCGTCCGTCATCTGAGCCTGTTGTTATGCAGAATACATGGATAGATGTCATTTCCGGGTTTGCTGACACCAACAGTCGACAATACCTTTTGGGTGCAGAGGTAAGTCCGTAGATTTATTAGCGTTGTGGACAGGGCAAGATTCTCGGAACCGAAGCGAAGGCGACATCCTCACTTCATCGCATTGGGTGTTTCGTATAGGATTTGAATGCGGACCTGAAAAATCTCTTCAAGCCAGGATCCGAACCACTTACCCATCCTCAAGCAGTTCTCTTGCCTAGGTGCATGCAGCTGGAATAACGTTTCTGCTATAGTCTTGCGGGATCGACGTCGATGCTTGGTGAGGTGGCACACCTCGCATACAATTCCGCACGTAACCTGCTCATTAGAGCATGATACTTGAGAGACCCTCGGTTACAGATGCGCTCCTGTTGATGGCCAGGTAAGTGCAGCTGGCATGAGTTTGGCCAGTTGGAAGACGGTTTCCATGGCCTTCAATGCCCTAAAGATGAATGAGAAGGGCACAACGCCCACAGTCTTCTGATACAGTGAAGGTTCCTCAGAGCAGCCGGATAGCTGCCGATTGCGCGGCCTCTCGTGTCCACTGCTTGTGTTGAGGGCACACAATTGGAAGCTACTCCAAAGCCCTGCATCGGAGCGGCCCGCCTGCAGATATCGTTGAGGAACGTGGCGTGAGAAGCGGTCGAAGAGTGGTCAATCTGCCTGACCCTCTTCCACCTGCTCCTTCGGGAGATCGTACAGGAAGGTGGCGTAAAACCGTTTGGCGCCTTCCGTGTTGATGGATTAGCAGAGGGGCGTTAAGATCGGCCTATTTGGAGTTGGATTTGAAGCTGCTGAACGTGTTGATCGTGAACGTGTTGATCGTACACGCGTGAACGAGTAGTGAGACACAATGGAGTGGACGCAGTTCGCTTTCCAGTGCGTTGCCAGCGATCCTTTCAAGTAATGGGTAAATGTACGTCGCACATGGCACAATACGAGGTTATGGCAAATCCCTGGATGCAATCCTTTTCAGCAACGTCCAACTACTGAAGTCCATGGGCGCCACCCGGAGAAGTACCCGTTCGTCCAGGCTTGATCGACACTCTTGCAAGGCCGTGAAAAGGTATGGGCAATCGCCCATGCTCAGGAGGTCTTGCCACAGAAGTGGCAACGGCCGTATAGAGGATGTTGTGGCTAAACGGACAGACCTGGAGTGAGAGGCAATTCGCTCCTGCTAAACCAGATACGGAGCGCGTTGCGCCAGAGGCGATTACAACGCCGATGCTGTGCATGCTTGTCTTTGTCGATGAGTGTCGGCTGTTTGGCAGCGTCAGATGGAGATGTGGCGTCTGACAGGAAGCCGATTGTGCATTAGCAGCGGCAGTGGCGCCTGAAGGTACCGTCAGCACGTTTGAAAAACCAATGTTACTAAGACATGGAAAAGCACTTATCTTCAAGCTATGCTAACACAGCAGCTTCAATCCGTAACTTCCCTCCATCCGAATCCCATAGCTCTTACTAGGTCGACAGTCAAGGCCGTGACAAGGAATCAGCACACGACAAACACACCTTCTCAAGTGCCCCATATTTCAACTTTGTCGATCGTAGTGCAGAAAAACGACAGCCGGTCTGTGAGAGGTGCATGGAAAGTGAGTTACCGCGCAGTGAAGAGTTTCCTCTGCTCCCGCAGAAGTTAGCAAAAGCACGTTCTGAACCCGAAAAGGCCTCAGAGGGATTCCGTTTTTTGATGGAGAGAAATCTTAGTATAGAGGTTCGATGGAGGTCAAATTAAGGTTCCGCCCTAATGGGCACTACCGCCTTCAGAGGAAGGAGCGTGCTTGACGGTGACTCAGCCGAACAACTTCGGAAGGCAACACGACAATGAAACCTTGGAAGTCGAAGCACGGGCATGGATCAGAATATATTGTATCTCGACGACATGGGAGGTCTACATAACGGTGGTCCCCGTGGGCCTTACCTTGCCGTCACCATGCTCACGTCAAGCCCTGTGCCAAACAAACCATTTGCTGTCTATGGCCAAGCACTCGCCTCGTGGTGAGTGGACCGGCTATCAGTGCTATAAAATGGCCACAGCAAAAGACTAAATTGGAATAAGATCTACATTTCGGACAGCGGGCTGCCACTGAGACAAGGATGATTTCCCGGAAGTCATAGACTGCCACCAGCATCAGCCTCTGGGAGGGATGCAATAAAGTCATGCTCGAGAATTTGTCGTCGTAGATACCGTCAGAATATCACTTAAGGTCTGCTTGGGGTCTCGGTAGACATCAGCTGCAAGGAAATCTCGCGCAATTTGTTCCTAGGGCTCTGGTCAATGAAGTGTTTGCAATGTGAAAGGAGTACTCACTGCCTCTTCAAGTTCCAGGGCTTCTGATTCTGGCATTGTCGAGCATGCTGCCACAAGATCTTCTCCTCTGGCAGCCAAGAGTATTAGTTGTTCGGCGCGCTGAACTATCTCCGGAGGCACGCCGTTCAAGGCTGCGCAACTACACCGAGTGAGACATTGCTGTGTAGGGTATACAAGGGGCCATTACCAGGTGCCAAAGCTTGAAGTGCTCCGGCCGTTGCAAAAGCTGCCGAACCGTTAGTGAGTTTCAAAATTTTCTTTCGATGGTACTGACTTGTAGAGATATGTTATCTGCTCCTCTGTCTCTGAGGCCTCAGTGTCAATTCGCACCTCCATATGCCCAAACGTAGGATTGATCTGGGGCCTAAACACTCCGGTTTCAAATATTTCTACCGCCTTCAGTGCCATGCCGCAGATCTAAAACAGTTACTTACCATGGAAATGGGTAGCAGCTACAACCTTCGGACATTCAGTGCCGAGACGAAGAAGGTGCTCAAACACGGCACAAGCCAATCCCGAGCCATCACTCGAATCAGTCCCTTTCCCAAATTCGTCGATGATCAACAAGCTTCTCCTTGTCGCTAAACTCAAGGCCAAGGATATTTGCTGCAAGTCGATCATGAACGCGCTCTGAGCCCGTGAGACCGTTTCCCGGGTAGCCACCCTAGAGAGGATCTTGTCTGTAAGTCCGATCCTTGCGCTCTCAGCTGGCACAAAGCAGCCGACATGCGCCATGAAGACAATCAATGCCACTTGTTTGAGATAGACGCTCTTCCCGGAATAATTTGGTCCGGTCATGATCAGCATGTTAGAGTCGCCTCCGCTGGGCTGCGTGGAATATGCTGATGAGCTGCTGCCCATGTTCTCAAATGAATTCGCAGCCCCAGACCCTCCAACTATTTTCGTGTCGTTTGCAACATATGAGGGAACAGTGAGCTCTTGAAGGATGTGCCTTTCCATAGAGTCAGCGGTGTCTCAACGTGGATACGAATGCAAAACATACCGTCCCCCTTTGATCTCAATATCGTTGTCCAGTGTCACTCTAGGGCGCTTCAGGTTGTACTGCCTAGCACCTTGCGTCAATGCAAGTAGACTAGCAATGTCAGCAAACGCAAGCAGAGGCATTGAATTATCGCACCTGTCTAGTTCCCCACATATGTCCGACACGCTCGTTAAGAGGGTCTCATACTCGAGAACAAACTGTGCAAGCTCGTGGCAAATCTCAATCTCGCGATCGGATATGATGCCGTAGAGGTCACCAAAATGCTCGTCCATTTCCCGCATCTCGCTGTTCTTGAAGTATATCTGACCTCTGCTCACAATTAGCTACGTCACAATGTATAGTGCATAAACAACTAACTCCGTCGAGAACATGCGTTCCCATGGACTATCAAAGGTCCCCTCATATACGGGATCACCAGTGGCTGGGTCGAGGGGAACCGTTGTCAGAAACCCTATCTGTGGGAAATAAAGTACGTTCAGGCTCTGTTGGAGATCCGAGGGAATCCCTTCCGATAATTTTCGGGCGACTTGACCGAGCAAGTCATCCAATCCTGCAAATGTTCTCTTCATTTGGTCGAGTTCTTCGTCCACACCGGGCAGTATCACAGTGCGAGACTCTGTTGCTGACTGATCAAAATCGACCTACTACTGTGAGACAAAGGCCCAGGTAAAGCGATGTGCTGCCGGTCCTTACTATATCGCTGATACGTTTTCCAACTTGTGCGAGGTGGTACCCTTCAAATCTCTGAACAACCTTGTACATAGTGAGGTTTGATAGTCAATCGAGCGTAGTGATTGGTCTTACCTTGTTTCCGATGGAGAGAGACTCGCCACCAGCCATGTCTCTTATTGCATCTCTGATTTGCAGGGCATGGTATGCAAACTAAATTGAGTGATATGAGATTCACTGCGGTGGACGCAGCGAGGGAACGTACCTGGCGTATACTGGTCCACACGCTCCTCGAGAAGCCGCCGGACTTGCTGTTGCCGCTGGAAACTCCCTTTCTGAGATTGATCATCACCGTGCGCATATTCCGTATTGATTGTAGATCTTTCACGAGACTATCCATTGTGCCGGAATTTTCGGGTCGAAGAAAAGCTGAAATTGTGTCCAACCGTTCGTCAATTATATCCGGTGCTAGACTCGGTCTTAAGAAATACTGACGCAACAGAATTTTACCCTGCGGAGTCTTTGCGAGGTGGTGGAATAGACCGTACACGGACAAACCTTCTTTAAAACCAGACGTAGCTCTGTTGGGTCCCTGGTTATGAGAATTTGGATGAGATTCCGAGCTCAGTATCTGCAATGAGTGCAACGTGTCCGCGTTGACGAACCTCGTGATAATTAACAGCGGAAATAGCGGAAGTCGTTGTTAATATAGCGACTCACATAGTATCCCGGAGAGTGAACATCTCAATAGTTGAGACGCGAAACATACTATGCGCAGCTTCATCCCCAGGTAGGTAGGCATTGGCACGACTCCGCTGCAAGAATGAAAGCACCGCTCCCGCGCAACCAATCTTAGCCCGTCAGCGGGCGAGCTTGTGTGGGTATCCGACGAGGCTTACCGTAAGGCGACTTTCAAGATCAACCCATCCCGCAAGACGAAGTAACTGCTCCTGTCGACCCGGGGTATCCTCCCCATTTATCAATCCGTCCGCGGCCACGACATCTCCTGGTATTACAAAGGTAAAGTTAGGTTGGCCCTCCCGCTGAAGGTGAAGACCAGCAAGTTTGTTTTTGGCGGCGTCATATCCGAATTCGGCTGCTGGGCGGATATCGAGTACAAAGGGCAAGCGAAACTGGTCGTCTTCAGAGGTGAGTATAAGCAGCTTCAATACCACCCGTGAACACTCACAACTTCCTCGCTCAGAAGTCCCATCTCTGGCTTCAGGATCAAGAGTGTCGATAACAGCATCATCAGTCTTTGTCGATACAAGGATGACCGTGGGTTCAACGAAAGCTTTCACTGGAGTGCCCAACGTCAGTATCTTCTAGAGGCTAGGGGAACACCCACTTACGAATATTGATCAACTCAATGCCGCCTAGCTTGGCATCTTCCATGAAGTAGAGCTTCTCCTCCCTGGCAACGTAGTACGAACAACCAACAGTACCTCTTTCTCTCAGATCAACAGCCATAATCACTTCATTGAGGGTGTCTTGGAGCGTCTCATCGACCTCTCTTTGTATCTCAGGGAGCGGATCGGAAGATGTCTGGGGAAGAGCCTCTGTTCTGCCGTGGACCATGCCAGTATTACCTCCTCTCCTGCCGTATGCAGATGCTGATGGGCGATTGGAAGAAGTGGGATGTGACGAATGATGCCGGGAAGGGCGAGACGAGTTCGAGCGTCGACTGCTACTGTTGCGTGGGCTTGACGTCGTCCCTCGCCGGCTGCTGGTCTTCAGGAAAGGGAACCTGGCTTTCTTGGGCGGCATGTTCGTTTTCGCAAGTGTCAGTAGTGAAGCTCAAGGAGGTGTATGGGTTGAAGTGTGCCTAGGTACGTGGCGAGATATCGTGGTGCGATGCAGCAGGTGCGTAGTGCCGTCGCGCCTGCCAGTTAGTCGTACCCGATCTGGAAGCCGACAGGAAAACGATTGAGACGAAGCGAACGATTCATGGACAAGAACGATGACAAGAAATTATCGGAGATTTCCTAGCACCAGTTATTCGAGTGGTAATTGGATACAGCCTCCCCGTCGAATCTCAGAGGGGAGTTGAGAAATAGAGAACGCAGTACCGCTCAAGTCCATGCCAGGCCAACCCTACCCATCAGCAGTAATACATACAAGTAGGCCTATTATACAGTCATCGAGTCGTCACATATATGATACAAACCATTTGATACACTTCTTCAAGCTTTCGCGCTGACAATCTCCAGATGACTCTTGTCATCCTTGATCGATACCTTTGCCACATCCCCGCCCTTGATCTCACCCCTGATAATCCTGTCAGCAAGCCCATTCCCGATCTCCTTTGAAATGAGTCTGTTAAGAGGACGAGCACCGAATTTCGGATCGTAGCCCCGATCGCAGAGCCACTGCTTGACCTCATCCGGGACCTCAAGCGTGATGCGGCGATCATCCAGCCTCTGTTGTAGCTCCTTCAACCGGATATCGACGATATCCCTGAGTGCTTCGCGAGAAAGACGGTTGAAGATGATGAACTCGTCAATCCGGTTTAGAAACTCAGGCGGATAGGTGGCAGAAACGACGTCCATGACAGCGTTGCGGACCTCCGGGGAGATCCTAGCAGATTCCTCTTGTTTGCCTCTGTGCAACATGTCATCACCAACAATGATTTCCGCGCCAAGGTTAGAAGTCAGGACAATGATGGTGTTGCGGAAGTCGACCTTATGGCCCTGAGCGTCGGTCAAAAAGCCTTCATCCAGGACCTGAAGCAAGAGAGTGGATATGTCTTTGTGCGCCTTCTCCCACTCATCGAACAGAAGCACTGCGTACGGCTTCCGCCGTACCGCTTCGGTCAGTTGACCTGCGTCCTCATAGCCAACGTAGCCGGCGGGAGAGCCAATAAGACGCGAGACGGTATGCTTCTCGCTGAATTCTGACATGTCGAATCTGATGACAGCCTGGGCTGTGGAGAAGAGGAATTCCGCAAGCCGCTTGCACACTTCTGTCTTGCCAACGCCGGTAGGTCCGAGCATCATAAAGGAAGCGATCGGGCGGTTCTCACCGGACAGTCCGGCTCTTTGCATCCTGATTGCATTCGCCACAGCCGTGAGCGCCTCATCCTGCCCACGCACGTATTGCCGCAGTGCGTCCTCCATGTGAATCAGCTTTTCACTTTCTCCGCGCATCAGCTTCGAAACGGGGATACCGGTGGTCCGGGAGACAACTGCGGCAATATCGTCGGCGGTAACGGCGTCGTGAATCAAGGAGTCGGGATTCCTGGTGGTCATCGCCTCTTCCTCCTGGGGAAGACGCTGCTCCAACTGGGGTATCTTTGAGTACCGCAGTTCTCCTGCTCTCGCAAAGTTGCCCTCTCTCTGCGCTTGTTCGAGCTCCAGCCTCGCCTTCTCTAGCTCCTCTTTCACGTTCTTGAGTTGTTGTAGATCTTCTCGCTCCTTCTCCCATTTCTCCATTAATACTTTGACTTCATCCTGCTTGGTCTTCAAAGTCTGCTCTAACTTCTCCCTCCTTTCTTTGCTTGCGATGTCTGTTTCTTTCCTGAGGGATTCCAGCTCAATTTGAATTGTCATGATTTGGCGATCGAGCTCCTGAATCGCATCCGGTTTGCTTTCCTGCTGCAAACGGAGTGCGCTGGCGGCTTCATCAACCAAGTCGATTGCCTTGTCTGGTAGGAATCGATCCGTGATGTAGCGATTGCTATACGCTGCGGCTGCGACAAGGGCGGAATCCGTGATTCGAACACCATGATGTATCTCATAACGTTCCTTGATGCCTCGCAGTATCGAAATGGTGTCCTCCACGCTGGGTTCACCAACCAAGATAGGCTGGAATCTCCTAGCAAGGGCTACGTCCTTCTCGATCTGCCTGTATTCATTCAAAGTTGTCGCACCGCAGCACTGGAGTTCTCCTCTTGACAGGGCCGGCTTCAGCAGGTTGCTCGCGTCGATGCTACCCTCAGCCTTTCCAAGCCCAAGCAAAGTGTGCAGCTCGTCGACAAAGAGTATAACTCCACCCTTAGCATCTTCAACCTCTTTAAGCACCTTTTTCAATCGTTCTTCAAAATCACCTCGGAACTTGGCACCAGCAATAAGTTGGCCCAAGTCCAATGCTATCACCCGCTTCTCTTTTATTGATTCTGGCACGTCTCCTTGAACAATCCGCTGTGCTAGACCCTCCAGGATAGCAGTCTTTCCGGTTCCAGCTGCCCCGATCAACACGGGGTTATTTTTCGTTCTCCTCGATAGGATCTGGATTGTGCGATGTATCTCCCCGTCTCGCCCAATTACAGGGTCTAGCTTCCCCTCCCGCGCCCGCGCTGTCAGGTCAATGCCGTACTGCTCCAAAGCCGGCTTCTCTGGTTCGCCACCCAAATTCATGCGATGTGTACCGCCAGGCGGATGTGGCCGGCCATTGGAATAGGTTCGAACGGCGGTGGTGGATAGCAGCGGCTTGTATGAGAGGTGGGGTCGGCATCGTGATGCGTTGAGCGGTAACGGCCGAAGGGAGATGGGACGAGGTAGCTGCTTGGGTGAAATGCGCCTTGCAGCGACGCGTGCGCTGTTGTTGAGCATTGCTCTGGCGTAAATTGCGAGTGAATATTTGGACAAGAATGGAAACTGGCAGTTAAGGCTTATTAGTATGGCGATGGACTGGTGGCGGCCCTTGTCACGTTTGTGATGGATTGAGGAAGTTAGTCGACTTTTCGAGCTGTTTCCATGAGCCCGGTGCAAGGAACTTTTCGATAACGAACTCGCGCAACACTGGGGGTCGTTCAGGGATACACAGTTTGTTTCAATCGAATATAGCGGTTGTGATATACTGTTTATTCCTTGTCGTGGGGGCGCGTCACCCTCCACCAGGAAATACCTCCTCCATAGCCGACACCTCAACGGCACAGAAGTGTGAATGAAGGTGCTCGAAGTTTTGGGAGGAAGGGGGCCAGCAGGCGCCACACAAGCTACAAGCCACATCTATGGGCTGTAAATGGCTAGCGTGCCGAGCCCAACTTGGCACCACTCTGTTTCGAGATTTTCTCTCTCCCCAATCTCCTATTCTACCCCTCTCAACTCTGCTCAATTCCTCCTCTCAGCGACCCGTCGCATCCAGGTTCATTTTTCTCATCAGCAATCATGGGCTTCTCCGATCTCGTCTCTGACGCCGGTCTCACCATCTTGAACAACTGGCTCAAGACCCGTAGCTACATTGTTGGGTACGTTGCATCACCCCGCCCTTCAGAATTTCGCCATGTTTCTTCCAATACCACATTTGCCCAACCTCCTGATGAAAACCTTTGGTCCGTGTTAATGAGGCGGCTTAAGACCCCGCTATCTGAATACAAACCCAAGCGCTTGTCGCATTCCTGATTGCTGTTTCTTCCTTCTCTGACGGCACTGTCATTGTGCGCCGACCTTCTCTAACAAAAGGACAGCTACACCCCCTCCCAGGCCGATGTCAAGGTCTTCCAGCAGATCAAGACCGTCCCTGCCCCTGAGAAGTTCCCTTACGCTTGGCGCTGGTACAACCACATCCTGACCTGGGAATCGGAGTTCAGCACTCTTCCTGGTGACCCCACAAAGGACCACACTGCCTACGGCCCTGAATCCGCCGAGCTCACCGTCAACCCTGCCAAGGCCCCTGCCGCCGAGGAGGAGGAGGAGGAGGTCGATCTGTTTGGCAGTGACGAGGAAGAGGATGAGGAGGCTGAGAGGCTCAAGGCTGAGCGCCTTGCCGAGTACAACAAGAAGAAGGCCGGCAAGGTAAAGCCTGCCGCCAAGTCCATTGTCACTTTGGATGTGAAGCCATGGGGTACGCAGCTCACGTTTGATTCTACTCATGTTACAGTGCTAACCCTTTCGCAGACGACGAGACCAACATGGACGAGCTCAAGGCCAATGTTTTGGCCATCGAGAAGGACGGTCTCGTGTGGGGTGCGTCTAAGCTTGTGGCCGTCGGTTTTGGTATCAAGAAGCTGCAGATCAACCTGGTCGTCGAGGACGAGAAAGTCTCTCTGGACGAGCTGCAGCAGCAGATCGAAGAAGACGAGGACCACGTTCAATCTACCGATATCGTTGCCATGCAGAAGTTGTAGATGAGGTAGCAATCCTCTTCCTACCCTTCTCTAAGCTTGAGATATCTGGAATTGCTGCTTGCAAGAATGACTTGCTTGCGTTCGAGCGTGCAGCGGGTGCGGACTCAGCATTTTACGTGTTATGAACAAGTCATGCCGTCTACATGAAACGAAAATATGGAATGAAAAATTCCGGTAGTCCCTTAACTGGGAATGCCTTATGAGTACCAAATGCAAGTTTGGCCACCCGAATCTCGCTTTTCCAAGTTGTTTCCCTGTGAATCTTCCAGAATTTCCAGTGTTGTTTAACATCCATGATCCTAGTACCTATTTTTGACTGTTGCTAGATGGGATGGTGGAAGAGCTGCACAGCCTTGGACAATGCCTGCCCCTGTTCTGTCGGCAGAAAATCTCTGCTTATCGATGATTATCAAGTAGGGCTGCAGCAGAACCCGGAGGAGTAAGCGCTTACACACGGCAAGTTCTCCCGATACACATTTTCTCCTCAGGCTTCGATTTTCCCTGAAGCATATGATTGGCCGAGATGGAACGGATCACGGAGTTAGGACTCCAGAAAAGTGTTTAGGGTGCAGATAATCTTGAGTCGCTCGGCAAGTTGGGTCGGTGAGATGAGGGACAGGATTCCCATACTCTAGGCTCGGGACATTATTGAGATGCGATTTGCGATTGTAGGGTTTTAGAATACACCGGACAACATACAGCGGCTCTGGTTTCTTTTCACTTTGATTCTAACCTGTGAAGATCCAAAAAAAGTAGACTTTGTTCTGGAAAAAAGAGGAACCCCGATAGATAGATCGGCTTGGCTCGTCAAGCTGAATGCCCAGGTGCGCCGCCGACGAACAAGCTTTTTCGCCTCGGCAAGTCTCTAGGGCCCCTACGTCAGCGGCCCAAGTGAATTCATCATGACCCGGGGACCGTTTGGGTTTGGGATGCTTCGATAGGAGAATTCGATACTTAAAGCGACCATTCTGCCCTTTCAAGGGCGCCAATTGATACAAATTCCTCACCTACACGTTCCATCACCAGGAGCCCCTTGCCCATCATGAATCCAGCCGACGCCTTCATCGAGAAGGCAGAGTTAGATGCCACCCCTTCGCGCTTCCAACAACCACAAAATGCGAGAGAAGAAGAGCATGAGCCCATAGAGCGAACCGCGACTGCATCCTCTGCATCTTCGTCTTCGTCCTCCACATCCTCGTCCTCTAGAGCAGACGGAGGCATGTCGCGCCTCCCCACCCAGATCGATGAAGTCGCAGATCTCGAGTGCCACCGAACCGCCATCAGCCGGATACAGACACAGAGGAGTCAACACAGCGCGACAGTGGGCGCGGGCATAAAGACCAGGCCATCCAGGAGACCGCTCCCGGCTATGGGAGCAGGGAAGCCGTATCCGCCACCATTGCCTGAGAGGGAGGAATATGTAGTCGAATTCGATGGAGTGGACGACCCATTGCATGCGCAGAACTGGACGCTGAAGAAGAAGCTTTTCACTGCGGCCATATTAGGCTTCACGACGTTCTGCTCTGCGTTTGGCAGTTCAATCTTCAGCGCAGCGACGCGAGTGGTGGCGCACCAGTATCATGTGGGATTGACAGTCGGCGTGCTAGGCACGTCCTTCTACGTCCTGGGTTTCGCAACGGGTCCCATCTTCTGGGCGCCGTTCTCAGAGCTGAAGGGGCGACGACTACCCCTTGTTATAGCTTCCTTTGGGTTCTCCATATTCAGCGTGGCCGTTGCTGTGGGCAAGGACCTGCAGACAATTCTGATATGTCGGTTCTGGGGTGGCTTCTTTGGAGCATGTCCTCTGACTGTGAGTACTGCACGGATTGCGCTTCTCTTCATGCGATTCATGCGACTAATGGTTTGCAGTGCGTGGCTGCCGTCTTCTCCGACATGTTTGACAACCGCACGCGAGGCATGGCCATCACCATCTTCTCTATGACCGTTTTTACGGGCCCTCTGCTTGCACCTTTTATCGGAGGATTCATCGTGATGTCTGATCTGGGCTGGCGCTGGACCGAATAGTAAGTCATAATCCTCTCCACGATCGGGCTTTTTTCATATTGACTACGGCAGCCTCGTTGCGATCCTCGGTTTCACTGCGTTCGGCCTCAACTTCTTCTTCCTCAGCGAGTCATATCCGCCTGAGATCCTCGTCGCAAAAGCTGCTGAGTTACGTCGCCGAACCAAGAACTGGGGCATCCATGCCAAGCAGGAGGAAATCGAAATCGACTTCCGCGAGCTTCTGGAGAAGAACTTCAGCAGACCCATCAGGATGTTAATTACTGAGCCGATTGTGCTGCTGTAAGTATGGCTTTTACCTATGAAATATGCGTCACTGACACAAGACAGACTTTCAATTTACATGGCTTTCATCTACGGTCTTTTATATCTCTTCCTTACCGCATACCCACTCGTCTTCCAGGGCGTGCACCATATGAATCTAGGTGTCGGCGGCCTGCCATTCTTCGGCATGGTCACGGGTCAACTACTAGCCGGCACACTCATCTTCATCCGACAACCCGGGTACCAGAAAAAGCTCGCCGCAAACAACAACATCCCAATACCGGAATGGCGCCTTCCAGAAGTTATCGCCGGAGGCATCTGCTTCGCAGCGGGGATATTCTGGTTCGGCTGGACGGGATATACTGCCTCGATCCCCTGGATCGTTCCCACCCTGTCAGGCCTCTTGATCGGGTTCGGCTTGCTGAGTATCTTCCTGCAAGCGCTGAACTACTTGGTCGATGCCTATCTTATGGTACGTCACTTTGCCCCTCTTGAAGTTTACCATATATTGACGCTAACCTTTTATTAGTTCGCCGCCTCGGCCATCGCAGCAAACACCTTCCTCCGCAGTCTATGCGGCGCCGCATTCCCCCTCTTCGCGCAGCAAATGTTCAACGGCATGGGCATCCAGTGGGCAGCCACGCTTCTAGGCTGCGTCGCCGCGGTGCTCATCCCCGTCCCTGTATGGTTCTACCTTCGAGGAGCCAAGATTAGGGAGAAGAGCGCGTACGCCCCGACGTTTCCTAAACCTCAGGAGGCGACGGTTTGATGTACGCGGGTCGGAAAGTCTTGGTTGGGAAGCTTCATCGCATGGTTGGGTTAGGTTCTTGTTTTGCATGTGAGATTCCGTTGCATATCTTCGAGCTGTTCGCATATGCATTTCCCTACATGTATATCTTTTGTAATGACTTGGACTTTTTCTTTTTCTCTTCTCCTACCTTTGTTACCTCTTTTCTGTCGTCTGATTTTTCTCGCTTCCCATTGCTGGGTTGGTTTGGTTTGGAAAATGGCTGTGCACGATGCCACATCTATGCTTTGCACGACGCAGGACGAATTTGGACCTGAGGACCATTTCGACTATGCCTAATTTCCTTGAGTATATATACTTTCCTCTTCACCACCGCCTTCCTTATTAAGTACACCTCTCTCTTTTATCTCTCCAAAACCCGATCTGCTCATCATTCGTCATACCCACTACATAACCCCCAAATTCTTCCCATCACACCCCTTTCCCCCTATCCCGCTACCCCCCTATCCCCTTATCCGCCTACCACCCCTCCCAACATGACCACCACATCTCCACCCTCCCCACAAACTCCATAACCCTCTACACCGACCAAGGCGCACATCACGCGGCGCATCCCCCACATCCGCCTCGTCCGCGGCAACCACGCATGAAGTCGAGATCCTAGGTTTGTCGCCTACGGTAGACGAGCACTCGATCCAGGTCGAGGCGATTGGTAGTACGGGGGCAAGTATTGCGGATGTAGCGGTGCAGTTGGTGGCGAATAGGGAGGGGTTTGAGGAGGTGTGGATGAGGAAGAGGAGGAGGAGGGAAGTGATAGTGAGGGAAACGATATCGACGAAGAGGAGGGTGAAGTCGTCAAGAAGCTTGGAGAAGAGCTGCGCGATCTACAAGCCCAGATGAATGTGGCGTTGGAGACGCAGAAATCAGCGAGTGAGCGCTTGGCTACGTGGGATCGGTATGCGAAGAGCGTCTCTCCGCGGCACTTCACGCCGAGTCAGGTGGGCGAGTTACTGGACAAGTATGAAGATGATAGGGCGAAGATTTTCGAGGCGCGGGCTGCGGCTGCGAGGACGATGGAGGATTTGGAAAGGAAGATTGAGAAAAAGGGGAGGGAGAAAGAGAGGGCGGGGAAGGCAGCGAGGAAGGAGAGGGAGAAGCGGGGGATGATGAGGGCGAAGGAGCGGAGACGGAGGGATGTGAAGAGGGCGGGGAGGGATGGGGGAGTGCGACGGCGAGGTTGAAGAAGGGGTGGGAGGTGAGCTGGATGGTGAGGTTGGAGGGGAGGAAGGGGTGTAACCTTGGGTTGGAGTATGAGGCTAGATTCCCGGGCGGGAGAGTGGGGATTGCGCCAGCTTGGAATATGTGATTCAAGGAGAGTAGGGGTAGCCATGGACCACCTCTTGCAACTTCTAAAGGGGCGAATATGTCCTATCAAGTCGAAGTTGATTCATATTTAGCCTCAAACCTTTCATATTCTCTGGAACACTGATTCCATCAATCGATATCTTACAGCAAGAATACATCGCGTTTTGAACCCCAAACCCCCAAAGTCGCACAGAGGACCTAACCTTCTATGGGTGAACCCTTATTGCAACTTACTCCTCTCTTTCCCCTCAACATCCATCAACACACTCTTCACCGGCCAAACAAAGCCCTCCTCAACCCTCCCCTTCTCACCCTCTTCCATGGTAACAAGGTACTCACACAGGGCCATGCCGACATACGCGCCGATACCTGAAACGATTAGATTGACAATTTCCCTTAGAAGAATGCAGAAGACTTGTACCTGTAAAAATGTGCCACCAACCGTGAAGCTCGAGAAACAAGCCCAAAGGAAGCCCAACGGCTCGCTTCACGGCGGTGACGTAGCTGCAGAGATGGAAGTCGATAGACCAGAGGAAGTAGCCAAAGGCTCCTGATGCTGTGGGATTGTTAGATACAGCGCGCGTATATCGAACAAGCATAAATCGGCCAAGGCCGTTGAACCCTAACACAAACAACGGAAAGTCTCGAGAATGATGCCCCAAATAGGAAGAAGATGAGGACCCAAACTTACCACTCCCCATTGACGCCAAGGCACGCAATCTCTTCCTCGACTCCGGATTCTTAACCCTCTCACGGATCAACCGGCGGATCTTACGGCCAGTGATGAACACCATAGTAACGAAGGCAAGTTGATGGGCGTAGATCTCGTCGGCCCAGACATGGTAGATGGAGATGGGGATGACGGTGCCGAGGATGAGAAGCGTGATGTTGCAACGTTTGGCGGGTGGGGCGTTGAAGGTAAGTAGTTGGTGCATGAGTGTTCCCACGGCCAGGAACATGGAGAGATCGTCGCCTGGGTGGATTAGTGAAATTGAGTCAGAAGGTTCACGACAGGATTAGAAATGGCATCCAGGGGAGGATGTAGAATAACTTACCCATCTGACTATGATACTTCAGCGTCGAATGAAACCACCCACTCAGCACGCCGACCCCAATAAGGCCCCAGTACGGTAACGCCAACGTCGAAAAGATTCCTCCATCTTTCTTCGGCGACACTCTTCGAAGGCCGTGGATGCCATATATCACTGTACCATATCAAAACCCATCCTCTGACATGCACAAGAAAGCAAGGTAGATAGCATACCATAAGTCAAGTTCGTCAACGTATTCACAAACTCCGCGATATACTCCGTAATAATGTAATCCTACTCTGCATCAACCCTAAGCACCGGGGTCTCATCATTGAATCATCATACCTCTTCGCAAAAACTTGATGGAAATATCAGCACTTGCTTACACCAAACAATTGCCTCAAGAGTAAACATAGGGTTGCAATTGATGCCAACTCACTTATGATTCGAATTGGGCGGCCCCCAAATCCCCTCCACAGGACCCTCCCTGTACTTCCATCCCAGGACGGACATGGTGAAAAGCGAGCGGACGAATTCCTTCTGACGCGCTGTCTATGGCCTGGGATGCAGCTTGGAGTCAGAAGTTCAAGGGTGGGTGAGATGGGTCGCTCCCAATCGGGTCTAGCTGCTTTTTAAGTTACGCTAACCTAGCAGGGAGAACGTAGCCGCCCCACAAACATATCTCCACGATAGTTAGACCGAACACCGCCTGTATCATAGTGGTATACTCGGCGCGGGCGTAAGACTCTTCCGTCGATACTGGGGAAAGTGTCGGGGACAAGAGGATTTTACTACTGTGGTATGTTGTGGTATCAGGGTTAGATATTGACATTCCCCACCTAGTGACGTGAGCTGCGTGGAAGCCCGAGCAAATCTACGCAGATAGGTAAAATACTAGGCCGTATTTTGTATAACCTCTAATTGCTGCAAAGGAGGCAGCTAGGGGGAAAAATCTGTTTTAAACAGTACTAAGCCGTATGCAGGAGCATCTTCGTTGCTTCTCTGTGATTCTATGGACTGTGCCCAACCATGGACTCTGAGGTGGCGAATGTCACATATTTATCACAGTACCACAGTAACCTGGGGAGGTTCTGGTTGCTGCTTTTGGCAAATAGACGAGGCGTAATCGAGGCGTCCAGCCTTGCGGCGCTAACGGAGTTTACAGAGGAGAAAGCCCAACGTCGCGGATTTTGTTGGAGATACCCCACGATGGGAGACTGTATATAAAGGCCGGACATAGACCAGGAGAAGACACCACAGAATCAAATAGACTTTCAAGAACACATTCACTCACTACCAAATCAACCGTTGCACTCCCTCATTCAACACCACCAGCTCTGCGATATGGTTCAACTGCTGGGCAAGGAAGTAGGAAAGGTTGGCTATGGCCTCATGGGTGCGTATGAAGCTCCCCGATATCTGAACCATCGCTGACTCTCACAGGCCTCACATGGCGGGCCAACCCACCATCAAAGGAACAGGCCTTCGAAGCCATGAAAACCGCCCTCTCCCTTGGCGCCAACGCCTGGAACGGCGGAGAACTTTACGGCACTCCAGAGCGCAACTCCCTTCACCTGCTGAACGAATATTTCACCAAGTACCCCCAGGATGCGGACAAGGTCGTCCTATCCATCAAGGGAGCCATTATACCCGGCAAATTGAGACCCGATGGCAGCAGGGAGGGGGTTCGGCGCAGTATTGACGAGTGTCTGAGAGTGCTTGATGGGAAGAAGTTCCTCGATCTATTTGAGTGCGCTCGAGTGGACCCCGCCGTGCCCATCGAAGACACGATAAGCTATATTGCGGAATACGTCAAGGCTGGCAAGATAGGCGGCATCAGCTTGTCCGAAGTCGGCGCGAACACGATTCGCAGAGCACACAAGGTGCATCCCATCGCGGCAGTGGAGATTGAGTTCTCTCTGTGGGTGACGAATCCTTTGGAGAATGACGTAGCGAAGACGTGCGCAGAGTTGGGAATCCCTATCATCGCTTACTCACCGTTGGGACGTGGTTTCTTGGTATGTTCCCAGCTTCATGAAAGACAGAAGTCATGCTAACCATCTGCAGACCGGCGCATGGAAGTCGTTTGACGACCTGCCCGCCGACTCGTTCCTGAGACATGTACCACGCTTCCAGCCAGAGGTATTCGGCGAGAACCTCAAGCTCGTCAAGGAGGTCGAGGCTATCGCCGCTCGCAAAGGCGTGACTCCAGCGCAGATCGCGGTGGGTTGGGTCGTTGCTCATAGCAGGCGCAATGGTTTGGGCGACATCATCCCCATCCCTGGTGCCACAACGGTCGAGCGTATCAAGGAGAATTCGACGCCTGCCGAGCTCAACGAGGAGGATATGGCTGCTTTGGACGAGATTCTGAAGAAGTTCAAGCCGATTGGCGACCGTTATCCTACGGAGCACATGGACCTGACAGATGCGTGAGGCAATGCAGACTAAGGCAATCCAATAGATTTACCTATACTCTTTGAACTGTCAGCCCAGTGGACCATATGTGCTATGAGGGACAAGATAGAAGACCCAAGTTGGAGAGGAGATCAGATCAAGTGTAGTGTATGAGTATTCCGCATTCGAGCTCCGAGGGATCCCGTTGGAATTGCAGAACTCTTATTAGATTCATCAGGAAAGAGATTGCAGTGAAAATAATCAAGGACTTACCCACTTGTCACACACACAGCCATTCGGTCGACTGTGGTGTTGGAGGCAAAGGGCTCCATGTTGAAGTTTCCGAACATCCAGACGGGTGTTGGCCCGTGCGTGTTCCCGACGCGAACCTCCATCTCCGCGCCGCAGCTCCCTTCAAGCCTCACCCCCGACTCTCCTCTTCCCATCTTACCCTCTCTCTCACCGCGCCATCCCTCCCAGCCATTGCACCACCCACACATCCTCAACAATGGACTCACCAGCCTCCGACCTGTCCGACTACGCCTCCGACGACTTCCCTGAAGACGTTAAGCACCGCCGTCTGAGCACCCCATCGCACGACCATGACGACCACGACAACGATCAAGACGCCCACCCACGCCCCAGCAAACGGCCCCGTCTAGCCGTAGCATCCCCCGAACCGACATCCCTCACCTTACCTCCCGCCGACGACTTTGGCGAAATCTCCGAAGACACCGACGGCTCCGTACCCGCGTCTCCACACCACGCGGGCGGCATGTCCGCCAACGACGACGAGTACGGGCACGAGCAGGTGACGGTGTGCAAGTGGGAAGGGTGCACGGCGGGGGACCTGGAGAACATGGATAACCTCGTCGAGCATCTCCATGAGGACCATATTGGGACGCGGCAGAAGAAGTACAGCTGCGAGTGGGGCGATTGCAGTCGCAAGGGGATACCGCATGCGAGCGGCTACGCTTTGAGGGCGCATATGAGGAGTCATACGAGGGAGAAGCCTTTTTACTGCACGCTACCTGGTATGTTTATCCTACCCTTTCTCTCTCTCCTCTTCTCATTCACGGACGCAAATACTAACATTACAAACCCCCAGAATGCGACCGCTCCTTCACCCGCTCCGACGCCCTCGCCAAACACATGCGCACCGTCCACGAAACCGAGGCCCTCCGCCCCTCGGACCCGGTCCCCAAACACCACTCGTCGAACCCGACCAACCGCTTCCAACGCCTGCGCCTCGTCCTCAGCGCCGCCGACCGGCCCCTCGCGCCCGCGGCCTCAAAAGACGAACCCCATCATGTAGCCAGCATCCCCAACACCAACAAAACCCCCGCATCCCCTTCTTTCCCATCCGCCCCCGCAGACACAGACTACGCAAACAACAACGTCGTCTACCTCCACCAACAAACCATGCACTCCCCAGCGCCAGCCCAACTCCAATTCCCGCCAGACATGCACTTCACCGACCGCGAACTCTCGCTCCCCGCGCCCGAACTGTTCCGCCTCCTCTGCAGGCAGGTCCGCTGGGCGACCGAGGAAGGCGAGCAGCTCCGCGCCGAGGCGGAGGTGCTGGAGCGGAGAAGGAGGGAGGAGTGGGTGAGGAAGGAATTGGTGTTTGAGAATTTCATGGAGGGCGAGGTCGCGGTTGAGAGGAGGAGGCGGTTGGAGAGGAGGGAGAGGGGGGAAGGAAGGGTGGGAGTGGGAGAAGGGGTAAGGGAAGGGGAGGGAGAAGGAGAGGCAGAGGGAGAGGAGGCAGATGTGTTTGAGCTTTTGGACGAGGATGTCGAGGTTTCGAGGGTGTTGGAGATTGAGAGGTCGAGGGATGGTGGGGTTCCGTGGTGGAGGGAGGAGGAGTGGTTGAGGAGGTTGGAAAAGGTGAAAGGGACGGGGGGTGGGGGTGGGACTGCGGCGGCGGCGACGGCGGCGGGACATGCTACACTGGAAGGTTAAACGGGGTTTGAGAATTGTTCTATGTGTTCGATTTCCGCAATGAGAGATGTAACCCGAAGTCACTCTCTGTTCTTCTTTCCACGGCGCGGGGTTAGGCTTCGGCTGGAAGAGGAAGAAAGAAGCTCGGCAGCACAAGGACAAAGGAGTCGAATTGGTTGGGTTTCAGGGCACGCAAGGTTCGCTTATTTATGGGAAAGCAGGGTATAGATATTACGACTGTTTCTTTGGTTTCTGTTTTATTTAGCATACTCTGTTCGAAGACAGGCTGAGAAGCGGGAAGCAGAGACCCAAAGCGTTCCCGGGGAATGCTTCATAATTCTGTTTGGATTTGCATACGATAATTGTATATCCATTCCCATTCACGCCAGTGCTCCGTTTACGCATACACATATATACCTTCGCTGTACCCAGAGCATCCAAACACCCAATCCACTCCCGCATGCACACTTTCAATCCTTAATCCTTCAACCCATCCCCGACTCTGTTTCTTGACACCCCTCCATCCTCAGTCCCCCTTCTTCCCCCTCCACTCCTTCTCGACTTTATTCTCAAACGGCCACCCACTAACCCTCTTATCCATACCCGTCTTCCTGCTAATCCTCCCATCGGAGCTCGCAAACAGGATACACCAAACGGCCACGGAGCAGAAGAAACCGCTGCCCGCGACGCCGAGGCTAAAGGACACGATGCCCGTCTCGGTCCACAGCATGTAGGCGTAGAAGGCGCAGAGGCCGTGGAAGATGGCCGTGATGGTGAGGGTCGGGAGAGCGTAGGGGGCTTTGGGGTCCGCGGGGTCGGTGGTTGTTGGGCCGGCTGGGAGGGTGTTAGAAAAGATATTGAGAGGGTTGGTTGAGGGAGTTGGGGAGGGTTTTGGATATTTAGGATAGGGAGAGAGGGGGCGGCGTACCGTCGGTCAATCTACTCGTCAGCGGGATTGATCCTGTCAGCAGGACTTGCAGCACTCCGATGGCTAGCAGTGCGAAGCCCAGGCTGCGGGAGAAGTAGACTTCCAGCGCTACGCATGATCAGCTCCTCCGACCCTCACTTAGATTGTCGGCTGAAGATGGCGACGACTTACGGGTAGCTTCCCGCACCTCTGGGCTCAGCAGCGTGACTATCATTGTCGGCGAGGCGATGAGCGGTGCTGCTTGTAGAGCTGCAGTTGAGTTAGCATCGTGGGAATTAGACAAGACGAGGAAGGGAGTCGCATACCCAGCCATCCTGCAGTGCCGTAGCTGTAGAAGTAGTACACCTATCCATTCCTCCATCAGCTTCTCCTCTCCCATATCAGCTTTTGATGAAGCTCAACATACATCCATGTCGGCTGTCGCCTCAAAGGTGAGGAGTTATCGAGTATTCCTTGGGGTGTAGAGGTCGGAATGGTAAGGTTGAAGAGGGGTGGTGTTGTGAATGGAGGAAAAAACAGCTTGAGGAGGAGCTATCCTCTTAAAGAGCTTGACAGAGCTGCGTGGTACCTGGAAGTGCCCGCAGTTCCACTCGACTTTTGGCCCGGCGCATACGTCATAGTGTCGCGTGCTCCAAAAACGGTTTAGCGGCGACACTCAGCGGTTGCCAGACTTGGCGGGTCATCTTTTGGGGACGACACGAGTACCTAGGTATCGCCGAGCGGATATAAAGGGGAGAAGCAATGTGTAGGTAGATTTGAAGGGAGTCGTGGGCCGTGGTTTGGTGGTGCATAGGCTGAGCGTTGCAGAGTCAGATTGCCTGGATACCTAGCGAAGTATCCCATATGAGCTTGCAGAGTGCAGTTATCTGAGGATGAAAAAGTAGACATAGAAAAGAGTCCCATGCATGTATTACCCATCCTTCATAACGCTACCCAGACCCAGCTAAACCGCCCCCCGTGTACTCCAACCTAGCACCAGAAACCCCAACGCTCAAAGGAGAACCGTAACCTCAAACTCCCCCTACACCTCCCACCTCCCCGCTCCTTCCAGCCCTTACTATCCCCGACAATCTTCCATTCTCCAATATCTCAATACCATCGTCCTGCTCCACCTAACTGGTGATAGCCTCATAACCCCCACCCCGACTATGCTCGGCCCGATTAGAAAAGAAGTAGTAAATCAACATGCCCACAATCGGGAAGAAGAAGACGAGCAAGCACCAGAGGACTTTATTCGGCACGGGGCGGTTGGAATTGAGGACCTCGACTGTGCACCTGCATTAGCATCATCATCTCCTTGTTCATCAAACCCCCGCTTCTCTGAGAGGTTGTTTTCGAAAGAGAAAAAAGGGGAAGGCAGTAAGAAATCACGACGTACTGAAGACAATGATATCCAACACCAACACGATGAACCCCACGACGCCGCCTCCAGCGCCGTATCCGATCGTATTGTGACCCTGTGCGGAGACGGGAGCGGCGGGAGCGGCGGAGACGAGGCAGAGCTGCAGGAGCAGCGCGAGGAATGACTGAAGCAACATTCTGTCAATTTTCTTCAGGAGTCGGGGTAAGCGGTGATGGGAGGGGAAGTGTTGATTAACGATGCGGGGAGGAGAGCAGGTATAAGGGCTGCCTAAGAGGCGGGAAGCCAGCTTGATGGGGTTAGGCTATGCAGGAAGGCGGCGTGACGTCATGTTGTCTCGCCAGAGCACGTTCCAAGGTTCAGACATGGAAACACGATGATGCGTTTTGCTCTGCGCTAGGCAATGCATTTTTATAGTACTTGTAAGATAACTTGAGATTCACGCACAGCAATAGCGAGAGAATGAGAATTTGCACGCCAATGTTTGAAAAAATTACTGAAATTTTATTGGTATCTACACTGCATTGCATTACCCCTTCGCAAACGCATTGCCCGGTAAGCCAAGAATCATTAAAGCTGGAAGAAGAGAACATATACCAGGCGCCTAGCAGAAAGGAAGGCCACCCCATTACGGTATCCGCATTCATCATCACGACTCTATGCAATTGATGCCATTCGTCAGCCATTACCACCGCCAAATGTGTTCCTTCAAAACCTGCCGCCAACACGTGCACTATGCAAGCCAGAGCTGCTCACAACATCATGGCAACGGCTCCAGCGAGGGCACCGGCACCCGCGACCACCAACCTAGCAGCGCCGCTGGAAGGCTGAGGAGTGGGCGGCTGCGTGGGTGGCGCAGAAGTGAAAGCATGGCTAGAGCCTGTGCCGGAGGGCTGATGGGCAGAGTGGTTGCCGCTGATACCGGTAGGCAGGGCGTAGCCGCTCGACGGGACAGCCGACGAGGGAAGGGCAATGCCGCCGTTCTGCAGCGTGAAGTTGGCGCACGAGATGCGCGTCTTGTTGGACAGATGGATGACGATGGACTTGTCGCCGAAGAAGGAGGGATCGGACGGGTTAGTGGACGAGTAGAGGTCGAGGTAGCTAAACATTATCAGCGATATCCCCACAGATGAAAGCGGTCTTCACATACGAATCGCTGTCGGCGGGACCGGTCAGGTTCCTAAATTTGCCGCTGAGATCGCCCGTCTGGCACGTCTCCTTCTTCTGCGGATCGCAAGGGGGAACTTCGCCACGTTTGTAGGGGTCCAGGTGCGCACCTGTGCCAGAGCAGTTGCCGTTGGCAGGCACGGGCTTCTCGTGGATGTGGTACACTAGTACTGTATTAGCAGAGTTGGAGAAAAAATTGATTCTTGACTCACTGAAAGGACCGCCCTCTGCAGGAAGCCCCGACACAGAGATCTGGAACTTGGTGCCCTCGCCATTCGGACCCGAGATACCAGTGATGGAGCCGCGAACTGTGCCCTTCTCCGGTAGAGTAGCAACGTAGGAAGCACCCTCGGGACTGTTGCTGGCGACGGGAGCGGGAACGATTGTCGAGGATTGGGCGCTGACGGCAGTAGCCGCGGCGACGACAGCGCAGACGGTGAAGCGCATTGTAAAGATTGGAAGTGTTGTGGTGGATTAATGTATGCTCAAGAGCGGTTTTGTGGTGGATTGATGTATGTTGCTAAAAAGAGCCGACAAGATGTTGAAGAAGAAGAACAAAGGAACAAAGACGAAGAGCTGGTGAAAGGGGAAGTGGTCGAGGGAGGCTGTGGAAACGGCAGTCGCAACTTTGATGAACGCAAACGGGGAAGGGCAGGGTTGGATTCAATCGATCTTTCCACCACGTGGGTTGTTCGGTGGGTAATGGCTGGGAGTTTGGAGCAGTGAAAGCCGGACGCAGAGGGACGTAGTCAAATGTGAACGGCCAGAGCAGCAAAGCAAGGATAGAGTCCTCAGCGCAAGCAGCGGAAAGGACAAATATAATAATAATCAATCATGGGCGCGAGGCTGGGATTCAGTCACACAAATCTCACTGGCGCAGAGGGAAACACCCGCCCCTGCGCCACGAGCCACGCACCCAGTGAAAGCAGCACAAACAAGGCTGCTGATCGCACTCTGGGACCTCTTTTAGGCGCGAATCTACTTTTGATTGCGGCTGCGCAATCCGCAGTGCGCACACCGTGGTGGCCCCAAGGCCCCAAATTGAGGTCCGGGACAAAGATATCGAGAAACAAGCTTTGGCCAAAGCGATTGAAACATGCAGGCACCGCAGAGAAACAACCCGCATCGTCCAATCAGCCCGCCCGTCGAGTCTCAGGAACCCGCAGTGTACGCGCCCACGACTGGGAGGCCGACCGGGTGTGGTCTCTCGCGTGTGTGCATTCACCCCCTCCCTTCACTGGGCGCTCTCTCATCACCACCCGCTCTCTTGACGCTCTGCTGTGCTGTCACCCAGATGCAAACCGTGAGACTCTCGTGGCATGTTGCTCCAGCAATAGATGATCGCTTTGTTGGTTTCTCTTGTCGCAAGCTGGCAACCAGATGCGGTCAGAAAAGGCTTCGGGTAGTGCGCGATCCGCGTCCCCCGCTAATGTCGGACATGGTTTAGCGCTTTCCATCTTTATTTCCCCAGCCGCCCAAGCCCACTTTTTTCCCCAACCCCCACATCCAGGTCCAGACAATCACACAAAGGAAGGACGCGCGAAGCGTCAATGTCGCAATTTATAGCTTGCATTTTCCAAAGCAGTAGGACGCGCCTCACATAAGCCGCCCATGAACCAGTCTTCATTGTTCGGTCGATCCCAAACACGGATTCCCCAAATGATGGCCGCCATCTGGTTCGTGCAGACGAAACCGTGGCACTACGTAATATCGCCGAAACAGGATATCCGGGAGGGGGCAATATGTTGCATATTGTGGAATCGTAATCTGACTCCTGGGAATGCCCAGGGCTGGAACTGGATTTCTGAGGACTCTGCGGAGAAAGAAAGTGAACTTCGTCCTGCGTAACTGGCTTCTCACCGGGAGCACCGAGCCTAGTTCATTGATATGAACGAAGCGCAAGAGTGTGGAGGTTGATGCGACTTGGTCACTTTATCCGCTCGAGATTGGTGTCAGGATGAAGGAGATATCTGATCCTGGCTTCCCATGCCCTGCTGGACGTGTTCCACCAGGCATGGACAATGGCAATCTCTCCCACTACTGCCTAACCATCAATGGAGAGACTGATTGCAGGCTCGATCCTCCCCACACACTGACCAAATCCAACAAGCGCGTCTTCATCACTGCCACACACGCCCGTAATACGTATTTCATCACCATCCTCGAGGAAGTTCCTCTCCTCGCCGTCTGCAATTTTTACTGCAACGCGTCCGTTCTGGCTCTGCTCAAGCAGGCTGCCAAACTCCGAGGGTTCTGTTCCACTGATGGTTCCGGAGCCGAGCATGTCTCCGACTTGCATGGGACAGCCGTTGACAGTGTGGTGCGCCATCATCTGAGGGAACGACCAGAGGAGATGTTTGCCGCTCGTTTTCGTAATGGTTGATGACTTGCCATCGGGTGCTGTGGCTTGTTAGCTACGGCTTGCAATCCAAGAAGGGTAGGCGTTACTCTTCAAGTCCACTTGAAGTTGAATATCGTATACGGACTTAGGATTCGTCTCTTTCAGATACGGAAGCACCTCAGCGTCATTCTCCATCGCCTTCGTCTTAAACGGCTCCAACGCATCCGCCAGCACCACCCAAGGACTTATCGAGCTAGCAAAGTTCTTCGAATTGAATGGCCCAAGGGGAACCGCTTCCCACGACTGGATATCCCTCGCTGACCAGTCATTCAGCAATACAACACCGAACAAGCTCTGCTCCGCTTCCTGTATCGGCACCGGCTCTCCATGTTTGTTGGTTTTGCATATGAACGCACCCAGTTCCAGCTCAAAATCCAGCTTCCGGGAGGCAGAGAACGTAGGCACTTTCTTCTCGGCGGTCGGGTCTAACAGAATCTGCCCGTGTGGTCTCCGGATAGGCGTTCCTGAGACCACGACCGAAGACGCTCGGCCGTGGTAGCCTACCGGCATGTGCTTGTAATTGGGCTGAAGGGCAGTCTGTGGAGTCCTGAACAAGCAGCCGCAGTTGTATGCATGGTTCAGACCAGCGTAGAAGTCGGTGTAGTCTCCTATTTTCATGGGGAGGTGCATTTTCACTTGGCTCAGTGACAAGAGGGCTTCCTTCTGAAGCTTGGTATTGTTTCTGAGGACATCGGGGAAGGGGGTGTCCTTGGAGAAAACGCTCTGAATGTACTCGCGCACAACAGAGTGCATAGGCCGGCCAAGCGCTGCGAAGGCGTTGAGGGTTGGCTCTGAGAAGACGGACTGGTGGGGTTGAATGATTGAACATGCTGAGAAGCCGTTGCTCGCAGCGAAGACTTGAAGGTCGAGAGCATGGTCTCCAATTGCAACTGCAACTCGGGGTCTCTGGGATGACGGCGTGGATATGATCCCAAATGGAATGTTATGAAGAGAAAAGTGCGATCCGCGAGGAATACTGAACCACGACCTCAGAGAAGTCATTTTTGGTCTTGTATGGGCTATGGAGTGGGTTGTCGTGCTGTATAGGGTGTGAGTGATAAGCTCCAACTCCACGGAAACTCCGGAAACTCGTTCAAGGAGGCTGGAGGCTACACAAAGTGGAGAGGTCGGCCATGGTGTTGTACGATGGTAGGACGAAGCGGTTATGGGCGGAATGCGGAGAGAACAGATGGCTGTCCACGGGCAGAGCCGGCAAGGAGCCCTTGCGGAGTGGTTGGCCTACTCTCCGTAGTTTCTATCCCGCTAGCTCGTTTAGGTAATTGAGGTGGTGAAGTATCATATCTTGCTCGGAGGATTAAGTCAGAGAGATTGTAGAGAAACATACAATCCCAAATACAGAACTTCATAGTAGAATGACAAGCTCCTTCTACGGCTTTCCCACAGGTCTCAGTATTGTAACGGCGTCGGGTGACATACAGTGATATCACAACTTACCACATGCGGCTAGATTGCCGTCCCAAGCGGGGCCATTCCGCTGTCCATCTTTCTCCAGCCCCATGCCTCCCTCCCGCACCGCATTCTCCGCTTCTTACCGCAAGCACAACCCCCAGCCATGGCCGACGACCTGGAGACGGGCTATGACGACCCAGAGACGCCTCTGCATAAGAAAAAGCAGGCGTCATTCCTCTCCAAGATTCTTCATGCCCACTTCGAGAAAAAGGTGCCAAAGAGCACGATACCACTGACCACCAAGAACCTCGAGCAATACTCTGGTTTGAATCCCGACTGGTCCGAGAACCACGATGCCTTCAACCCAGTTCGCCCGCGAGGACGCGTATCGGTACCTGAATGGCTTCAACTGCTACCATGAGTAGGTAGAGTTGGTCTTGTGCACGGGACTCTGTTTGCTAAATGCTTTGCAGGTCAGAAGCCATTGAGGGTGCTCTCCCCTTAGGAGCAAACAGTCCACAGAAGCCTCCATACGGCCTGTACGCAGAAAAGCTTTCAGGCACTGCCTTCACAGCTCCCCGACACGAGAACCAGCAGACTTGGCTCTACCGCATCCTCCCCTCATGCGGGCACAGCAACTTCGAGCCTCGCGAGTCTTCGACGTACAACACAAACCCGGAGAATAAACCCTATGAGAAGATCCACCATATTCCCAATCAACTAAGATGGGATCCCTTCGACCTCGACGAAACGGTGGATTGGGTACACTCGCTCCACCTCGTTGCTGGTGCTGGGAATCCCACAATGAAGTCTGGACTTGGCATCTACATCTTCGCCGCAGGGAAAGACATGGATGCGCATGAAGCGTTCTATTCCGCAGACGGCGACTTCCTCATTGTGCTCCAGCATGGTGTTCTCGATATTCAAACCGAGTTTGGCCACATCCTCGTCCGTCCCAACGAGATCTGCGTCATCCCTCGTGGCATCAAATACCGTGTTACACTCCCCGATGGGCCAGTCCGTGGCTACATACTCGAACTCTACCAGGGCCACTTCCAACTCCCGGAGCTGGGGCCCATTGGCTCCAATGGCCTGGCCAACGCTCGCGACTTCCAGGCTCCTGTCGCCTCGTTCGAAGAAGACACCTCCTCTGAGTGGCACATACTCTGTAAATTTGCAGGACACCTTTTTTCCGCACGCCAACAGCACACACCCTTTGATGTCGTTGCCTGGCATGGAAACTACTACCCCTATAAGTACGACCTGGGCCGCTTCAACACCATCGGAAGCATCTCCTACGACCATCCCGACCCGTCCATCTTTACAGTCCTTACGGCGCAATCGGATCACCCTGGAACTGCAGTAGCCGACTTCGTCATCTTCCCTCCTCGGTGGCTCGTCGCGGAAGACACCTTTCGACCTCCGTGGTACCATAGAAACACCATGTCCGAATTCATGGGCCTCATCCACGGTCAGTACGATGCCAAAACTGGAGGAGGCTTCCAGCCTGCAGGTGCCTCGTTGCACAACGTCATGTCCGGACATGGACCGGATGCTACGACCCATGAGAAAGCTTCCAATGCTGAGTTGAAGCCAGCAAAGGTTGGCGAGGGTAGCATGGCGTTCATGTTTGAGAGTTGTTTGATGGTTGGTGTGACGGATTGGGGCCTGAAGAAGTGTAAGAAGGTGCAGGAAGGGTACAATAAGGAGAGTTGGGAAGTGTTGAAGCCGAGGTTTCAGAGGCCGGAAAAGAAGTAGACGTGTTGGTTGAAGGTAGGATTAGGATGTAATGGTATTGATGGAACAGCTCAGTCGCTCCCGGGATGTTGTATGCCACTGTGCAAAAGCAAGGCAATGGATTCTTTTGAGCACCTGCAGGTGCCCTTCATTTAGCTAACGTAAGAGAATTTAATAGTCCCATCCTAGTTCAGACTGTTGTATCAACCTCTATTATATGTTATCACCTGAAACTACAGAAAACTAGCACCGCGTCCTAGCAAACATATTGTACACATTATACAGTTGATTCCCTACCCAAAATAATTGAGTATAGGAAGAATGCTTTAAGAGACTAATCTGCGGCTACGAATAGTAGCACAGCTGCAAGCGCAGAATTCGAGGCAACCTTTGCGACAAGTCCAATATGAAATCCCCCAGCGCCTCATTCTGCGCCCCACTATGGCCCGTGCGCGACATTTCCCCAGGAAGCTTATGCCTCGAGCTATTCTCTCCACCGCACCCTCGAGCCAGTCCAGTTCCAGTATCTCTCTTCAGCACTCTGCTTTCAGGAACTCACTATGGCGCGGGGCGCGCCTTTCCCGCGCAACATCGCCGACTTCGAAGCGGACGAGCGCATCTCCTACTCCACGGTGGACAAAAAGTACATTCTGGTCGATGACGACAACGAAGAATGGGAGTTCAACGAGGCTACGGGCAAGTGGTTCCAACCTGTAAGTCATAACCCCATCTACCTGTAGCGCGACGATTCCTTTGGCGGAGTGTCAGTCCTGCTGCCTTACTGGAGTGCTTGCGCTGAATTTCGTGGAGAACGCGCCTTACTCGTAAACACAGGCCACCGACGAACAAATCGCGGCGTATCAACGCGCCTATGGTGGCGGAGAAAATGAGAACGACGAAGCCGAGGTTGAGGTTCCCAAAACCCAGAAAAAGCGCAAGGCGGCCACATCTGCAGAAGTGAGTACCATCCTCCTACAGGCACATTCACATTGACTGATGGCGCATACGCAGCCCGAGCCTAAAAAGCCGAAAGTGCAAGAAAACCGAGGCATCTACATCACCAATCTCCCCCTCGATACGACGGTCGACGAGATTGACGCCGAGTTCTCCAAGTATGGCCTGATCGACCTCTCGCACGACGGCTCGAAGCGGATCAAGATGTACACGGATGAGGACGGGAACTTCAAGGGAGAGGCGCTTGTCGTCTACTACAAGAAGGACTCCGTAGGCATGGCAATCAACATGATGGACGATTCGTGGTTCCGTCCCGGACAAGGACCTAACATCCGCGTCCAAGAGGCGGACATGTCCTACAAGAAGACCCACGATCTCGAGGAAACCAAGAAGACTCTTACCCGTGAACAAAGGAGGGCCCAGGGAGTCAATCGTGCCGAGCTGAGCCGGTAAGTCTTCCCACATCCGGTTCCTGGGTTTTGCAGCACCAGCCAGTCAAACGTTATTCGCGTGAACTCGACTGACGAAGTGATTAGCAAACTCGCCGAATGGTCCGATGAAGAAGACGAAGTCGCCAAAGAGACGTTTGCTCCCAAGAATCAGTGGGCCAAGATCGCCATCGTCAAGCACGCCTTCACTTTGGAGGAGCTCGAGAAGGACAAGGACGCTCGAGCCGACATCCAGGCGGACATGCGCGAGGAGGGCGAGAAGCACGGCAAAGTCACCAACGTTGTCATCTACGACCTGGAGCCCGAGGGCATCCTCACCGTCCGTTTTGAAGATGCGGACTCGGCGGAGAGCTTCATCAAGGCATGCAACGGTCGCAGCTTCGATGGAAGGAAGCTGGTCGTCACAGCTGCGCAGAGCAATCCGAAGGGCAAGTTCAAGAAGAGCGCCCGCTATCTGAATGAAGAGGAAGAAGAGGAACTTCTCAACGATCTGGTCGATTAAAATTCAGAACCGGATTGGCCAACGTTGAGAATCTCCGCGAACGCGATACCCTGATGTATGATATCAATGGTTGTTCTTTTGAAGGGGCTATGGAGTTCTCAGGGGCTCTGCGACGATGGCCTTGTGGCTGTCGTCTTCGATATTCAATCCCTTGGGGGGATTTCAAGTCTACATGATGGGTTGAATAATGCTGCAGCTCTTGCATTGCGATGGGTTTCTACAATATACTACGGATGGCACTGTTCCACATCGAATTCACTCAACTTCAAGCCTCGTATCCGTGCACGACCTTCCGTCTTCCTTGGCAGGGTCCGAGCTAAGTTCCGATTCCGTTTCAGCTCCAACACGCGAGACGCTTCGACTCTCAACGAAACCCTATTCCTCACGACCTGTCAGCCTTTCGTAAACTGCCTCGACTGCCCAGGGCTCATTTCTCTGCAGCTGTTGACCCTCTGACGGCGCCGCAACCCTTTAACTCCCACTCACAATGTTCAGCTCTCTCGGAACAAAGATCGGAACCAAGCTCGCGCTCCAAAAAGCGGGCCTCAGCAACGTCTCCCTTCCCTCTTTCCCCTCCACAACAACGTCGAAATCCGACCCTTCAAATTCCGCACAGCAATCCGGCGTCCCGAATCCCTTTGCCAACGTCCAATTGTCCGTCCCCAAAGCGTTCTCATCATGGCAGACTCCACCGCCCCCGCCGAATGGCGTGCGGACTCCGCCGGTGAAGGGGGAAAAGGCGCAGAGTAATCCGAAGTTGCCATTTCCGACACGCGATGGGAGACCTGTGATGCTGCTGTTTTTGAGATATTGCGGGTGTCCGTGTATGTTCTACGGAATTGCAGCGACAGACATGGAGAATACCCAATACTGATTTTCTTCCCTCTAGTTACGGAAAAGCTCTTCCTCACTCTCCGTCACCTCAGCAACCGCCACCCGCAAATATCCTTCATCGCCGTGTCGCACTGCACACCGGCCGCCACGGAAGCCTGGGTCAAGCGCCTGGGCGGCGCTTGGAATGTCTCCGTCATCGTCGACGAGTCCCGCGAACTCTACGCCTTATGGGGTCTTGGGATCTCCAACTGGGGCCACCTGCTCAACCCGCGGAATGGGTACAATCAGATTTTGCTGGGGAAGAAGGAGGGTGTCTGGGGGAGTGCCGTGGGTGAAGGCGGGTGTAGATGGCAGGTTGGCGGTGCCTATGCGGTGGATGAGCGGGGCGTTGTTCAGTGGGGTGGGCCGATGGGGAGTGTGGATGAGCAGATTCAGTTTGAAGAGGGGATCAAGGCGTTGGGGGTTGGGGGGAGGCCGGGGGTGTTTTGAGGGACTGCTTGAGCGGCTTCATTGTCCGCGGTCGAAGTGGTGGAGAGGGGCGAATTACCCCGTTTTCATCCAATTTGCATGACCTAAACTTTTTGTAGGCATGGTTGACGGACGTCGGAGAGAAATGGTACAATTATTGAACCTTCGGATTGGAGTATTCGCGAATCATTGAGATTTGATACCCAGCTACAGTGCCACTGCATCCAGAGGGAAACTCGCTCCGCGATTGCTAAACACATAAACAAGCCAAAAAAACAAACAGGTATCGAAACAAATTCCCTGCAAAACGCCATCCCCCCGTTTTCCCCTCAATACCTCCAACGACCTACTTCTTAAAAGCATAAATACTCGCACACACCCACACAGTCCCCCACTCCCTACACTCCCTCACTAACCCCTCTTCCTCCCACCACCACTTCTCCCTCCCCTTCCCCTTCCCCTTTCCTCTCCCTACCCCCTCTTCCTCTCCTTCTCCCTCATCACCCTCCCTAACAAAACCCCCCCAAATCCCCCTCCAAACCTCCCTTCCAACCTCCACCTCCACCTCCGCCCAAACATCCCCGTCCCCTACAGCCCCCCTAACTCTCCTCCTCCCCTCCCCCTCCATTATCTGCACTGGTAAATCAAACCCCGCATCCCTCACCCACCCACGCACAACCGCACACGGCTTCGAGCACCAAACCCCGCGTTCGAGGTTCGGTGCTAGTCGCTGCTCGAGCCACGCGCTGAGGAGCGGGCCTGCGGTGCCGGGGATGGGGGTTGCGTTTATGAGGCGCAGTTCGAGCATGCCGCCTGGCGCTAGGAGGCGGTGGCATTGGTTGAGGAGCGTGGGGAGGTGGGTGGAGGGCAGGAGGGAGGGAAAGGTGGGGAGATGGATGTGGGTGAAGTGGGAGGGGGGGTAGGGGAGGGGGAGGAGGGTAATAGCAGTGTGTAGGGGGTAGGTGGTGGAGGTAATGTTTTGGGGGAGGGGGAGGGAGGGAGGTAGGGATGGTTGGGCGGTGGTGGTTGTGAGGTGCTGGATGTGCTGGTGTGGGTAAGTGCTTGAGAGGTGGAGTGCTTCTGCTGCAAGAGTTTCCATCGTTAGTTGAGTATTTCCAGGAGAACGGGAGCTGGCAAGGAAGTTGTTTGGACACGCCATGATGATGATGGTAATGGAAGAAAAGAAAAAATCGGAATTTGGAACTCACCCAAGTCGCCGCCCAGCAGCAATATCCGCCCTGTATCCGCCCAAGGGAACCGACCGTATCGGCCCAGATTCTGCTGCTGGAAACCCGCTATCACCCAGAGCCGTTTCTCCAGCTGCATTTCCTCTCTGGCTACGGTGTCGAGGAATGGTGGGTTCCAGTCTTGCTTGAGGCGGTCGAGGATGGTTGTCGGGTGAGCGGTCGCCATGCGCCGGATGAGGCGTTGGAGGCGGGTTAGGGGGAGGGGATAGGCGTTCGAACTGTCCTCTTCTTCGACTCCCGGGTCTTCTTCCAGAACGCTTTCTTGTGATTCCGAGGAGGTGGCGTTGTAGACTCCCTCCTCGACATCGACGGAGACTGAACTCCCTTCTACGGACGAGCTCTGTGAATCATCTCCCACTGACGGTGCCGGTTTCTCTGGAACTTCTTGCTCCACAACTAACGCGGCTGAGGGCGAGCCAGGGAACACAATATCCCATTCCGACGGTGGTCTCCACGCCACTAAATCCCCATGCCGCAAACCGCTCGCATACGGCGCTCCCTTGTCCTCTTGCTGAACCCGCACCTGCGCCTCTTGCCTTTCCGGTAACCCAAGCTCTTCCGTATGCAGTTGCTCCCGCAACAACTTATCTTGCAGCCCGAGCGCTTCGAGGTCGAGACACCCTTGCACGCGGACGGAATTTACTTTCCTAATCATTTCCTTAGCATCATGAAAGAGATATGTTTCACAGGAGAATGAGTCATATCAAGACCTACTTTTTCCTTCGCCGAACATTCGCTCCCGAAGATGGACTGGGCGGCGACGACTCCTCCGCGTCCTCGGAACTCACTCGCGGGATGCGCGAGACGTACGAGTGGGGACTGAGCTGCTGGATCTGTTGGACTTGGTTGAGGGTTTGCATGTTGCTAGCAGGGGGTTTGCGTGGGCGGCGGTGTGGATCTGGGGGTTCTTGGTGTTAGCTCATTGTGGAAGGGGTCATGGGTGGGATGTTATGGTTTGGGCTTACCGGGAGATGAAGGGTTCGCGGAATTCGCGGTCGCGTGTGAAGAGATATCGACTTCTATGCCGGGGGCTTCGTAGTAGGGAAGCGGTGGATGCACTGAGGTGCCGGAGGAGAGGGTTTGGAATGGAGAAGATGAGTATATCCATGGTGGTTGGGCTACAGTATCCCTTTCCTTATTCTGATTCCGATTTCCCAGCGTCGAAGTCTCGAGACGCACTGTCTGAGGCGACGAAATCGTAGCCAGACGTGCAGATACCTTCGCTTTTGCACTACCCATCTCCACTTCCAGCTTGCCTCTGCCCCCAGGTGCTTTGCACGCCTTCAATTTCTTCAAACTCGCCGGCCACCATTGCAACACCTCGCGGTCATCCCCATTCTTCCAGCGTGTTTTCGACCCCGCACTCTTCCCGCTGCTGATTGAAGCTGTGGCTCTGGATGTTGTTGCTGTCGGCGTAGCGGAAGATACCGAGCGCTCTTTCCCCTTCTCCTTCTCGCGCGCTTTTCGCTCTCTGCGTTCGCCGACTTTTTCGGTCTTGGGGTCTGTCCAGGAGAGGTCGGCTGTGAACATGTTGACTGCCCTAGGGTGCGAGGGGGGAGTGGAGGTGAGGTCACAAAGGGGGAATGATACAAGGGATTTGGTGTTGTGCATGGAGTTGTTATGGCACCGGGCACGACAGTGGATATCGTGGTTGGGTACTCAAAGGAATGTGGGGGGAATGGAATGGGAAGGTGACGATGCGGTGGTGATGGATGCTATGACAACGAGCTACCATAGCACGTACAGTGCAGCGTCAAAGGGGAGGAGTCCCTGGATAATCTGTCACGGAAAAAGGACACAAAAAGCGACATCCTTCAATGGATATCTCTTTTTCAGTGGTCACCCGTCAACCAGGCCGCTGGAATTGACCGTTACTTTCGCCAGGACGGACCCGCAGCTCGCCCGCGCTAGGAGTGGTTCTTCTTTTGTTGCAGCGGTAGATACAGGGCTGATCTGGTTCATTAGTTGTTGCTGCACGCGGTCGCTCAAAAATACACTACGCGGAATACGGGGTTTCCCAGATATCGTACGGGAAGCTGCGGGTATTGCTTGACTAGAGACTATAATGACTTCTGCTGACCGCGAGAGTCTCGGAATTCACGTGGAAGCCTGTGGTGAGCAAACGGAAGAAGCATCAAAAGAGTGCGAATTGCCAGTGTCGTACTGATGGCGTGGATCCAATGGGTGTGCGCTCCACGTTTTCTAAAAAATGGGCAATATTTTTTTGGGAAATCGTTCTCTTCTTGCGCTATTCAGAGAGTCCAACTCACAACGTACTGAAGTGATATACAAGGATGATTCCCGTAGAATTGAACCACTGTTTGGGGGCTGCCCAGACGCAGAGACAAGTATAACAGTTGGCAGGGTCAGTTTCCCGGGAACGTTAATATCCTGTGCACGCACCTATCTACCAGTCCCTGATACATTTCTTCACAGGCTGCAAGGATGTCTTTTAAGTTGCAGCAAACAAACTTAGAGCGGATGCTCACCTGTCCGGGACGCACGAGCAGGGATTCCGCGTCCTCCTTCACAGGTCAACGCAGGCTGGCCCCTGCCGTCATTATCTTCGCCTGACAGACTTGCTTTGGACAGTACTTCATCCACCCAGCGCAGCCTTGAACATTCCATGTGGGTATTGCGGGCAGAAATATCTTCACCTGCAGGTGTATGGAGGATGTTGTAACATCTTTGGTTAGGCATGGGTTGCAGGGTGAATTTGAGGGATGTTGTGACGGCGATGCGGTGATGTTGAAGAGCTCTGTGATTGAGGATATACCTCTCTGGCTTTGCTTCTTCTCATTCCTGCGGACTTTTCTCCTCAGAGCTTGTCTCTGGAACTTTTGCTTAATTGACTATTGATACTTCCACATTGTCAGAGTATCATAACCGTTTTTCATTGCAATTCTATGATACTGGCACTGGGGCATCTTCTAAAGATACACCTTGGACGTGATCTGCCTTCTCTCACAGCGAAATGGAGGCAGCGAGGAATGTCGTTGACAAAGTCAATGACCGAATGAGTGGTTCAGTCGTAGGGCGAATATTTCGACTTGAGGGCTCGGGACACGTGCGTTTTCCAAAACCTCCGCATAGAAAGCCGCATACTGATGATCCAAGGATAAGGAGATTGCGAACACAAAATTTACTACTGAGCTCCGCGCCGGACTCACCACCTTCTTCACCATGGCATACATCATAGCCGTCAACGTCAGTACCGCAGTGTACTTGGATACATTTGCACAATCACTGACATGGAAAGGCAACCATACTGTCAGATACAGGCGGCAACTGCGTATGTGACAGCGTTTCGAAGGCCAGGTGCGAACTCACCGCCGATTATGCCATCTGTAAACAAGGTAAATATCCACGTCCGCCCCCATCAGAATTTCAGTGCACTGACTAACCTATCCACAGATCTGAAACGTTCCTTTATAACCGCAACCGCCGCGGTCGCCGGTTTCAGTTCTTTCCTCTTCGGTCTCCTAACCAACATGCCCGTCTGTCTAGCGTAAGCCGCTTGACCGCACCTCTATCCTACTTCCGCCGCAGAAGTTGCTGACTCCAAGCAGACCTGGCATGGGCCTCAACGCTTACTTTGCGTATCAAATCGTTGGGTCAAATGGTACGGGGTCGATTACGTACAATCTTGCACTGACAGCGGTGTTCATCGAGGGCTTCGTGTTTATCGCGTTGTCGTTGATCGGGATGCGTCAGTGGCTTGTAAAAGTCATCCCCGTGTCGTTGAAACTTGCCAGTGCCTGCGGTATAGGGCTTTTCCTGGCGGAAAATGGGCTCAGCTATTCTGCGGGGATTGGCGCTATTACTGGGTCCAAGGATACGCCACTGCAGATTGCGGGTTGTCCGGTTCAGTATCAGGATGAGAATGGGGTTTGTACAAGTCACAAGATGACTTCGCCTACGGTAAACTCGTGCCTCGTTTGTAGGCTATGTTCGAGTTCACGTTTCGCTAACTGGTTGCGGTAGATGTGGATCGGCATCATGTGCGGAGGCATATTCACAGCCTACCTAATGGCCTACAAAGTCAAAAGCGCCATGATCGTCGGCATCGCCCTCGTCTCCATCCTGTCCTGGCCGTAGGTCCAAATTCCCCATCCCTTTCCACATTCGAAGCTAATGTCCCCAAAGCCGCAGCACCTCCTTCACCTACTTTCCAAACACCTCCGAAGGCAATGACCGCTTCGACTACTTCCGCAAAGTCGTAACCTTCCACCCCATCAACCACACCCTCAACACCCTCGACTGGAACGTCTCCCGCGCACCCTCGCAATTCGTCCTCGCCCTCTTCACCTTCCTCTACGTAGACATCATCGACTGCACCGCCACGCTCTACAGCATGGCGCGTTTCTCCGGCGTCGTGGATCCCGACACGGGAGACTTCCCCCGCTCAACCCTGGCGTATTGCACGGATGCGCTCTGTATTTCCATCGGGGCCCTGCTAGGCTGTTCGCCCGTCACCGCATTCATCGAGTCCGGCGCTGGGATCGCCGAGGGTGGGAAGACGGGGCTTACGGCCATGACGGCGGGCACGTGTTTCTTGATTTCCATGTTCTTCGCGCCTATTTTTGCGTCTATCCCGCCTTGGGCTACGGGATGTACTTTGATTCTGGTACGCCAATTCCCCCATATATTTCTCCTTTTGCCCTCAGTGTGATATGAAGAAGGCTAACAAGATATGTGATTGCAGGTGGGCTGTCTCATGATGCGCCAGGTCTTCGCCATCAACTGGAAATACATCGGCGACGCCGTCCCCGCCTTCGTCACCATCATGTTCATTCCCTTTGGATACAGCGCGGCGTACGGCCTCATTGCAGGATTGATGACGTATACGGCGCTCAACGGGTCCATTTGGGTTACCAAGATCGTTACGAGAGGGTACCTTGTACCGGATGATGAAGATAATAGGGAGTATTGGAGTAGTAAGTTTACCCGTACGTGCTTAGTGGTTTGGGGAGGGGATGGTTAACGGCGAGTAGTCAAACCTCACGCAAAGCTACCCTGGTTTATCACGGCGTCGCACGCTTTGGCTGCGCGACTGGGTCACGGTGCTGGGAACAAGGAGGGCGAAGACGAAAAGTCCATTCGCAGCGATGGGGATTCGCGGTTCGGACGCGTCAGGAGCCCAGAGTCTAGATCTCAGGTTTCTGATCATGAGCTCAGTGAGGTGGTCGTGCATTCCCATAAGTTCCCAAGGGCTGATCCGGAGATTTTGGCATAGTGGTCGACCGGTAAGAGGCCGTTCCAAGTATATAGACACCTGACAAAATGGGAATGACATGAATCCTGATGGGTAGGATAGTCAAGGAGAAGCTAAAATTATATGTAGGTATGCGGAGTCATTCCCATAGCAAAAGAATTCCTCAGGTTGCGCTGTCCGTGAACGAAATGATAGGAATGGCCAGTGCGAACTGAAAAGTTGTTGGAGCTCTAGATTTTAAGATATAGCACAGTTATTCATTGTATTCTGCTGAAGGATCTATTATCCGGGTGAGCTCGACCGCAGGACGATCGACTCTCGGAATGCTCCATCCCGTATTTACCCTTCAGCTTTAACCCTCCATTGATAGTCCAACGCTGGTAACCATGCCGAAAAGCCCCAGACCATCCACTCTGTGGAGACTAGGCGTCTTCTACTGCAGCTCCCAAAGTATGCCCTCCATCAACTTGGTAGATGCTCCCAGTGACATAGCTACTCTCTTCACTCAGCAAGAAGGCAATCACTCTGGCCACTTCCTCTGGGTGGGCCCTACGACCGAGCACCGAGCCGTGAGCATGAGGGTTACCTGTGATTTTGTCGAGTTGTTCCAGCATTGGGGTCTGAACGTAACCACTGCAGCAGTAGCGCGCGGTCAGCTATGGTTCCAACATATGATGCCGTATTCCTTGCTACATTCTCGTTGATGCAGAGCAGGGAGAGATAACCGTTGAGTCTGGGAGGGATACAACTTACGGCGCAACAGCATTAACCCTGATGCCGCTTCCCCTCTTCCCTTCTTCAATCGCTGCCGACTTGGTGATGCCTACGACGGCGAACTTGCTTGCACAGTAGACGCTGGCGTTTGGCTTGCCTAGAAGTCCCGCAACGGATGCAGCGTTTACGATGGAGCCTCCCGTTGTTTTGTGTCCAAGACCGGAAGTGGCCTCACTATTGCCTTTGTTGGACTCTTCTGCAGCTGAGAGACTCGGTTGGTCTGGTTCTGTCTTGATGTTGAGAGGAGGATTGGCTTCGCGCATGTTACGTAGCTCTGCGGACAAGCAGTTGAAGATGCCTTCGACGTTTACGCTGAATACCGAGGAGTAGTCGGGCTGTGAGAAGGCACGGAGAGACCCAAGGGTGCCGCATATGCCGGCAAAATTTGCAGCACCTGCGAAGAAGGGCGTTGAGTTAGCAACTGTGGCAAAATGGTAGATTGCTTTTGCCTGCAGCATAGGTGGTGGCTCCATATCACGCGCCATGTCTGTGGTATTTGCTGGCGTATATCCCAGGGAAAACCGAAGTGAGTGGAAGGGACCGTGACAGCAGAAGAAGCAGCGTTTTGATACAAGTCTCGAGCTTCAAGTTAGCAAGAAACGCACTCACCATCCAACTTCCTTCCAAACTTCTCCACCGTCGTCTCGACCCATTTATCCACCTGCCTCTGATCCGTCACATCGACCTGCATATGGAAGAGGGTGTTCTCATTGATATTATTGTTCATGTCCGTCAACTCCTTCGCCACTTTAATCAAAGCAGCAGAGTCGATATCCGCGAGGGAGAGCAACGCACCAGATCGACCGAGGAGATGCGCAAGGCTGCGTCCAATGCCAGACCCTGTTGCATGTGTGAGATGACCGATTGACTTACAACTATGAGCAAAGAATTTTAACTGAATACATACCGGCGCCGCTGATTGCGATGAGGCTGCCGGGCAGGGACCCGGGGGTCGAAGAGGCCATGATGGTTGTCCGTACGTTTAAGCTTCTTCTGCTTTTGATCCGTTTTGGATGAGGTGCGTGAGACTGGGCGGCGGTGAAGGAGATCCACTGCCGTGCTTGAAGTTGAGGTAAGGTTGAAGTGAGGTTGAGGTTAGAGGGCTGAAGCTGGGAGTAGGAGTTCTTTGCCAGAACCCCGCTTTCTCGTTTCGCGGAAGGTGCTGTGACACCGTGGTGAAGGTGCGTCGTTGGACGACTTCCACTTCGGGTCATTGGTGAGGGGATCCGGTAAAAACAAGTATATCGTGTCCTTGATGCTATCATAGGCTGACATGTGTTCTAAAACTTGTAAGACTTTTCTGTTATACGCCGCTATAAACTGGCTCAATTGTTTTCCCGGGCAGAAAATGAACTTGAGTGGGTTCTGAATCTTTTGGTTGGGTTAGCATCCTCACGGAATATCCAGATCAGTGAATACAGGAAGACAGCGAGATAAAGGCACTTCAAATCTCAGCCATGATAGAAACAACCTACTTCATGTAGCACTGGGCCGACAAGTACTCATGATGGAGTAGAGAATCCGTCTGAATATGGGCGTAGTCTTCCTAGCGGACTACACATCCTCGATAGTTATTGGATCGCATTTGACCGAAAATTCCTATGTTGACGAGCTTGTCTGATGTGATCATTCTCTGCTGGACTCTGAGTTCTGACTGGTCGGAAACACACAAAGACGGGCAAATGTCCACCAGGCGACTGGACAAAGGGCTTGGGGTTCTAGACACGGCTGTCGTTTCCCGTTTGACGACACCTTCCACTGGTATGATTGGATCCGTAGATACTAGGTTCATATGCCCTCGTATAAGTCCGATCTCTACTAATAAGCAGTAGGACGACGAAGTGCCTTGACCCGGGCACATGGTCAGCGACCCTCAGTCGGTGCGACGTAATCGCTCATCCCGGAGCCACTGTGCCCGAAGACACTCACATGGTAACAAGTGGGTGTGATACCGCATGACTAGTCCAGAGATGTAGATGCTCGCGGTAGCTGAAGAAGCAAGCAGAGACGTTCCTAAAGTTATTTTCGTCTGACAAGAACATTCTGGGTGACCTTCCAGAAAGGACGAACGTCGTTAACGCGCACCCATTCTCGCTTAAAAGGTTCGGAATGCGCATGTTTGTGCCACTCCTCGTGTGTGGTTTGTGGAACGCTGTACGGGGATTCCTCAGTAAGGGGCGGTGAGCTGAAGAAGATGCGCGTGAGTCTTGCTCTTGGAAAAGACGGGTGGCTAGAAGACAATGAAACTTCTCTGCTGTTCTGGCGGTAGCTGCTCGTGGCGGTATGCGTCCAGATCTTACAGGGACGAGGGAAGCCGCCCAAGATGGTGCGCGCTTCCATTGAGCCATCGAATCATTATTCGCATAGAGAAACCAAGCCAACGTGTTTCCCCAGGAAAGGGTGACAGAACGTGCACATAGTACAACTTTCCAATGGCAATGTCGTATGCTCACCCTCGAGCTTGTGGTGGCACTGCCCTAGGGTATGGAATGTTGATTGCAATGGCCCAATGGCAGACCACACAGGCCGGGCTATTTCCATAAGTGTTAAAAAATGCAATGCTGTTTTTGTCATCTGAAAACCCGTTATAAGCTGCCTTACCTCCGCTGGGCTCAGTCCCCTGATCTCGGATTTGTACCGTGAGAATCTCTCTCTTTTATCCCCCTCTTCCGAAAACGCAGATACAACCCAGGGATGCCAACTGAGCTCCAACCAAAACAGGCGGTTAAGCATGTTGCTTGCACCCGGTGCCGAGAGAGAAAGGTCAAGTGCGATGGTGGCAAGCCGGACTGCGTGAGATGTCGGAGAGTTAAACACTCCTGCCAATACGTCGTCAGTGGCAAGAAACAATATCCACAGGGAAAACGCGACTGGGTAAGGCACTTGAGAACGTTCAGCGCACAGATAGGTACGTCTGAGTATTTCGTAGATGTGTGGAGACGTTTTGGCTCACAAGAAACCATGGAAAAGACCAAGGTCATCGTCCGGATGCGTCGGCGCCACAACCCCCCCCGTCGGCTCCCAACGGTCATGCAGCCATATCTGCACCATCAACGACTTTGCTAAGCGGTGACAATGCGTTGGATATACAGAGACCTTCTGAAGACTGGCAGGGACTGTCAGGGCAACCTAAGGCCGCTTACACTGCATCCCATTGCTTGTCGCCAAACACAGCTTTCGTCCATGATGCTCTTGTATACCCAGAGACACCCTCGTCACCTTACTTTGACGGTACCTATTTGTGTCCACCCAGCAACTTATACGTGGATCAGACAACTACCGCCTCAACCTTCCTTTTGCCTACACTGGACCGCTCTGAGACACCAACATCACAAGTCTCTTGTGAAACGTGGCCAGACCAGTTCTTCCACTCGTAAGCCTACCCGATCCCTTCTCCAGGCTTCCGCGTATGGCTTCTAGACACCACGGCTAACATTTGAGTCTTGCTAAGTTATCTCCCTTTTTCTTCTGACATATCATTCGACATGTGCAATACAGCTGGGCCTTCTGAGAGTGGTAGCTATGGTCCTAGATGTTTCTGCGATCCGGAGTTTTCAACATACTAGATCGTTTTTCTGATATGATGTTGATGAACTTGCGGGGGGTATGCCAAGACCTGATGTTGAGAAAGGGGGACGAGAGAGCTGTGGGGAACACGCGAAATCCCCGGTTGTTCGACCATTTGGTTAAATACTGTAAATGTGTACATGTCCTTCTAGATGATAGTTGTTGCCTTCTGGTTAGGACTCTTCAAGATTGGTAAGATTGGAGGCGAACCGATCGATTTGCGGTTGCCTATCCTCAGGAGCTGGAACGACTCCAATCTTGGAAATTATGGACGCGCAACGTGTCCAGAAATTGCACACTTAATAAAGAGATTGGGACGGCGTTGAGGATGTTATTTTATTCAAATTTCGATTCAAGAAAGAGACTTTCGGACGTATTCAGACATTCTTTCAGGAATCACGTGTTGGGGGATCCCGCCAAGATCTGCGCGCCGAAACCCTTCAAATCCAAGACGTCTCTTCATCAAGCCAGCACGTCCTGGACATCAATTAGATTACATCGGCCACCCACATAACCTCCATCTCATCCAACTCCCATACTCTTGAACGCACACGGTAAGTCGAACACGCGCTCCAACATTTCTGAATCCTCGCCCGTCGCCGCCCTGTCGCCGCTCCCTCCGCCCCCCAACTGTCACAAGGGCCTCGGCCTCGGGGGTCAAGTTGGGGGGAGAGGATTCTGGCGATAGGAGTGGACGTTTCTGGGCTTTAGGCGTCTATACCTTTTTTTTATGAGCACTCTCTCTCACACGTTCACGCCAGGTTCGAGAGTTCACCCACACCGCCTCTTACCGCCACACACCCGCCGCACCCACCGCAACCATGGGTCTTACATTCTCGAAGTTGTTCGACAAGCTATGGGGCAAGAAGGAGATGCGCATCCTGATGGTTGGCTTGGACGCTGCAGGAAAGACGACGATTCTGTATAAGCTCAAGCTCGGTGAAATCGTTACCACGATCCCGACCATTGGTGTGTACTCACGCGCCCCTTGCCGACAAAAGCCCGACATTGCTGATATGTGGGAAACCAGGCTTCAACGTCGAGACTGTCGAGTACAAGAACATCCAGTTCACCGTGTGGGATGTCGGAGGCCAGGACAAGATCAGGCCCTTGTGGAGGCATTACTTCCAGAACACCCAGGGTATCATCTTCGTCGTTGATAGCAACGATCGCGACCGTATTGTGGAGGCGCGCGAGGAGCTTCAGCGGATGTTGAACGAGGACGAGCTGCGGGATGCTCTGCTTTTGGTCTTCGCCAACAAGCAGGATCTGCCTGTAAGCATGCTTGGAGTGCGTTGATCTCTCGTACATGCACTGACTTACTCCTTAGAACGCCATGAACGCTGCCGAAATCACCGACAAGCTCGGTCTCCACAGCCTTCGACAACGTGCCTGGGTATGTACAAAGGCACTCACTCCGACAAAACCGTAGCTGACAGTTCACAGTACATCCAATCCACCTGCGCTACGTCCGGCGATGGTTTGTACGAGGGTCTGGAATGGTTGAGCAACTCGCTTCGCAAGGCTGGCCACAACTAAGCACAACCCTGGCGGTCCATGTCAATGTCTGCCCCTACCCCAGACCCTACCTCCTCTCTCTTCTCCCACATATACGAATCCCCTCTATACGAATACGTGTGCTTACAAGCCTGTGTGTTACACAAACGGGATGGTGGCGCGGAGAACACAACTGCTTTCTAATTATCTCTTTCCCAACCAATTGGAGTTATTGTGTGTCCTTTAGCTTTGATGCCCGAATGACCGTCTTCGTCATACATCAACCTTACATCTTGATGCTTGCGGTGACGATGGGATGACCGAACTTCAACCTGAAAACGATTGATTGCGAGCGTTCGTGGTTGGGCTGGAATGGTGAGGATGGGAAAGGTAGATAACTTTAAACTGCTGCTTTGTTAGTCAATTTGAGATTCTTTTCTCCAGCTTCTAAGGTCCTATTCCTGGTTTGGTCAAGCTGTTTATGTAGAGGAGTGAGCGGGTAGGTATGCACATCATATATGCATTCAGAACGCCTTGTTTCGGGTGTTGTGAACGATGCTACTCTTTTGTTTTGAAGGGAATTACTCAGGCTCCAGGTTATGCTTCATTCATGTCCGACCGGATGTTTGAATCCTCGAACGCGCAGGAGTGGAAGCTAAGTAATACAAGTACATCGACGCGGAAAGGAATACTTTAGACTCCACAGGTTATTGGAAAGAGACCTTTGAGGTGTTGCCTGCCAACCACATACCTAATCATCTTCCCATATCCGGCCTACTCATCCTCATCATCATCATCCTCCACCACTCTCCTCCTCTTCGTCCTACTAACCACAACCTCCTCCTCCTCCTCCTCGTCGCCACCCCTCCCGCGCTTCGGACTCGCAGTCGCCTGTCTCCGCCTCGCCGGCGGACTCTCGACAATGCCATCATCCTCATCCTCATCATCCTCGACAATCTCGGGTTCCTCATCGCTCGCCGCGATAAAATCATCCTCCTCATCGTACTCATCCTCCCTCGTCCTTCCCCCACGACCAGCATACTCATCCTCATCGCTCCAATCCCTCCTCGACCCAACCTTGGCCCGCGGTTTCCGTTGCCCGGCACCTCCACCACGCCCACGACCCCCTTCCTCGTCCTCCAACCCGCCGATACTGAGGCCGTAACCCGCAGCCCTGTGCCCGCCCATCCTGCGCGTCGCCTTCTCCCTCTCCCGCTGCTCATTCTTCTCCCGCGCCCTTAGCATCTTCTGCTTCTGCTTGAACTCGGCCTCCTTCCTCGCGCGCGCCAACTCCGGGTCCTCGTCGACCTGGATGATGGAAATGGCCTGCTCCTTGCTATCCAGGGTGCGGCTCGCCGCCTTGGCCAGGTCGGCCTGCAGCTTCTCGATGGCGCCGTCGTTTGATTTGAGGTTGGGCACGACGGAGAGCGCGGCGGTGAGTTTGTTGGTGACGCGCGTGATTTGGGCTTCCTCGTAGGGCGCGACGAGGTACGTGTAGCTTTCCTTGCCTGGGGCGTGCTTGGACAGGGTCGAGGTGGGCGTGGGCTTCTTGGGGTGCGTCTGCGGGGGTGCCAGCGTCGCGGCGGTGATTTCGTATTGTTCCGTGGGGAGGGAGGCGAGTTGGAGAGTTAGGGAGCCATCACTCCAGCGGAGGATGCGGGCGTTGGATTGGAGTTTGGAAGGGTCCGAGGGGGAGCGGCGCCAACGGATGGTTGTGAGGGCCGTGTCGTAGGCGGAGAAGTGTTCCGTTGGGGCGGTCTTGGAGTGGTGGTCTGTGGTTGGGGGTTGGAAGGTTTTGTGGTTCCAGGCTGTGGGTTCGAAGGAGAGGAAGCGCGGGACTCGGAGTTGGTAGAGCTCGCCGTCGCTGGGCTCGGGGATGGCATGCCTGGCGATGTCGGCGTCCATGAAGCTGAGGGTCTGTTCGACGGCTTCTTCGGCGGGTTCTTCCGGGACGCGATCGGTGCGGCCTTCGTCGTCGCCGGAGTCGAGCTCTTCGTCGTCGAGCTTGCGCCTTGAACTAGGGGTTGTGTTAGAGAGCGGACATAGGACTTTGATGAAGGATGGGAGCTTACGGTTGTTCCTCATCCTCTTCTTCGTCGCCTCCGTCGCCAAAGAGGTCATCATCGTCGCCGAGTTCTTCTTCCTCTTCTAGCGTGTCCTTCACGTCGCCGGTATCGTTTTCACCTTCCGGGTTTGCGTCTGCGGGAGTACTTTTATACTCTTCATTGTCGGAGAGGCCCGCGTCGGAGGCCATGGTTCGTGCGGTGATTTGAAGTCCAGTTGTTGCAAAAGTTGGGTAGGTTGCGGAGAGTTGCGGATGGAAGAAAGAGGTTGGGAGGAGTTCCGGCTTTTGTAAGCAATGATCTGGAGGTGGTGAAGGTGAAGGTGAAAGCACAGGCGCGTTGAAGCTGCAGCTTTGCGATGGACGAAGCGCGAGATTGAAGTTCGAAGACAGACAAGGGAAAGCCGTGGGGCCCAATTAGGTCTAGCGCAAACTCGGGTGGGTCGGGCGCCAGACAGACGACGGGTCCCCCTTCTCGAACACGGCCAGCAAAGTGTCCAGAGGCAATTCACCACCGCACAGCGCACCTGTCTCCTGTTACTCCCTTTTTACACCCCCCAAGATCGCACTTTCATACGGCATATACCAGTTCGCGGGCACCATGGCGTCCTTCTTCTCGAGCGTGTAAGTGCTTGGCGCCCTCTCTTTCCCCCACCCCCAGCTGTGCCATATGCATAGGGGTCAGGTGTTTGCCCTCGCACCTCCCAACACTGTCTGTTTCAAAGGCTAACCTGCCCGATGTCTCACTTTCTGTCTCTTCGTCTATTCTCCTTCTACCCTCTTCATCGTTCCCTGACCTCTGCTCCATGACCCGTCTCCGTTATCCCTTCTAACTCCTCAATATCAGACGCCAAGGCTTCGGTGGTCGCTCCAATAAAGGTGCCCAAGGCAAAGGGAACAACGGCCAGGACACGCCTTCACCGACTACGCCATCATATTCGCCGTCCACGGCCCAGCCGCCGAGTGTCCCTCCCATGCCACATTCCCCTGCATTGTCTTCCGCCATGTCGCTTGAAACTCCCGGTTCGGACGGTCAAAATACCTCCAACTCCAACGCTCGCCGGCCGCCATTTTTCTTCCGGGAAGAGTACTCTTCCCTAATTGTTAAGGGTAATTTTATGACCTTGGCCGCAAAGCCGAGACTGGTGGAAGAGGGTGAATGGCTCGCCCATCAAGGTATGTCAGCCCCGCCTCCCTCCCTTTGGACTGAGGACACAATTCTAAGGCACGTGACCAGTTGTCGAGCAGTATCGTCTGCTGGAACAGATGATCGACATGATCAAAGTTGTAGATGAGAGGACACAGAGACCGATTTGCAATCCAGAGGTGTGTCCCACCATGTCCGCGAGTGTGTAAGTTTTGCCTCTGTTTATTGCCACTTTGACTGTACTTACCAGTCTCAGTCATACATACACCTGGCTAGACAACAAGAAGAACCCGATCAAGATACCCGCCATCCAATATATCAACCTGGTGCAGAAATGGATCGTTGGAAAAATCAATGATCCCTCCATCTTCCCCACAGACACCTCGTCTGTATCATTCTCGGGCAATGGCTCGAGTTACGCCTCCGGCTCTGCAACTCCAGGGTCGTCCACGCCCCAACCTTTGGGACCGACGAATCTGAATGCCTCGCTTTCTCAACTTTCAGGCCGAGACTGGTTAGGCAAGTCGTCCGGCTTCCCGGAGACGTTTGAGAGCGACATCAAGAGCATCTACCGTCAGATGATGCGCTGCTATGCCCACATTTATCACGGCCACTGGCTAGATCCCTTCTGGAACGTCAACGCGTACAAGGAGCTCAACACGTGCTTCATCCACTTTGTCAATGTCGGTAAGCTCTTCGGGCTGCTCGGTGACAAGGAGATCGAGCCCATGCAGCCCCTGGTCGATTTGTGGCTGGCAAAGGGCCTACTACCGCCGCCTCCGCAGCAGCAGCCGCAGCAGTCGCAGAATCAGAATCTGGCGCCGGCAGCAAGCAGTCAACAGACCGTTCCGGCGGCTGCCTAAAGGGGACGGATATTGAGCATCAGGCTAAGGGACTGGATGCTACGGGAGGGCCGTTTTGTTGAGGCATCTGAACAGCGTTAGAGGCGAACGGCGTTTTTATGGCAGGCCAACGCCAGTGAGGTTACATCATGTATTGACGCAGCATCTTAGTGGACAAACAGCAATCTATTTTACTTGGCTCCTGAACTTTTCTGGATTCCACATGTTTATCTTGCCATGCCGTTTCCCGCTTTTGATCGTTAGGAGGATGATAAGTACGATGGTGAGATTGTGGTTATTTAGAAGCCTGTATGAACTTTGATGACTTTCGTTCTGGATGTGCACTAAGATGGAGACAAGGAGCAGAATGGGAATCTTCTTTTTATCTATTCACCTGTAACCCTTTTATCTTCCCCTAGCTTTTACTCATCATCGCCGAAGAAGACCTTGATGGGCAACCACGCATCGCCACAGACCTTGAAGCGATCCGGCAGACTATCCAACTGCTTCATCTCCTCCTCACTCAGACTCTTCCCATCCAGCTCGAAATTCGCCTCAATCCGCTCGGGCGTCACACTCTTGGGAATGACGCTCGTGCCCCTCTGCAGGCCCCAAAGCAACAACACCTGCGCCGCCGACCAGCCCTTCTTCTCCGCCAACGCCTTCAACGTCTGATCCTTCGCCAGCGGGGAATCCGTGCTGCCCAGGCACGAGTACGCGGTACAGTGAATCCCTTTCTCCTTGCAGTACTGCAGGAGTTTGGGCGAGGGGCAGTTGGGGTGCAGCTCGATCTGGTTGACGGCGGGCACCGTCTTGGTGCGCGGGTCCGACAGCAGCTTCTCGAGGTTGCGGATGCCAAAGTTGGAGACGCCGATGTTCTTGACGCGGCCCGAGGCGGGCAGTTTCTGCATCTCGGCCCAGGTGGCGATGAAGTCCCAGTCCGGGAGGTGTTTGGAGAGGTCGTCCGGGTCGGTTGAGGAGGGCCAGTGCTGGGGGTTTTGTCAGTGAGTCAATTCGTAGTAGTTTTAGCGTCATGGCGAATTGTTGAGGTTTGTGCATCAAGTGGTCCACCGACGACCAAATAAATAGATGTAAAGTGAGGAAAATAACCCACCATCAAATACAGATCCACATAATCCACCCCCAAGCTCTTCAAACTACTCTCAATCCCCTCCTCGACCCGCTTATGCCACGTATTATCCAGCTTGGTCGTGATCCATATCTCCTCCCTGGGCACGCCCGAGTCGCGAATCCCCTGGCCCACCTCGGCCTCGTTGCCATATGCCAGCGCCGTGTCGATGTGGCGGTAGCCCTTCTGCAGTGCGACGCGTACGGCCTCGCGCACCTGGTTGGGCTTGGATTGCCAGGTCCCGAGGCCGATGGCGGGGATGGTGGCGCCCGTGTTGAGCGGGAAGGTGGTTTTGGTCCAGATGCGTGACATTTTGGTGGTGAAGGTGTATCAGAGGAGGAGGGGGAGGGGTTTTCGGGTTGGGGGAATGGATCGACGGGAGGAGGGAGGGAAGGGAGGGGGTTTTTTGGGTGTTTGGATATTTCTTATTTATCCTTCCTTTCACGAGCTTTTTCTATTAAACGCCGTAGCTACTGGCTACCCACTTTTATCTAGGACACAGTAGGTTTTTCCCCTCCCCGCTTTTATTACACGGCAACCAGCCCTGGAGAAATGGGACTGTACTTTTTATCCACCGCCTCGACTGGATCCCCAACCGATGACGTAGATCCCTCACATTTCCCCGGCTTTGTCGTCGACTGCTCCAACTGGTGGGAGCGGAAAATCCAACGACTTTCCAAACCCCACCAATCATTATGCTCCATCACTCACTGCGCGGCTCTTCCCGTTAAGGTAATCCGTCCGGAGCTTCCACTGCATCCGAATATCTGCCGAGCACCTCCATCACAACTCCCGTTAGCCCAACCCTACCATCGTCGGCACCTGCAGGGTGCGCACCCCAATGCATTCCCTATCCAGTCTAGCTACCGCCTAGTAGCTCCAGCTCATCCATCATCCTCTCATAATCACCGACGACGAACATGTCCTCAGGCTTCGTCTCGGCCGGCAGAATCAACGATGAAACGAAGCAAGAGGGCAGCTCGAGCTCAAGCCTAAGCGCGAAACACGACACGGCCAACGACGAGGCATGGCGCAAGGTGCAGCAGGAACTGGCCGAGGCGAGGGCGCGCAAGGAGGAAAGCGTGCGGGAGGGGAATGAGGGGAAGAGTCTGTATGAGGTTTTGATGGCTAATAAAGGTGCGTCTATATCTTCTTTTTTCGGAGCTCCTGTCTATCCTACCTCTTCACAATTTCTCAATTCGAGTCTGAGAGCATGGTGTCTTGGTTTCTTATAATGTGTTGCTGAGTGTATTGTGACGCATAGCCGCCAAGCAAGAAGCCTTCGAAGAATCCATCCGCCTCAAGAACCAGTACCGCGCCCTCGACGACGACGAAGCCGAGTTCCTCTCTACCATCCTCGAAGAGAAGCGCAAGCAGGAAGATGCCGTGAAACGCGAGACGGCCGAAGAACTGGAGCGATTTCGAAGGCAGAGGGAAGAGGCGGAGAAGAAGGCGAGGGAAATGGAGAGTGCGGGTTCGGGTACAGGACAGGCAGGGGAGGGGGAGAAGGTTGTGTGGGTGGCGCCGGGCAAGAAGAGGAAGAGGGCCGGAGGGGAATTGTTGAAGGGCGTCAAGGTTAGGAGGACTAGCTCGGCGACTGCGGACGCGGACGCGGACGCGGAAGTGGATGCGCTTGCGAAGAGCAATGAGGCCAAGAATGATTCGACGGCGACGCGGACGGCTGCGAATGCTACGACCCCAACATCGCCAGAGACGCCGACGCAAAAAGAGAGCAAAACTGCTCCTGAAGGGAAACAAGCTTCGCCGTCGGCGGGAGACAAGGTCCCGGATACGTCTGCGACGAAATCCAAACCGAAACCTCAGCCGACGGCACCGATAGGTCTTTCGCTAGGCTACGCGGATTCCGACGAGGACGATTGAAGGACGATTGATGGATTGGTCGACCTGCTTGTACCTCCACCGTTCGGTTGTATTGCTCGGCTCAGCTGCAATTCCCAGAGTTACCAACGCTCCTGCTTTGCTGGAAACAGCACATCGCAGGACCTCAATGCTTGATTGTGCATAGTTTCAAGCAGTGATGCGGTTGCTCGCGGTATTGGCGTACCACATACCAACGCATTGAACGCACATTGGACTGCTTAGGTTTCACGAGGGCAAAAGACTCAAGGTCGCGCTTGGATATATGAAGGATTCCAGATTCTACTGGAATGGACACATACTTGTCTGTGTTTGCGAAGCAAAAGGGACAGGCAAGGCCAGGAGGAGAAGCGATATCATCGCGTCGGATATCGGATAGGATGGAACCTCCGCATAAACTCGTTGCGGAATCATGGCAAGCCGGAGGAGGGAATGTTAGTGTAGCCTCACATTCCGGCCTTTGGGCGATGGAAGGTTCACTAGAAGTTAGTTTGGCGGTACTGAGAAGAAAAGAGAGCAAGGGTAGAGTGACAACAATCCTCAAAGGCTGGAAGACGGCGCGCGGTTGACATGGAAGGGGTCAGTTGAGATGGACATACTTCTCAAGCTCAGTTAGTGAAGTAAGCGTAGGACAGCACCGTGTTGATAAGAATCCAAGAACTCTTGTAAATTCAAAAGGCTCCGCAAACTGAAATCCTCCGTCCCACACTATCTCCACTTCACTGACCAACATCCCTCCCACCCAACACCGTCTCCTCACCCGCCAGTCTGTCCCGTTCCCTTCGCAGTATCCCTCGCTCCATCCCGCATTCACACCGTCTCCGTCTTGTTCGTATGCGTCGCCGTCGCCGTCATGGCGGCCTTCTCCTCCTGAATCACCTTCTCGATACTCGCCCTCGCCTCGCCCTTTGCCTGCGCATTCGCCACAACCTCGACCTCGCGATCCAACCTCGAGTGTCCCTTCGTCGTCTTCCACGGCTTGGGCCCATCCTTGCTGAACATGACTTCGATTTCCTCAATCGTCTTGCCGCACGTCTAGCATCCACATGTTAGTATATTCTGCATACACTTCTAGGGCGCCTGGGAGCACCGATAAAAGGACGGAAGAGAAAGGGAGTGGAATGGAATGTCGTACCTCTGGATACGTGAACCAGAATTGAATAGCGCCGCCCAGACACAGGGTCCCGAACACGATGAAGATCTTCCATCGGATGTTCAGGAAGGCGGGCGGGATGAATAAGCCGATGGCGAAGTTGAAGAGCCAGTTTCCGATGGCGGCGATGCCCATGCCCGTGGCACGGGTTTCGAGGGACCAAACTTCGGCGGCGTAGACCCTGCGAGTCGTCAGATTCTACCTATTGTGCTGCGGTGTGCTGCATTGCAGTAGGGCAAGATATGGACGGAAGGATACGTACCAGCAGATTGGAGCGAGCGTGAGGGCGTAGATGATGATGAGGAGGTAGGAGAAGGCAATGATGGCGTGGGCTGGAGCGCCGGTGACACGCATGACGACGTTGGCGTTGCCTTCTACGCCCTCTGTCGTAGATTTATCAGTACTGCACGTTGTGAAGATAACAATGGAGATTTCGGAAGCTTACCCGGCACGTAGCTGTAGTGCGCCCCGAGGACGCCACCGACGACAAAGTGGCAGAAACCCATAGCTATAGCACCCCATACGAGCAGTGTCCTGCGGCCAATCTTGTCTACGAAGAAGAACATGACGGTCGAGAAGATGATGAAGAGGGCGTATTGGACGCCGGAAGAGATGAGGTTGACGTTGCCCGTGAGGTTGGCCATGTAGAAGATGTACACGACGTAGTATCTGCGGCTGTTAGTCCTTGTTCAAACATTTTGGTATACAGATGGGTGCGTACGTCATGATGTTTGCTCCTGCAGGTGGGTCAGTATCTTCAATCCTCCATAATCGTGTTCCCAGAGAGCTACTTACCAGAGAGTTGTTGCCAGGCTTGTACGGAGAAACCGGCCATGGTTCGCTTCCACATGCCATTGTACACAAACTTCCTCCAACCCGGGGGGGCTTGCCGCTCGGCAGTGAGAACCGTAACGATTTCCTCGTACTCGGCTATGACATAGGGGTCTTGAAGATTGCCGTTAGCCTGGATGTTGGCAAGAACACTGCGTAAGGTTAGTCGACATTCGCGAAGATGTATCTTGAACACTCACTGGATGGCTTCATCAGTGCGGTCGACCTTGGCAAGCCAACGAGGAGACTCTGGAAGGAAGGGAAGACCGAACATGAAGAACACGCAAGGGACGAATTGGATGCCCCATGCCGTCCTGAAAGATGCAGTCTCTCCAGGAATGAACGAGCAGCCATAGCCAATGAAGTACCTGCGACCTTTTAGCTGTGAGCCGTGATACATGATGTTAAGACTTACATGAACAGGATGCCCCACTCAATGGCCAGCTGCTGAATGATGATAATAGCACCACGCTGATCGTGCCTCGAAATCTCGGCGAGGTAAACGGGGACCTGGGAGGATGTGATGCCCACCGTCACACCGTTAAGCACGCGGCCAGCAATGAGCATGCCGCGGCCATTGCAAGCGACCTGGAGAGCAGTTCCGACAAGCCACCAGATGCAGGCGAAAAAGAGGGCCTTTCGACGACCCAGTTTGTCAGAGACAGGACCTGCAACAATGGAGCCTACGACCGAGCCGGCTGCGAGGGCGGAGCCGATGGCTCCTTGGGCGACGCCGGAGGGGTTGTCGAAGTAGTCCCTGATACTATGTTAGCATTCCCGAATGGTGGACTGGAGATGGTGGAGCAGAGACGTTCGCAATGTCAAGCAACAGCTCTGTATTGACAGCAATGCTACATAGCATCTCTTTCTGTTTCCAAACACAAAAAAAAGCACTCACAAGTACTGCTTCGTTCCAATGATAGCACTCATGGAACTAATATCAAAGCCAAAGAGCATACCGCCCATAGTGGCAATGATAGCCAGAAAGTACACATTGTACAGCTTAGGGAAGCTTGGTAGGCCCATGGTGCCGGTCTCTCAGGAATAGTTGACACTACTGCACCGGAGCCAAAAGGTTGGAGACACTCCAGCTGGTTGGGTAGGTACATGATGACCAGCAGCTCTTCATATTTCTAGCTCCGCTCTGAACAACAGGACCCTGGAAAGCCGTTCTGTATTGCCGTTGATCCCAGGCTGGAAATCTTGCAGGAGCTCCGGCCGGTCATGGTTGCAGAGCTGCAAACGTTATTCGTCCCGCACTGATGATCCGCAAGGATGAAGCTGCTGAGCAAGGTGACGGCAAGGTAACCCTACCGCGGTAGCATCGTCCATTCGTCGGCTAGAATTGCGGGCCGGGCTGCTTATATTGTTTAGGACCAGGTTAAACGGAAGCGACGTGCGGGTTATTGGTGGGTTAATAGGGTCAGATCTGGGGAACTGCATGTCAAGCATCGTGGCGGGCTCCCCTCCCGTATGTGGCTGGTTTGCATCGAGCCGGTGGTATTAACGGGCTTTGAAACTTGACCACCGTCTTTCAATCAATGATAGCTCTTGTTTTTTTGGCAAAGGACAGAAATCGGTGGTCTGCGAGCTGGAGCTGCGAGTCTGGCCGGCAGACACTGAGACACATGAACACATGGTGCCCCAGGGTTTGTCGGTTGATCGTCCCGAATTGGCGGAGAGAAAGTGGAGAGGGAAGGATGAAGTCCCCGGGGCCGTCGTCCCAAGAAGGTTCACGTGAGAGTGCACGGGCCCCTAGCGCTGACCAATTCACCGAGGTTCTGCCACCACTGCCTGTACGTCGCTCCAAGTCAGGTCTCACCACCTCTGCGATACCTCAGTTTGATTTGACCTATTCTCCTCGAATTGTAGAGAATTGAAGAGTTCACTCTACCTCAACGCGCCGCCTTTTTAACGCATTCAGATAATGGTCGTTTGCGTATGGTCCCCCGAAAGCCTACCAAAGCTGAAGCATACCTTACGTGCAACCCTCTTGAAGAGAGAATTCTTTGAAAGAAGGGACACTCCTCTTAAATCGTTGTCTATACGTTTCCTCTGCGCTAAGCTTCTGGTTAGACGGTTCTTCCATTTATAGGATTGTCTTTAATCCGAGAACTTGCCGCTCATCCACTCTCCAAAGCATACATAGTACTTCTGCTCAGAGCCGGCCAAACATCTCCTTTGAAATTCTTGAAGTTAATGTTCACTAGTTGCACTGTGTCCGGCTATAGCACTATCGCATTACTCCTCTTCATACAGTCATTCATCCTCCTCTGCCCATCATCCAACCAAGGCCCACCAGAGACTACAAATCACACCCCACCCTTGCTCGGTGTCTCCACTGTTGCCTCCCGCTCGTTGAGCGTTTTCTTCACATTCCTCGCACCGAGCTTCTGCATTGGCATGCCGAATATGTTGCACATCAGGAACGTCAGGACATTCCATGAAGTGACCATCAGGAGATAGGATGAACAGTCCTTTCCGCAGTTGAAATCTTGCTGGTGTTGTTGGTTGTGATAGTGGAAGAAGGGGACGGTGGCCTGTGTGTGGTGTTTATGATGTGGTACATTCTGGGTCACCCTAGCTGGGCAATGTGTGAGTGAAGAGAATCGAGACAGGATTGCGGCTCCGCTTTTAAGAAGGAATATATGCGATCGTGACTATATGCAATGCATAGTTCAGACATTCACTGTGCTGTCCAGTATACATTTTCTAGCGACCTGAGATCTGATACACTTGAAGGGCATGTCGCCAGCGCTGTACAATCTCGGCGACAAGACGATTGAACAAACAATTCCGACACGTATTTTCAACCGCTCTTCTTTCGAGGCTACTCCATCCTACGCACAATCACCTATACTTCGACAAACGGCGTCCAATCTCGTCTCACGCACAACCACCTCCTACAAACAGAGACCCACTCAAGCCTCACAACCTCGCCCCTCCAAGAGCCTTCGCCGACTTAATGATAACCCTCCAGCACAATCCCACGCCCAGAGTCCAAAGCCCACTTCTCACAAAACTCAACCCCTGCGTCTTGCCACCCACATACGCAGCCGTATACAGCACCCTAACCGCCAAAAAGCTCGCTGCAAACCCCGTCATCCCCCAGATACCATCCTTCTTCAACCCGGCCATATTCCCCAGTATCACCGCCGTCGCAAAGAGAGGCAGGTTCTCCATGCCGTTGGCCGAACATGCCTCGAGGCGTTCATAGAGGGCGAAGTCGTCGGCGGAGAGCCGCTCGCTGAGTTTCGACTTCAGATCAGTGGAGCGAGGGTTGCGGTTGTCCCAGCGCGTGGGGTGGCCGCCGGTTGCGACGCTGAGGGCATAGCCATGGGGGAGGATGGCGAGGATGTGGAGGACGGGGATGGCGAGGATGGAGGGGTTGTAGGTGTCGAGGAGGGTGGGCATGGTTGTGGTTGGTGGGTTGGATTGGTTAGGGTTGGAGATCGGTGAGTGAACTGGATGTGTGGTTGGAGATGGAGTTGGCGAGTGTTAAAAATGGTGGGTTGTTGGTGCCTGTCTCGTTGAAAGGGAAAGCTTGAAGCTGCGAATACTGTGTACGCCGTATGAACCTATTCACTAGCAATACATCGGTGGTACGGCTATGATGTCATTGATTTCGTACTGCTCGGTTATGGTACCTCATCGAGGTCTAGAGAGCTGCGTTGAAACGCTCTTTCTCGTCGCCATTTTGAGAATGGTCAGAAGCTCTTACATATGGGATTATCCTGGATTGACTTGTGCAGCTACTTTTGATAGTACGCACTTCATTGAGAGCGTTAGCTGATCTCATTCAACTGCTCGCGAGGCGTCCATGGAGGTAGAGCTCTGATTTCAATAATGCGCCCGTCATCTCTTTAAACATCTTCTCTTGAGTCAATTTGAGATGGTATGAACTCATTTGTATAAGAGTCTGGGTCAGCCTTCTTAATCGACATGCTGGCCTCTGAGTTTGAATTCCTGGCCGAGCTTGTGGTAGGTCGCAGCGGACTTCTCTGATGAAGGATTCCAACCTAGACTTTGGCCTCCTTCGGAGCATTTGTAGGGATTTGAAAACGGTTTCACTGGCTTATGCTCTCTGCCGGTGTCTGTTGGAGTATTGAGAGTGATTTTGACTGTCTCACTGGTATGTGCACCTGGCCATCAACATTTGAACATTGTCGGCTGACCAAAAGCGGTTAGCGTCGGAAACTAGCCAACTTCAACCTCAACTCCACCTGCTTCCTCAACACCTTTGCATAGATAGAAGAGATCGACTTCGAGATGTTACAGTTACTATGGTTTACGATACCTCGTGCAAAGATGTAGGGCCCAAAGCAGCATCTCGTGATCAGCCATCTGAGGCAGCGACAAGATGTCTCAGGAGGCTCACGAGTCCGCATCACACGAGCTCGAGGGCTTCTGACTCCAGGTCCTATACCTAACAAAACAACTCAACTTCCTTTTCTACTCTCTTAGGGTGATGTTTTCAAGTCGTGAAACTCGTAGCAGTCGCCATGGAGAAGCCTATCCGTCCAACATCACCACCAGGCGACCTCCCAGAATACTACACCGACCTCGCCGACCCAGACGTCGATGCCTCATTCCGCGACTTTGATAACGAGACCAACTTCGACTTCTTCGACCGCCAGACGCGTAACCCCAGCGTCCGCAACTTCTGCCTAGACTTCGGCGACGACGAAGCCTACTGCGCTTTTGATCTAGCTGCCCACTCGTACACCAGTCTTCTGCACAGCCCGCGTCCTCCAAACTTGCATACACGCTGGATCAATCTCTGGGTTCCATATGCGCAGAAAGAGACGTTGCATGTACTGGCCAAACATTATGACTTCTCGCCCCGACTACTGGGACTCATGTGCTCGGATCCAGTGCCACCGAAACCAACAGCAGCGTCACGAGCAAATTCGCATAGGAGCACTGCGACGTTGCTTTCGAGGCGCTCACAGAGGTCGCATAAGACGGATGGGAGTCATGCGACTCAGAGATCTGGAAGGGGCTCCAAGGAGGAGACGTCGTTGGATTCCGAGGAGTCGATTGGGATGACGGAGATGATGCATTCGACGCAGTTGGAGGTGGTGAGGGATCTGAGCCACTATCATATTGTCAATGACGTGTGGCACTGGTCCTCAGTGGATTGGGGTAGGCGATGTAGGCGTTGCTTTCCACTATTCGACGCTCCAAACAAGCACTGGTGCCCCTTAAATCCATACTGACATATACCTAGTCGTCTGCCTAGGGTACAACACCCTCCACAACGTCCGCACCGCCCCCGTCCCCCCACACTCCCTCACCTCCCCTTTACCTCACCTCGACCACCCCCAAAGCACCCGCATCTGGAACTGGCTCCTCCTATGCAGCGACAAGACCGTCATCTCCATCTCCGAAGACCCCTTCCCCTTCCAACCCCTTCCCCTCCTTGCCTCCCAGCTCAAAACCCTCTACACCGTTCGCCGTAATCTCGTCAGCGTGTTCCGCCAGTTGACCAAAGCTCCGACCCCGCTGAGAGAAAATGAGTTGGTCATGTTGCCGATCCGACATAGAGTGGGAGACAGTGAGGAAGAGACGGCACATAGAAGTACAGATAGTCCCGGTCTGCTATTTTATTATCTCTTCGAAGACTGGTGGACCACGTATAGTCTAGTCACGAGAAGAGAGCACGGGTACGCAGCCGAGTTGGATAGACTGGTAAGTAACTCTTTAGTCCCAGTTTCCTTAAGGTGCATCCCTGCCTCGCTCTATTTGCTTACCATAGCCGCTTTTCGCTGGAATAGCGAAGAGAAATGCTCGACCACGCATCCCTCACCCACATCGACCAGCTCCACCACATAGGCTGCCAACTCTCGCTCCTCAAACGCGTGTACCAATCCTACGACCTGATCATCGAGCGCGTGCTGAAGAAGCAGGAAGCTACTCTCGCCTCCCTGAAGAACTCGCACATCATACCCTCCGCTCTCGATCTTCACGCCTATGAGGGACACGAATCCGCGGTCATGATGGCTGCTAGTACGGGAGTTAGCTCTCCGCACGCGGGAATCGTTATCCCCGAAGAGGATAGTTTGTTAGGCGTCAGCTTGAGTAGCGCGGCTAGGGTGAGGTTCGAGAGGCTAAGGGATCGCATCTGTTTGTATGCATTGAGCGAGATTCAGGAGTGTATTGAGCAGAAGGAGAGTTTGGTCATGATGGTGCGTGCGTTCTTTATCGGTTTTCTGATTCCTTGCCTTTTTCCTTCCCCCAGGACCTTAAAAGTACAGCCCGTCCTGATTTTTTATTCCTAGAACTTCAACCTCATCGCCATCAAGGAATCCCTCAGCGTCGAATCCCTCACCCGCATCACGCTCCTCTTGGCGGAAATCACCATCCTCTTCATGCCCGTAACCCTCATGACGGGCTACTTCTCCGTCCAGTTCGCCGGCGTCGAGTTCCAGGTCAAGACGTATTGGTGGGCGTTTGCGCTCGTGCTGGGGGTCTCGTGCGTGCTGGTGTTTTTGTTTAGCTGGTTTACGGGCACGATCCAGGGGAGGATTGTGGGGAGTGGGAGTTGGAGTCGCAGGGCGGTTGGGTGGGTGGGGAAGTGGGTTGCTGGGAGGGGGAGGGAGGAGAAGGAGGAGTGAGGTCAGCAAGATTGATTGGGGTGAGGAGGACTGTAGAGGTTCAGTATCTGGAGTTCTGCATCGCTTTCGGTACCTGTGGGTTTACTTGTTGTCTGCATTATTCTAGGTTTTCGTACTGATATGGGATTGGCGCATGTCACAGGGGGTTCGCATCGTGATGGGGGTTTGTACGGCTCCATTTGCACGGCTTGGGAAAGCTCTGGTACAATCTCCATTTTAGATATTTCCGCCGGCGCAGAGATACCTCTCACAGTCATATCCGCTTCATTCTCGAGACATCACGAGTTTCCCAGCCACCTCACTATTAATCCCTTGAAGCATGTCGCAGAAGACGCGACCCTCTCAATCCGTGGCGAAATCCCCCTCCTTCAACAACATCCCCTCCAGTATCCTTCCCACATGTGTCTTTTCAATACTTTGGCAATCCCTCCTCACATTCGTGATGAAGGTCTTCAGGAACTGCACCGGACTCGTTCGCAATTTCCAAATACCGCAGGGTGGCATGATGAAGCCGTCCGCTAGTAGAAAGTCAGCACAGGATGCATGAAGGGCAGAATGGGGAATACATACCGCTCACAGTCTGTCCGTCTTTCGCCTCACGCCAATTAAGACCCAGAAAATTGCAGAGCTCAACATACTCGCGGTAAGACCGCAGGTACAATTGCCCTGCAAACAGATTGAGCTGCATAACGAGGTTTCGAGACAAGGATCCTGGTATAAGCGGTCGACCGACAGTGTACAAGTCCAGCGCATCAAGAGGCTGATAGCCAAGATTCATACGTGGAGAGTACAAATGTAGCGTTGCCCTCGGGGAATTTCGTATAACGTCAATCAGACCGTTGGCCTCGAACGGGCTCAATATGACCAGTATCGGGAGGAGCGCGGAGTCAGTCTTGTCCCAAACAGAAAGGACCCACTGCACCGGGCGCTGAAAGGAATCAAGCTTGTCTAGGGAAGACCTCCTCTTTACTGTTCGTGCATAGTCGGCGGTGACTAACAGGTTGACTGGGAACTGATGCATGTCTCCCAATGACGCGACAGCTGTGACTTTGCAAAGCGATCGGAAGGCTGGTAAAATGCCGCCAGAGTTTTGACCGAGATGGTCTTCCTTCACCAAGCGGAGCACATCGCGGTGAATCTCGTGAACATGTGGTTCCATCCTTGGAGGTCGCTCTAGCTGCCTCTCGGCTTCGATTTCCGGTGAGAGCTCGCGCTCCTGCTCTTCTTGTAAAGTTGCAGAGCGGAAGCCCATTGCTTCGAAGTCCTTGCAGCGATGAACAATGCGGGTGATATTCTCGTTGTTCATGTCCCATCCAGAGAGGTGGTCTTCTTGCGACCCATTCTGCACCTGTGGGCGGTAACGTGCTTCTAGGGATTGTGCTTCGGGCTCCAGAAACTTCTGGGCCTCCTCTTTGGTCCAGTTCTCATCCTTGAAGATGTCCTTATGATTCTCAAAATTGCGACCTTGGACTGCCCACAAGGGCATGCTCGTCCTTAGATCATCCAGTGTTTCGGAAATGGCCCAGCAGAGGACGTCAGAGACGCTGATACTGGCAGGGCCCGCAACACTAGGCCCTCTCTGTTCAAAAATCTTGATTTGAATCTCTTCAGGTACGAGAAAGACGACGGACTGTCCCTTTCCGAGCTTTCTCATTCTCATACACGCTGCACAGATTAGTTAAGGAACTTGACGTCAAAACGGTGGCTCTTCTCGTACCTTGAACCAACTTATCTTTTGTTACTTTCGTACCCAATGTGACTGCTGCGCGGTACTCCCGAGGGAGCTTCAGATCAATCCCCCGTGTATGGGCATCATCGAGATAGATGATACACCGGTCGATTTTGGCGAGATATGGAGAAGTTTGTAATGGTTCAGAGATCCCACTCCGCTCCAATACAGTGATATCATCATTGTCATTGACATATACCACTGCCTCAGTCGTCGTTGGATCACTCATGTGAAGCCACTTCTCTGCGACCTCCTGATTAGTCAACTCCACGATCTGAGCTCCAGCATCAAGGATAACGCGCGTCGTCGGTCGTATTTGGTTGACCTTCGAAATCAGCTGTTCGGCGCTCGACATCCCAGCTTGTGTTTGCGGTTGAAGCAGTTCGACAGAATTTTCACTCTGCAGGAGATAGGACAAGACAAGCGCATTTGTATGCGTTTGTGATGGGATATCAAGATGCTGGACACTTAAGGGAAGGAGATGCCGAGAATCATTTGTCCCGCTAAATCCGGTGGTCGGGTAGGGTTTGACTTTCCCAATATCCCAGCCCGATGCTGACAGCTTATGCGGAAATTCCTTCAGCTCTTTAGGAAAGACTAGATGCGAGAGGAAGTAGTTTATCACTCCTGTTGAGTAGCGTAGAGCTGGGAAAACATGTTCAGTACACTGAACACGGTCTTTGATGTTGACTCCGCTCAGGTTACGAATAGCTTCAGGGATGTCCGGTATAGCACGTGCCCATTCAGCGTATTCCCTGCTCGCTTGGTCAGATTTGAGCAAGTGCGTAAAAGTGTTGAACATGTCGTCGTCGCAAAGTCCACTGTAGTAGTAGCTCAGTGAGGTCAGAAAAATCACGACATCGGGATGACTGAACTCGGAGCGAGGTGTTGGACTGTCCTTGGCGCGGAAAGGTACAGCAAGCTTGGTAGGTGGGCATCGTCCTTCATCGACACCAAAGTTAACCCTCCAACGCTTGGTGCCCAGCACAAAGGACAGCACTCCGCCCGCAATGAGACCCCGAACCAAGAAGAGCGGATTGGATGTCGATTGTGACCAAAATGGCCCCTCCTGCACCGCGAGAATTTCGTCGTTTGTGAGTTGAGGTGCCCTGATGTAGCGATATACTGACATGCGAACCGATTCTGGTTGGTGCATGATTGGTAAACCGACCATTCCGAACTTGCAGATTTCTTTTGCAATCATGTCAAGAAGTAGCTCATCCGCATCTCGCTTGAGAATCCTGACAAATGGAAACCTCCGAACTCGACCTCCTTGGATATGTTCTATCGAATTTGGCAATTGTTTCTTGATGTCACCAGCGAAATGAGCGACCAACTCGAGGACTCTATGGATGATACCCCATCGATCAGGACTGAAGTCAATAGGCGTCTGGGTTCCCATCGTGTAAATGAGTTCGAATTTGACGCTGAAGTTTTCATCGCTCTCGTCAACAATGTCTCGTGAGTTGGTATCCAAGAAATGTTGCGTCTCCATCAATAATCGACCAGTCTCCTCACGGCCGGAAAGCAAACATTCAATACCCATGAGCTGGAAAGAGAGAGTTTGCTCTGGCTGTAGAAGCAATACGCCTCTGTTGATCACACAGTCCTCAATCAGTCGGCGGATAGATCGAGCTTCGTCTTGAGAAATGTGCAGCGCCCGTGAAAAAGGCAGGTAATAGGCCTGTCGACCCAGAAGCCCGCCCAGTTTTGAGACTAGCATTTGTCGCATCTGCTTAAATTGCGGTTTCGCGACGAGGACCCTTAACAACCTGCAAGGCAAAGTTAGCACATCTCAAGTGATATAGTTGAGACAGTCAACTCACCGTTTCCCATCTGCAAGTGCTGCAGCTACGATCGGTACTATAACTGAAGACTTGCCCTCGCCCATGTTAAGCTGCATTACGGCGTTCCCGTTGTTCGGAGGCTTCCTCATATGCTGGGCTATCTCTTCCTGAACTTTACGTACCAAGATGCCGCTCTCGACCTCAAGCAATAATGTGTCGGGAAACTCGGCTGGGTCCCAGTTCTCATGGCCAATATTGCGCAATTCCTCTGCAAGATCCAGAGGACTGTTGACAAGCGATTGGAGCCTATGGGCACGCTGGAGCTCGGTAACCGCCAGGCCATACTTGATTACCGTCGCTCTCCAATCACCAGGGACACTGGCCCAGTGTGTGTGATTAAGCTGCTGGAGAAGTACCTGTGGCGACAGTCGGGGCATGTGGTATTTGTACATTAGGCGATTAGAGGTGGAACTCTCCCCAGCCTTGCAACCGAAGGCGATATTAGGTACGGCAAATGTGGCATCAACCGCGTCGAAAAGTCCATCTATCATACGCTGGTATACTGTTGCCAAGTGACTCTGACAGTTTTCCCGGTAGCTTTCGAGAACCTGATATGTCTCGGATGTACCGATATAGCTATTTTGAGGCGATGTCGACGCGTTCAGGGCTCGAAAACTTCTCTCCAGATCAACGATGTAGTCCTTCTCAAATCTAGCTTTGCAGCGGTTCCCTAGATCTGCGCACAGTTTCGAGAACGCTGATCCTGAAGGAGAGGCCGTTTCTATGCTTGATTGAGATTGCAGCTGGACGTCGGGGCGATGACAGAACTCAATCAGAGTGGGCGGCTTCGCCCTGGCAAACATACGATTTATCGTGACGTATCGCTCGGGCTCTCGACTGGAGGGTGTATTTGCAGGGCGTTTCGGTGGCGGCCAACTTGGCAGCATCACGGGAAGGACTTTTTGAGCCGCTAGAGCCTTGAAAACATCCTTGATGTAGAGGGATAATTGCCGATTCTCGTACCATGCCCTAAACCAAGGTTGAACCTTATCCATGGCCTTGCTGACCTGCAGAAATGTCGAGGCTGACGCCACATCTGGGGTTTGAGGCGTTCCGCAAGGCCACTGCTTCTCCAATGCAGTCGCAAAGGACTGAATGACTTGCTTTTGCTTGCTCTGGAAAATAGTTTTGCGACGCTGGTTGTACTGTTTCACGGATTCGTTAGGTCCCCTGGGATAACTGTCATCGTGCCAAGATTCGTAAGTCCGAGCCGCTGATGACAGTTGATCTTTCAAGGTAGACTGTTTTGGTTGGCATCCCTTGGTCAAGTCGCATGAAGGCCCGTCGGGAATGCGTAAGGCACAGTCCGAGATACTCCGAATCCTGTAGAAGGCCATGAGACACTGGATCAACCCCATGTCGGCTTCCTTTGCAAAAGCAGCTGTCGAAAGCCACATAGCAATATCAAATCTATTGTGTAGAGTTGGAGACGCGCTCAAAGACATGTGAAGCTTGCACCAGAGCTCTTTGACCCAGAGTGAAGGATTTCTCAACCACTTTGCGTCAAAAGACAGGTCCAATGGTGGGACAAACCCGGCAAGGGTATCGACAGTGCGATTATCCAGATAAGTGTCCCACATCTTACTACTTAACGAAGGCGGGACCCGACTGTGGAGCGCAGCTTCAGGCCGAAGTAGCATGCGTGCTGCTAAGAAAGACCGTCGACCTCTCTCATTATCTTGACCAGCATCCCTACCGGCGTATGGTCTGTCGAAGGCGGTGGTAAACGATTCAGCGCCAAAGCCATCAATACGGAAAGTAGAGGATCGTATGAGGTCGCGATGCAACAATTCTTCCTCACAGAGCTGTATGTCCATAGGTTCAAGATTCGCCTGATCAGGACACAAAAATCTGGCATTGGACAATTTCTCAACAATGGTTCGTACGGAGGGCAAAAAGAGAGAGTGCTGAGATAGGAAGGCTAGTTGAGAGTCCCACGAGATACTCTGCATCACTCGTTTGTCCTGAGGGTAAAACCTTCTCCTGGGCGTAAGCTTGGAGATTGACTCAAGCAGTCGGATTTCGTCCAATGTGAGGGTTTCGAACGACATCACGGCCCCGGATTTCAGTATCGACAGCGCTGCCTCCGCACCAGTATAGCCCGTGAACGGGTCGGGAAGACAGTAAGAAGTGAGAGCATGCAAGTACGCTAACGCCAACTTGCTGCGCAAAGTACCGTTATCTATTATTCTGCCCAGAATACCATCCAGGTGATATGCGCTGACTTTCTTGGCCGTTCGAGGAGGGATAAAGACAGAAGTATATCCAGAAGTGGCTCTGTATTTGATAGCACCCTCCGGGATGAGTACTACACGATCTTTGCTCCCATTCTCAGGTTTCAAAAGCAGTCTGCTTGTAAATCCGATCAAAGTATTCATGGTTTGGTTATTGTCGATGATCATTCCGCGATACTGCCGAGAAAAAATGCATGACTTGCCGGTCGTGAAGTAGAAGCTCAACTGCAGGCGTGGTAACTCAACAGCCACGGATTTGGAGGAGCTGTTAGCGATCACATGAATGAATTCAGTGCTTTCAAGCGGTGAGAGTATTCTGGCAAGGTTGGCAGCGGTAGCGCTGAGCGAATGGACAAGGAGCTCGTTTCCTCTAGAAAGGCGCCAACTGCGTTTGTGTGACCTTCGTAGACACCAAGGCTGCGTAGAAGAAAGCCATGGATCATCGATATGGCGGAACTCAATCTCGTCTTTCCCTTGATCATACCAATGTACGAAGTCTCGAGCGAAAACTGTAGGGAAGATGTGCTCGAACAAAGCCGTTGGCAAAAGGTCAAATGAATGGCCGTCACGGCAGATTCGCACCAGCAAGTTAGACTTCTCCATTCCGAATAAGAGGTTCCAGCCTCGATAGGGATGCCTTGCTTGGAACACGAAGGCAGACTCGCTGACAGGCAACACTTCGATAGATGCCTTGCCGAGTAATCGATGATACACTGGATGAGATGTATACGCATCGGGCAGGCGTGACAGAGGGACTCCGTTGACGAGGAGTTGGCCTGTGAGAAGATTGAAGTGGACAACAACCTTGCAGGAAGAGCCCGGTCCTCTCGCTTTGGTGACAAGCCAGTCCGTTCTCTCGGCATCAACAGTTGTCCATCCCTCTGGCTGAAAACCTGGCCAAGAGGCCCGAACGGCGTCCGTAAGGCCGTCAGTCTCACAACACAACCGCTGGAATATTGGCAAGGCACGGTACATCAACTTGCGCCAACATTGTAACATCGAGGCGTGCAGGTGAACATGCTCCGGCGACGCGGATGGATTTTTTCCTTGCACCGTGATAGAGCAACATAACAACGTCACTGCTGCTTCGGGGACGGACAGGGTCGCACGCAGTTGTTCCAGCTCCAGATCAAGGCTGCTAATAGCTACAAGTGCAATCTCGACTGCTCTTGAGTCCAACAGAGCCCTTTGCTTAGGATCTCGTATCTCCTCCCTCCTGCTCGCGATTGCATCAAGCCAGAGAAGACATGTTTTTCGACCTTTCGCTAGAAGATCGGAGCAACGGGCTGCAATTGCTGCGGAGCCTGTGAACGTCAAGAGGCGTACCGTCAATTGAATAAAGTTCGCAAGTGCTCTCCAGCGGTCCCAGTTCTCTTGGATCCCTAGCAATGCCTTTTCGAGTTGTGATATGAAGGATGAGCCGAAGGCATCATCGACCAATATATTGTGTGCTTGGCGTTCGACGGTTCCCTGCTCTGATGGCAAACCGGCTTGAAAGATGGTCTGAACAATAAGGATCTGGGTCTCCACTTTGCCGAAGTCGATGGTTGGCATAGCCAGTTGCGCTAGTATGTTGAGGTATTGGATGTTGATCCCCAATGGAATCGAGCAAAAGGACTTATACTCGCCCAGTGACATATGACTGGGACAGGCACATTGACTAGCGATCACCTGGTTGGGTGGTAAGCCATTTGGCATCGAAGGCGACCGACAGAGAAATGCCTGCAAAGCAGAAGACCGTCCCGGAAGAATATGCATGCAACTACTCGATACCGCTTCCGTAGTGTGCATACGACCGGCAAACGTCACCGTGCGCTCGTCATAGTACTCATATTGTAGCCCATTTCGCAGACACACGTCACTTTCGCGCAGATATTGGACATGTCTTTCCCGGCGATGAGTGACGCTGTGAGGTTTCACTTGGGATAATAAAACCAAGCGCCGGACGGAATACGAGTTGGATAGGAATTTGGACAAGCCGCCATCGCTGGGGAGCTGGTAAGAGCATCTGGGACGGCTCGAATTGAAGTAGTCGCATCGCAGAACATCTTTGAGCAGAAAGAGGGACATGTCGCGCCAATTGCTAAATGCCTCGGGAACTGCCAGCTCAAAGACTGTCGCCTTAGCTCTGTGCTCATCCGTGGGCAGAGGCCATTCGTAGATCTGGATTCCGATTCCCTGTGCCTCCTTCGCGACGCGGCATTTCTCACAGTTGTCTTTATGGCGAACTTCTTGGTGGCCATCCTCCGTGAGGTAGTTATAGGTTTGACATGCCATGTTACTGTGCTGCTCCATAAGCCTCTGATATCGTCCCTGTTCCTCCAGCAATTGTTTCTGCTTCGCCTGCCGCCGTTCGGCGGCCTCGTTTTCTATCCTGACTTTGAGGGCCTGATGAGAAGGTGACTGGTCAAAGTACTTGACAGCAAACGAGTGCGGCTTGCCAAAATCCCTGTACACAGAAGGAGCGTTGCGAAGACAAAGTGCTTTCCGAGCTCGCAGACGGTCTTCGATAATGGCCAGCCTTTGTAGTTGGGTTTTGAGCGGCAACAGGAATAGCTGGAACTGGTCAACCGGAATCTCCGGGTCGTACTGATTCAGCAGAGAGTGCATATGGCAAGCCAATCTATCACAAGCTACCCAAAGTTCCAGAATCGTGAGGTACATGATGGATATGCTCCTCGGATCGTTGTGGTAAATTCGGCTTGCGATACTGTAATATTCTTCCACCAAACGACGCAGCGGAAGGAGATCAACAGTAGTACCAATGACAGAATTCACCCATGGTGTGAGTTGATACTCGACCCATGCTTCGAAGGCCGCTAGGGTGACATGACAATCGGGACCTCCCCCACGTAGAGAGTTGGGAAGTTGATCGGGCTGGAAAGATACAAGCTTTGACGATGGCTGGAAGACCTTACGCTCTGTTGCTCTTCCTCTTCGTTTTAAGACCGCGATATGATGATCCAATCCAGGTATCCCCACATCCACGTCAGCGGTCGGTTGTAGTGAACTCAGAGTCGCCCCTTTCCAGTGTTGGGAACACTGAATCCCACGTCTGATGTCTTCCCACGCTCGTTCTTGACCATTGTGGGCCAAGCGCATCGATTCATGAACCCTTCCCAACCATTTCGGAGTTTCGGACATTTGTCCGAGAGACTGCGTCAGTTTGAGAAGACGCTGAGAGATCTTGGCGGAGATCGTGAATACGATATTACCTCCCAGTGATTTGATGTGTCCGCGAGCGTGGTCCAGAATCTTTGACAGGAAGAATACCATGAATTTCTTGTATATGTCGCTCCCACGCTCGCCCGCGACGGGATTTCGCACGAAACAGAGGTGCATTACAACCCTGATCAACAGCCACAATGGAGCACGGCGCCAGGGGAGCTTGCTATCACACCACATGATCTCGTCACGGGTGTTCTTCCAAATCCTTGATGGGTCTATCGCGATGCCAACGGCTCTGATGATGTTTATGAGATGAATTGTCACAAGGCCAGGATGTGTCGTGTCACGTTCCTCCTCGTGACGGCTTCCTGCCTTTGTCACCTCTGGCTGAAAGCCTTCTGCGTGCTGAAAGCTCATCTTGGAGATTGCATGCGCGATGGCCCTTTGGAATTCCTTGTCTGCGAACTGTGAAACGTCCACCTCGACTGCAACGGCGGGAAACGATCGTACGAGACGCCCTCTGGTAGCCATAACGGATTCATTGGAAGGGGACAATTCGAAGGCTTCAAATGTTATGCCGCCATTGCTTCTGGAAAGTAGTAGAGCGGCATTCTGGGCTTTGATCTCCAGAGGAACAGCTCCAAGGCCATCACCGTCCGCCAGGCGTTGCATAGACGTGGTGAGTTGCTCCTCGTTGATGAACCCATGCGGACCTTTGGTCGCGAGCAGGTTATTGATAGTGGAGACAACATATTCGACTTGTGCGAGGCTTTCTGACGGGCAAAGATTTCCAAATTCTTGCAGGGCACTTATCGTTGTCCGAAGAAGGCATCGCTCGAGGTCCGGATCAGAGTCGTCCGCCTGGGGCAGTCCCGGTGGAAGCACGATGTGATGAATCAAATATGACACTGCCTTAGACGACAGCGTGTTCCCATCGCGTCCCGCCATAGTGGGAAAGCCTGAAAGTTGAGAAAAGAGCGGATGTAGTAGGTTTCAAGAAGGTGGAGAAGAAGGAAGGCAAGTGGGAAAGAGCAGAAAGACAAAAGGTAGGAAGAAAACTTTCCTCCCCCCAAGCCTGAAAAATTTGAGCGAGCAAACGCAAGTGAGGCGCAGGCGAAATTGGGGCGCTCAAACCTGCTCTTATGATTGCCTTTCACCGACAGAGGAGGTGAGTGAAGGGCGAAGGACATGGACCGAAATTGGCGCAACATCACATACCCGCCATGGAAGGCAGCACGGTCGAGATCATCCATAGTCAGCGATGAACATAGGACGCGTTCGAGCTTGAACGTGCTGTCCTAAAAAGCTCTGGATGAAGGTGTCCATATCAGTTGGAGAAGGCCTTTTTGGTGGGATGCACAATCCGCCCGAAATCGAGATATCGAAGGGAAATCGGTAAAGTTTGGAGAGCATATTGACAGTAGTGATAGGCACAAGACGCGCTGATTGGGCTGGGAAGACACGAAGTGTGTGTGAGTGAAGGTGAAGGGTGAGTAACGGTGTAAAGAAGCGACGTGCCGTTCAATGGGCACGCGCCAAGGCCTTTAGTCCCAGGTCGGCTAGCGCAGTCTCCTAGTTCACGCTTGATGCCTCCAAGGGTCCTTGCTCCAGTTCTTCTTTTCAACATCGATATCTATCCTCCATCACTGTGAATAAATTCCGCCCACACTCCTTACACGTTTTTTACACGATCTTTGCAATCACTATCTGGACTCATGTCTCATTACTACTCCTTTCCGTAATAATCCAGGACGGTTCCACTGGCGAAATCACGACCACGTTCCAACAAAGGACGAAACAGTCTCTCTAAGACCATATCAATGGCCGGTATTGTGAGTCTTGTCTGTGAAACCAGTTGGCAAAACGGCGCCGCCCGCAGAGCGCTCCGGCTTGCATTTTTGACCCAGGCCGGATGAGGTGTTGACCTACAAAGTTCTCGCTTTGAGCAGCTTGTCTCGTACCTGAGACAAGTTATCCTATTTCTTGGGCTGTTTTCCTTGCCTCTTGATGTCGCTAGCATATCATAGGCGGTAAGGGATGGACCCCTTTAGGTATAGGAAGGCATACGAGGCCATGATACATGCCAGCCAGCTCATGGAAACTCGCCTGAATCACAGCGTTGGCGACGGCTCTGGGAACTCCGCAAACGATGACATTGCGTTCAAACCACCGGCCGGAGATGACGATGATGTTATGGAATGGACTCCTACCGGCGCAATAACCCCGCCTGCTGCATGTGGTCCGCCACCCTCGGCTTCGAAGAATATCCGCCGTCTTCTGCCAGATGCGGGTGACGGGGAGTACCGGGTTGAAGACAAGGGCGACAATTCCGTGCTACTGCACAAGCTGCAGGAGGCAACTATTATGGATGAGTGTATCGACAAGCTTGTCCGTGATTTCCCTGAGGTTGTGAGCTACGACGACTCATCCGCTTTCACGCCTTCCACCATCGAGGTACCAAAGGATTTTGGATTGCAGTTAAGCATCTCTATCAATCATCATCTGGCGCAGGTTGCGGACAGGAAGCTTTTGGAAAAGTATAGGCGTTTGCTCGGTCATCGCAAGGATCCAAACAAACGGAAATCCTTCAGGCTTGGATTCGACCCAATCGACCTGATCAAGAAGAAGGCGGTCACATTTCCAGAGAACGCTCCGACGCAAGTATCCACGCTTACCAATGACATTCACCCCATATTCCGCATTGAAAACTTCCACGGGTGCTCGGACGCAGTCTACGAGGTCCTCAAGCCAGCCCTACGCCTCAGCACGTTATTTCTCTTCTCTCGGGCGACATCCGGATTCTGGCATACACTGGTGTTTGGCGAAAGAAAACCATGCCCGACAACCTCGGAGCAATACGGGCAAGCGTGTTCTCGAATCAGCGACGATGTCCCTTGGAACCCGGAACATGCAGCCGCTTTCAGGGCTCTCGTGGACGAACAGGTGGACAGCGTGCATTTCATATTTCACAGGAACCCGTTACCTCCGGATCCGGCGTACGCGTCGATGGGCTTGGTCGCCGACTACAAGAACGGGCTGATGCGGAGACTGGACCGCAGGTGGCATAGGAGTCGGATCTGCCTACATTCCGACTTCTACACCACTGCAAAGAAGTTGAGTCTTCTGCAATATCCCGACCCGGCCATGGTTCTGCGCTTCAACTTGTTCCTGGCAGTTTGTATCGCACATGAGATGGCGCATTTCATTGAGGTTGCTGGGCCGCACCACGAGCGTCCTTTGGGCCAACCTGAGGTGTTCTTCAACAATAACACTTGGACTGAGTCTGGAATTGTCTTTGAGTTGAAAACCTTCGGCGGCCGATTGCATCCTATATCGTCAAGAGTGGACTGTGGACTTGGACTAGCCGCCCTGAGCTATCCCCTCAAGGAGCTGTATGACAAAGAAGACAATGTGCTATACACCCTCCCGATGGACTATATCATCAAGATGCAACAGAAAGAGACTTGGGAACAAGATTTCACTGATACCAGCTCGAGTGTCTTCCATGTACCACGGACGGGCGGCAAGTCTATTGAGATCAACGGCACCAACTTGCTGGTCTGGGAGGACGAGAAGGATGCCGACATATCGGACCATATTGACGGTAAAGACACAGTCTTTCATCGTATGGACGATGGTCAGATTGTCAAGAATCATCAGTCTGCAAATCGAAAACCCGTTCGACACTTTGAAACCCGGCGATTCAATCCATATGCCCGGCAGAAGAAGACTGACGTTGAGGGTGTAGTGTCGCTTGCCGCGAATGAGGAGGTAGAGGACGTGGCTACGAAGTCTAACGAGGAGGAGCAGACATCAGACCTGAAGGGAGGGAGTAGTGAGAGTATCCCGGATGGGGACGAGGACATGTTGTGATATCATTTTGAAGCGTTATCGGAGTCTGTGAACTGGCTTTGTCCATATCCGGTGGTCGCAGCATAGTCGGGCGTGGCGTTGGGGATGATGGAACGTTTTGGATTTGAGTTTTCCTAAGGTGTTTTAGTTCCCCTAAGGTGTTTATTCAAGAAGGTAATCTCTTAATTCATCCTTTGGTCGATGGAGGAGCACCTGGAATAACAAGGTTTCTCGATCTCGAAGTGAAGCCTGGGCTTTGCCATCAGGTAGCATATCATACGAGGCTCCTTGAATTCATACAAGCTGAAGCAATACTCAAGATAAGCAATACTCAAGGTTCCCGTCTCTCGAGTAGCTGCCCCTTATTTAACTCTCGCAACCCCCAAGACCTTCACGATAATAGAGTAATCACGTGAACTCGCTAAAAAGACAAAGTCTTGGCGTCCTTCGTGGTTATCAAATTCCTCCCCCACCAGCAACGAGCCTCAAACTCGCAGACCGCAGAAGAATACCCGCGCCATGGCCGATTTCACAAAAGACACGCCGCTTAAGGCGGTACAAGTTGAAGCGCTGGTACGCCGTATGGACGATTTCTGGCGCACCAAAACTGACTTCCAAAGGTGGTGATGAAAATCATCAAGCACTCGCAGCAGACTTTCCCCACCGTCGCAACCGGTAGCCTCGTCGGCCTCGACAACAACGGCACGCTTGAAATTACGAATTGTTTCCCCTTCCCTACGATCGACGTGCCTGCCGCAGACAGCCATCAGCATGATACCGCCGCGAACCTTGCCGCGGCCGCACCCCGCGCGAAGGCGAATGTCGCATACCAGAACGAGATGATCAAGTTTATGCGGGAGGTTAACGTGGATGCCAACAACGTTGGCTGGTACACGAGCGCAAACATGGGAAACTTTGTCAACTTGAACACAATTGAGAACCAGTTCTTCTACCAAAAGGAGATGAACGAGAGGACTGTCGCTCTGGTGCACGATGTGAGCAGAAGCTCCCAAGGCAGCCTCAGCCTACGCGCGTACAGGCTTTCGCCTGCGTTTATGATTGCGTATAAGGAGAACAAGTTCACAACGGAGAGGTACGAGTTACACTGGGAACATGTCTGCACGTTCATTCTAACTCCCGCAGCCTCCAAAAGAGCGGACTCCGCTATCAGGACATTCTGGTCGAGCTTCCGTTGACCATCCATAATTCCCACCTTACTACCTCATTGCTTCACCAACTCCCCTCCGAACCCCCCAAGGAGGCACTTTCTTTCCCTCCCAACCTCGCAGCCCTCCTGCAAGACCCCAATACTCCACAGCCACCGCTGTTTCCGAACTACGACTCGCTGGACCTCTCCATTGATCCTTTCCTTGAAAAGACGTGCGACCTCCTCTTGGAGAGCATAGAGAACCACCACACCGAACTCAACAATCACCAATACTACCAGCGGTCTCTTGCGCGCGAGCAGGCCAAGATCACCGCCTGGCAACAAAAACGCAAGGCCGAAAATGCGGCGCGGGCGGCCTCCAAGCAGCCGCTCCTCCCGGAAGATGAATGGCAGAGGCTGTTCAAGCTGCCCCAGGAGCCGAGCAGACTAGAGACGCTTCTTAACTCACGGCAAGTGGAACAATACGCAAGACAGGTGGATGGATTCACGGCGAGCGTCAGCACAAAGATGTTTGCGGTGAAGAGCAATCTCCTTCCTGGTGGAGAGTGAGCGATGGCTATAAAGGAAAGGGGAAGGATGTCGCTTTCTCTTCACAATCACGGTTCTTATGCTGGTTCTGAATAGCATGGGTATGGCGTTGGGGGGCAGGAAGTGATATGGGCTGCTTTCCATGTCTTCATCAAGAAGACGGCTGCGGCTGACCGGTCTGGTGGCCGGCTCTACATGCATCGGGGATATCCATAGAGAGACCTCCGCTAGCTCGAAGGGGTTCTGGCCTCGTAGCTGTGGCCTGTCGCGTCGAGCAGACAAGTGAGGAACGCACGGAGGAGTAGATATGAAGAGAATCACGAGGTCCCATGAATCAGCGTCTGACAAAGGAAACTAATTAACTGCTCCCCTCATGGGGATACCCGTGATCTTCCAAGAAAGATGCAGAAGGCGAATATAATCGTACTTCACCCGAACAGCTTGCCTTGCCAGGCTTGTGGAACGGCCAACCGCATGCGTGCCGTTCTTGAGATCCCAATGTCCGATTAAAGCAGCGAGACGGCCGTCATGCTTCATCCGTCGGGTCTGCAGCACCTGGAAGCCTCACCGAGCGGGGCCCTCCACCATCCTCAACTCCAACCCCTCGCGGCCGACGGCAGCCATGGCCAGCACAGCGTCGGACCTTTGCCGCCAGTCGCCGACAGCAGCGTCTATCTCCATCCCCCACACCCGCCCAACCTGCCCAACCCGTTTCTACACAATGCAGGACCTCCTCCTCTGCAACATCCGTTCCACCATGGCCCGCCGGCGGGTCTTTCTGGAGAAGGCTACTACATGATACCAACACCCTCTCCGCACCAGCTCCATGGCGCGCCCCCGCCTCCAGTACCTATACACACAGCAGCACCTCCAGTATCCCATGGCGAACATGAATTTCGCCTACAAACAGAGAATGTACAAGAGCAGGAGAGGAAAAGCCATTCCCAATTCCAAGGCATGAAGCTCATCCCCAATCCTCCAAACCTCAAAGAATGGCGAGACCGCCTCTTCCACGTCAACGAAATGATCACCTTGACAGAAGACGAGTAGGCATCTCAAACACCCACTTCTATACACCTCTAACAGTACCCCAGATTCCAAACCTACTTCCCCCACGTCGACAACGTATACTCGCACCGCTCCACCCAACCGCACAAACGCAAACGCATCATCGTCCACTACTGGGAATGCCGCCTCAAAGGCCGCCCGCCCGGCTCCAAGAAATCCACCGATCCGAATAAGCACAAGAGGAAGCGGGTGGCTCGCGCGCGCGACCTGTGCGATGTCAAGATCAAGATTACGGAGTACGCCGATGCGGCGGACTACACGGAGCAGACGCGGTTACCGCCTCCCGGGGAAAGTGTTGCGGGGAGTAATGCTGGCGGTAGTGGGACCGTGGTTATGGGTCAGACGTCGATGGTGGCGAAAGGGCAGGTTGGGTGGGGGATGCAGGCGATGGGGTTGATGCAGGCGTCGACGGGTAGCGTGCCGCGAAAGATTTACACGTTGGAGAGGGTTAATGGGAAGGGTGGGAATGGGAGGGGGGATGGGGTCCCGGGACCGCATAGGCATACGTTGGAGGAGAGCGATGCGGTGAAGAAGAATAGTGTTGTGAGGTGGATGCTGAAGAATGAGCTGGAGAGGAAGAAACAGATGGTGAGTTGGACTTCATTTCGTGTTTATACTTTCATCATTCGAGTTTCTGTTTTCTGGTGATTTGCTTGCTTTACGATTTCATCATCTACACTTATTTATATCTGTGGGTTTCTAAGGTCGACTGAACCGATCAGCGAGCTGCTGCATAAGGCCTTAAAGCAGCTCGCTATTGCGTCATTACTCGGGCATGAGCATCGCGCAACCATCTTTACATTCTGATAAAACCTACCTTTCCTTATCATGTTCCTTTCTCGATTTCCTTTCGGAAATTCTCGCCTACACCAAGCGCGCTTATCTTCTCTCTCGACATTTCCCAACATCACCCACAACCGTATCCTTAATCCGCACCTATCCACTACACACCACATTTCCGCAATCTATCTCCCCCCGTCCGTGATATCAAGAGCCAGAATGACCGATACAAACCAGAGCGGCGACCCGTCGAAAAAGACGTACCACAAGAAAGCTACCGGCGCGGCGCTTGCAACGGTCAAGGAGCACTCCAAAGATGCCGACCTCAAGCTCTACGGTAGCTGTTTCTGGTGAGTCTCTATATCCATCGACCTGACATATGCATCTCCAACCTCTCTCCTACTGTATACTCACCCCTCCCAGCCCCTTTGTCCAACGCGTCTGGATCTCCCTCGAACACAAATCGCTCCCCTACCAATACATCGAAGTGGACCCGTACAAGAAGCCGCAATCCCTCCTCTCCATCAACCCCCGCGGCCTCGTCCCCGCGCTCCGCCACGGCCCCCACTGGTCCTGCTACGAATCCACCGTCCTGATGGAATACCTCGAAGACCTGAACCAAGGCGCCCCCTTACTTCCCTCGGACCCGCAAACGAAGGCCACATGTAGACTCTGGACGGATCACGTGAATCGGTACATAGTCCCGGCTTTCTACAGACTGCTGCAGGCGCAGGAGGCGGAGAAGCAAACGGAACACGCGACGGAGCTGCGGGACGCGATCCAGAAACTCGTCGACGCGGCGGACCCCCAGGGCCCCTTCTTCCTCGGCCAGACGTTCGGGTTCGTCGACGCGCAGATGGCGCCGTGGGTGCTGCGGCTGCGGCGCGTGTTGCGGCCTTATCGGGGCTGGCCGGAGCCCGAGCCGGGGAGTCGGTGGGCGAGGTGGGTCGAGGCGATTGAGGAAGAGGCAAGTGTCAAGAGGACGACGAGCACAGATGAGTTGTATTGGGATAGTTATGAGAGGTATGCGGAGAATCGGCCGGGGACGAGCGAGGTTGCGAGGGCGGTGAATGAGGGGAGGGGGTTGCCGTAGGGATGATGTCTTTTGGCTCGATGGTCCGGTGTATTACTTGTCTCTGGATATTACGGTGTAGATGTTGGGAGCTGTTGTATTCTTTATATGTATATACTTCACGTTGGACGATTTACAGAGCAGAGCAGAAATCCAAGTTTTACCTAAGTAGAGTAGCTGGAAGTGTATTACTATATAGATCCGCTCTTTCTCAGGAATAACGCCCTCTAGCAGTAACCCTGGCCTTGTGCCTTGCACATACAACCCCTTTCTACTCTCTCCACTGATGCGGACTATTACTTTGGACTGGATGCATTGAATGTACACAAGTATGCTTGTACAACTGCCCCTCCTTCCCTCCGTCTCCCCACCATCACAGTACTCCCCGGCCTTGAGCCCTCGCGCTGACGTCACCCCTCCATCTATCCACCCCTCCATCTATCCACCCCTCCATCAATCTGCACAGTAGATTACCTGCTCACCTCCAGGCTTCCAAGCCTCTGCGCGTATATAAACCCCAGGTAATCCACCTACTTAACCTCCCTACCTCGTCCCACGCACATCACTGCCCACACCCCACGCCTACCGTGCATGCAAGTAAGACCATCACCGTCATCGCTACTACGACTCGTCCTCCTCGGCGCACTCGCTATATATTGCCTTTCCTATCTAGCGTCTATCACTATTCCTATTCCTCGGAAACCTTTTCCAGCAACCAGTGGTAGTTGGAGTTGGGGTAAGACTTCGAAAATGCCACTCGTCGTACCCGGCCTACAAACCAAAGACCCCGCGTCCTCTGCGCAGAGCGCTGGAGGGGAGAATAATAAGGAAGAGTGGATGAGCAAGCTCATGGGGAAGAAGTTGGGGGATGTGCATGATGAGGTCGTACGTATATCCTCTCCATCTCCATATCTTCCTTTGCTTCAGCCGTACCTACCTACCCGCTCGTCGAAATGCTTAACATAAACTGACTCTCTCTTTGTTGCCGCGGACAGACGTTCGCGAAGCAAGATCTACCACAACGGCACCGCATAGTGCCCCCGAATAGCTTTCAGACGACGGATTTCGTGCCCGAGAGGCTGAATGTGCATGTCGATGAGGACGGGACGGTGAGGGGGGTGAAATTTGGTTGAGGGAGGGTCAGGGCATGGACTTTATGTGTTTAGAGGCGGGGGTTGGGAGGCAGAGACGGGAAGAGGGGAGAGATGGGTGGTTATAAGCCTGGCTGGGGGTGGAGGGTTATTATAGCGGAGTTTCTAGCCTGCTAGGTGAGGGGTGGATGAATGGGGTGTAGTGGTGAATAACGAATATGATGTATATTGCATAAGGTTATTCCCATGTCATTACATGTGCGATTGGATTCAGGTCCATCCAAATCTTATCTTCTTTCCCGAGGCTAGGGTGCAAAACTGATACCTAGGTATAGGTAGCCGCAGAACAATCCAGAAAACCATAGCACTAAATGCTTAGACAGAGAAGGCCCATCGTAAAGACAAAACGGAACAAGAAAGTACAGATTTCGAGGTATCGCGACGCCAAACATAAAACGTCGGACCCCAATCAGGACCCGAACCAGGACCGTAACGGGAGCGGAATGAAACATGTCCTTCCAAGCTTCCTCCAGCACAATCCCTCGATACCTCCACATGCCGCAACGTGGCATAAATAAACAAACGGGTAAATAAATAAATAAACATCCATTCTCACACCCTCACACCCTCCTCCGTCTCTTCGCAATCCCGTCTTCCACATCCCTCGCACATCCCTCGCCCAACATCTCCACCACCTCGCCCATCCTGCCCACCGTCCCGGCCACGCCCACCGGATGCTCGAAGCACAGCGTAATCGAGCAGCGCATGACGAGCGCTGCGAACCATTTCCGCAGGTCCTTGGGGATTTTGGTATCTCTCGCGGTTGGGATGCGCGGTGATATTGATGGGGTTTGTGCTAAGAGGGCTGTGGTGGTTGAGGATGTAGGATGTGAGTGCGAGGAGGATGATGAGGCAGAGGAAGAGGCTGTGGCGGCGGCGTTGGTAGAAGTACTTGTAGACAGACTTGTAGAAAGAGACGTGCCCCTCCTACACGGAGCGGCCGTGGCGGCACCCATGACGAGGCTGATCCACAGGAGGACGCCGGCCATGTCGCCCCAGCAGTCGGAGAGGTTGGAGTTTTCGAGGGCGGCGCGGAGGGCGAGGAGGTGCGTTGTTGGTTGCGAAGGGGGTGGTGGGGGTGCTGGAGAGGTGGTGGTGGGGAAGAAGGGGTGGGAAGGAGTTGGTATCGACGTTGAGGGGAATGGAGGAGGTATTGATGTTGATGTTGTTGATGTGGCAGTGTTGATGGTTGATGGGGAGGAGGACGAGGTGTGCGAGGAAGATGTTGAGATGGTTGATGCGATGGATGGGTGGGTGTAGGTATTTTGTTGCGGCTGCGAGGCGAAAGATGAAGGAGGAGCGGCGGTGCTGGTGTAGGAAGGAAGTGTCGAAAAGGTCGTCACGGGGGAATCGTGTCTCAGTGCCGTCTTCATCGTCGTCGTCGGCGAAGTCGAAGGCCCCGACTTCGAAGCTTCGCCCTCCTCAGCCATCGTCCCTTCACTCCCAGCCACCAACCCCAACGCCTCGCTCAAAGGACACCTCCTCACAATCGCCGTCGCCAGAACCACAGCCGCAACCCTCAAACTCTCATACGTCCACTCCCTAGCCGTCATCACATTCGTCTTCGCCAGCATCGCCGCAGTCGGATACTGCATCGTGATCCTCTTATAAATATTCCTCAGACTCTGCGCATTCTGCCGACTCCGCTTCGTCTCATGCAGAAACAAATCCAGCATCATACGTATATCCTTCAGCAGATCCAACGTCCGCGCACTACACCGCGTGCTGCGCTCCAGCGTCGTAAACTCGCCTCTCGGCACGTACAGCGGCGACTCGGGCAGCGTGGCCGTCGGCGGGTACGATTTCGTTTGCGATGAGGAGTGATACGAGGTGAGGAAATCGGTGTACATGGTCTTAGGTTTCGCCTCGCGCAGGATGGCGGATTCGATCGAGACCCACGAGAGCGTGTGTGCGAGTCGGCCGTTTACACCGAGTTTGTTGAGACCGCCTCGCGTCCGGACCATGGCTTCGATGCCTGCTTCGTGGAAGCCCAGGGTCGCGTCTTCCCTAGCTATGATCTCGCTGGCGATGAGCTGCGTCAGGGCGATGATGTTGTAATCGTCGACCTTGGTCTCCGGGTTCAGGATATTTTGGTGGATCAGGTGGATGACTTCCTGTCGTAAGGCCGTGGTCTGCAGACTCTCGATTTGCGCGTTGTGCACGGCGTCGTAGTGCGTGCTGGCGATGCAGAGCGTGCTGAGGAAGGCGTGGGGGGATTTGACGAGTGTGGGGATCCAGTAGAGGCCCATGGCGCGGGTGCCGAAGAAGCGTGAGCCTGATGTATTGTCAGTGAGCTTGTACTGTGGAACGAGAAAGCACAGACTGAGTACGTACAGTGCCACTTCAACTCCTCGACAGAGACAAACGGATGATGGGATTGAAACATGGTCCGGAACGGATCAAACGGCTTTCCAATCGACTGGAACGGCCTTGGGGAGGTCTGCATGTACGGCAACGGAATCCCCGCGCGCATGGGCTGCACAATGGGCGCCGAAGAGAGCACCATGTCGAGGACCGGCGGGATGCGTGGGATCCGTGTGGAATCCGGCGTAGTGCGTCCATGCCCACTCGATGCAGGCGACGGTATCGAACTCGTCGGTTTCCTCTTCCTGTCTCCCTGATACACGCTTAATGCATCTGAGGATGCTAGTACTGCGTCAACGACGTCCGGCTCTTCGCTTCCCACACTCCCCCTCGTTGAGCCCTGGGAGTCATCGTCCTCGCTCTGTTTTCCGGAGCGAGGATTGTTCTTCCTGGGTCTCTTTTCCTTCTTCAGATAGCTATCCATCGCTTGTTTCCGCACCTGCGTCATTACGCCTCGGGCCTTGAAGTCGGCGGGTTTGGTGCCCGTGATGAAGAGGAGCGCGCCGCCATTGTCGGCTTTCTTCTTTCTTTCATTGGTGGTTGTTGATGGTGGTGTGGGGGATTTTCGAGGGGAGAGTTGGGCTGGACGGGGATGTCAGCGTTGAAGTTAAGAGGGTTATGGGACAGGTGCAATGGAGAGAGATGCACACGCAAGAGGGGGGATCCCAAGAGAATATGCGAACCCAAACTACTGCAAAATTCGAGAACACAAGAAAAACAATACTAGTATCTCGATGACAATAGCGAAGGACTGCAGAGGACATGTGAATGAAGTACGAGGTTAAGAAACACAAGCAGGCAAGAGATGATGATCCGCACCATTCACAGCGAAAGGCCCCATGGTAGCCCAAGGACTAGTCGCATCAATATCCAGCGACACGGACGCATCCGGCGAGAGGAACGGTGCAGTGAAGATGGGGCGTTGCGTCGGGGGAGCGGTCATTGTACGCAGGTGTGCTCATGCGATTCAACAAACAACGGTCATCGAAGGGAAGAGGGAAGAGATTGGCGCGCGTGGGCGTTATGTCTTAGAGGATGAGGATGAGGATGAGGAGGAGGAGGAGGAGGAGGAGGATGAAGAAGGAATCGCCTTGTTGCTTTCTATCGAGCGTGTCTCATGCCTTCAAATGTTGGGTCGCGTAATAACTAGTTTGGAAGGAGATGAAGTTGTAGGGAGGTACGGCTGCAGCTCTCTGTACACGGAGCGCAAATGCTATATAACATTAAAAGGCGGTCGTTGCGCCCTGCAGTGTAGCGGTCGGGACTCGTGCCATCGCGCAGCATGCATGCAGCGCCGAGCACATGGGACGCTGCGGCGCCGTGCTTGCTGATGATGGTGCAGCAGTGCACCGTGGATAGATGCGGTGGGAGAGAGAGGTGGCAGTGCGCGGCCGGCGAGCGGATAAGTGCTGGGGGTGACGGTGTAGGGTTCGCTATCTACCGCTACCGCTAGCGATGGCTGTGCTGAGCTCTCCGTGGACCATGGGGCCAAACGGTTATTATGTTTCCTTCATGATGACAACCAGCGAGAAAGGACGGATATGCTCACCGTCAGTTTTCTCGCCATGAGCCAGTGCATCGTCTCGTATGCGCAGAGATTGAATCCTCTGAATCTCCGACCGTATTCTATCTCTCTCTTTCTCAGCCTTTCTTTTTCTTCCTTAATTTGGCGGGCGAGCTACCCTGCATGTTTGCCCGTCTTCGGGAAAACGAAATTCACACAGCCCTACGAGCACGACACTCGATCCACAGAGTAACCCCTTGTCCAATCAGAATCAGCATCGTTCGACCCCGGAGTTGCTGACCCTGGTGTCCCCCTCTCCCTCGTCACCGCCAGACGCGCCCACCACTCGTTTGTCTTTCCGCATGGATGGAGGGGGCCAAGCAACATCAGCCCCAACCTCAGACACATCCAAACCACTCAGTCGGTGGAGAGACCGTGACCGTTCTGGGGGCCTTATTTAAACACTCCGTAGTCCACCGTATCGTACCCAAACACTGATGAGAGGTCCCTGTTCACAGATACCACCAAAATCCCGCCTACACAAAACCCAACACAGTTAAATTTCCACAAACTTACTAACGTTAACGCTGCCTAACACGTCTTCCTCAGGCTCTAAGATGATAATCTGCCTTTGAATAAAGATGCTAGTTGTCTCAATAAATAATAGATAGGGGGCCTCTTAATGTCTGGGTACTGACAACACGGTACCGCTGAATCCCCCATCGACGTCAAAATCAATGCCTGAGATGAGGCGTTCACAACGGCTGACCCAAGCTTTGGAAGATCTACCGTTGGTAGCCTGACCCGTCGTTCTTCCTTCTTGAGCGTCTGCCTGAGCCGCGCTGCAGCCCTGTCGGTTATGACGAGCAGCCCTAGCCCACAGACAGTGTAGCTACACAGTGCATGCATATGTCATCGTTGTGGAATTGTATTCTCGATATCATACTCTTGACAAGACACTCGGGAGGTGCCATCACACCTGTCAGCACGGCCTTCGCGGTCCCGAGATTCATTCGATTCGGCGTCTTCACGCCATCGTACAACAACAATATCTACTTGTCTATGCTGGTATCACCTACTCCGCACTAGCCCCCCCATTCTCCGAACCAAAGTAATCTCCTTCAACGAGCGACGCTGCACTCGTCGGACTCGCGCTCCTACTCCTACCCCCACTCCTACTCGCACCCCTCGACATCACCCCCTCACTCCCCAAATCCCCGCCCGCACCACCACCATTCAAGCCTCTTCTCCCATGGCTCCTTCTCGGCACCCCCAACCGCGAAGAATCGAACGAGAAATGCGGTCGCAGTCCCCCCTCCGCCTCCGCCTCCGCCTCGTCCGGGCTCCTCAGTTCCACGAGCTGCAATGTATGCCGTAGCGTGGCGCCGCTCTCGTCCAGCGCCATGAGGAAGCGCGCCAATTCCTTGCAGAGGTCCCAGTCCTGCTCTTCCTTGGCGCGCTGGAATAGGCGCACCACTTGGTCGCCCGTGGGGCGCAGTTCTTCAAAGGTGTGCAGCACGAGGAGGTAGCCTCCGGCCGTCTTCAGGTTGCCCTTCTGCAGCGACTCCTCGAACAGCTCTTCCGGTGGCGGTAGGTTGGAGAAGAGGGTTCGCCAGGAGCGTAGCTCGGTTTTGCGTGTGCATTGCACCACGATGTCGAGGTACTGGGGGAAGGAACTGAGGAAGGAGAGCACGCTCGGTAGGAGCGCTTGCTCTGGCGGAGGGGGGTGGTCCACTTCTTCGTCTAACACTTCGTGTAGCAGAATCTCGAGAGCGTGTGGGAAGTACTGGAGATGCTGATAATGCTGGCTGAGATGCCGTGCGGCGGGCGAGTTGAACTGCCCGAGATGATGCCGCAAGAGTGCAGGAAGGAAGAGATGAGTCTATATCTCTGTCAGCGATGTTCCGAAGAAAGATCGAATCTCGAAACAACTCACCCTGGTCCCAAATCGCATATAAGCAAAGCCGGTATCCCGTCGCTGGACCAGCTCAGACTCCACCCCAAACACAATCCCCTTGTTGATGATGGCAGCAAGCGGATAAAAGTCCACAGGTATCCTGACAGGGCTCGGCAGTTCTCTCCCAAGCTCAACAGATGCTGAGGCAAGGACATCTTGCATGTCAATCCAGCATCGCATATCATGGCCGTCAAAGTACCACAACGAATCCCTCAAATCGTGGCCATGGACGCCATTGATAGCCAGCCCTGCCGACGGACTAGGCGGCAGAGAGTCGTCGTGCGGCTCAAGTGCGAAAGCGGGTTGGTCGCGCATCAGAGCGTAGGTCTCCACATTCTGGGCGATGATTCGCATCTCGTACTTTGGGTCTCCTCCATCCGTAGTACTGGGCTGCAGAAGTACAAGCTTAGCATCCACCAGGAAGAGTATGGTTGCTACAGCCACGTCTTGAGAGGGGTCTCCATGGTCTGCCAGAGTCAACAATTCAAATCTGTCTGGTTGAGATGACAGGAACACTTACGCATCTGATGCTCGGGCAGAATCCAGCTCAGCGCCCGCACCCGAGGCGGTGCTCGAATGATGCCATGCAGAGCAATCTGGCCCACCTGGACCAGTCTCACTCTGGCATTGGTCACATCGATGATGTAATGATATAGGATGTTATCGTAGGTGTAGACGAGGAGCGAATCTTCTCCCGACGGTGCAATCAGCACAATTGGCGCCGGAAGATTTTGGATATGCATGACATGGTTGTTGCCCAGTGCCGCTTCTCTCGAGTATATCCGAATCTGACAGACATATTAGTATCTCATTGATTTGCGCGGACAGCGACACCAACCTGATGGGAATCCTGACACTCCACCGCAGCGATGAGGACATGCTGGAACCAGCACATGCCCCCACGAACTGTGAACTCATTCTCTATAGACGGGTCATCAAAAGTCTTCCACCTGCCGCTATTAACACTGTAGTGCGCAAGACCCCGCCTTCCGGCAATAGCAACATATCTCCCATCGCTCGAAATCACAGCGCTCCTGATCGGCCACTGATCCACAAGATAATGAGCTGGAACCTGGACATGATGCCAAAGCGAAACATCCGCCGATATCGTCGTAAGGTCAGGAAGTTCGTACCCGCGGTAAATCATGAACCCAGAACTCGTCTGCATGAGCGATCTCGACACATTGGCCGAGGAGAAGCACCCCGTGATGCCGCTGCGAGCCATCTCCAGACAGAAGATTCGATTGTCGTTGTTGCCGAGCAACATAAGTTCTGCGCCTCCGCCGATCCAAAAGGCGTCGCGTATACCGAGCAGCCAGCCTTCTTTCTTGGTCTCGGATAGGGATCGGTCGGTCGTGAAGCTCGTTGCGCCCGGCATACCATAGACGCTCCACATCGCCCATCCGTGTTCATATCCAGCGAACAGGCAATAGCCATCAGGCGAGTATGTTAGTATTGTCAGTTTCCCGGTGCTCGAACTACTAGGGCGCAGCTTGTGAGATAATGGTATGTTGCCCGTGTAATCGCGCGCAGTATACACATGTATCTCGCCGTTTGCACATCCAACAGCCAGCAAGGAGAATCTGGCATTGATGGCAGCTTTTATCCCATGCTCTGCTTCGGACTCGCGGTTATGGAAGCCATAGCCCTTGAAGAGATTGGGTGACCTCACCTCCTCTACTGTTTTGCCTGGGGGCAACCGCTGCACGGCAAACGCTTTCCCTTCTCCTGTAATCCAGACGGAGATGTTCATCGGCCGGTCATGAATCATGTCCAGAATCGTAGATTTGTTCTCCAACCAGGACATTCGGCTCAGCAGCTCAGTGCTCGTCTGACTGCCACTGCTATCCGGAGCCCATCTTATACATTGAACAGCAGCGGGCGTGTCAGTCGCAACAATCAGCTCGTCATCTAGAGCGAGCGCCTTCGCAATTCCTGCATCCACTCTTATCACCATTCGGAAGCGGAGGCTTAGCTCTTTGATGCCGCTGCCCTCGCCAGGTCCAGCATTGACATCATGAGGTCTTTGTATCTTGAATCCTGCCACTGAACTGTGTCTCCGCGAATGACCGGGGCCCGTGTTCGCCAATTGTGTCTTGTATACTCGGGATGTGGGATCGGTTGCGAGCGAGTATGTGATGAGGAATCCGAGTGAGGTCTGGAGAACAAAGATCTGGGAATCCGGTCGAAGTAATACATTAACATTCGGTCCGTATGTCTTCAGTGAACGGTCGGAACGGAGGACACATGCGAGCACGACAGTGGGCTATAGGGTATTAGCAGAGTTTTACTAGGGAGGGATTAAAACACGCCTTGGTCTGCCAAATCGTCAACGTAGTCCTCGTGACGGTTGCGAACATGTGTCCGCTCCGCGTCAATCGAATCGCAATGATCTCTCCTGAGATATCGTTTTCCGCAGCATAGGAGGGGCTCCGCTGTGGTTTCGATTGCTGGCCTGCACTCCTCTTCTCTGGTTTACGCTCCCCAACTACCGATTCCTCATGCTTCCTCGCGTCCTCCTTCCCTGTCCTCTCCTCCGCGGTCTTTCCATCTGGGGCCTCCGAGCTCTGCGGCTCCGCTCCGTCATGCGTAACTTGAATAAGATCGCCAAATGTACTTTTCGTCGCGGAGAATACTGAAGGCGACGCAAAAGGCCAATACGTCATGGCTATCCCGAATGCTGGCTACATTGGGCCTGGTGGGGCTTGGTTCGTGATGTTCGAAAGCTCAGGAGCTCGATGTCCGCAAGAGGTGTGGCTGAGCCGAGGGATGAATGGAGGAACGTGGCTGTGGAGGCGGTGCTTTACTTGATAGATTGGGGTGCATGCAGTGATATACAGCTTGCCGTATGGATGGGGACTCGGTTACACCATGGTTTACGGATAAATGAAGTGTGGTAGAAGAGTTTGTACCTCAGTTTTTCTGGCTAGTAGTCTAAGGAGAAAGCGTGTCAAGAATAGATATCCCAAGTCATCACGAGCTTCATTCTCGTCAACCTATCCTCTAAGGAACATGTTGTACAATGCCAATAACCTAGATTGACTACCATGGTCTAGGGGTAGATCGCGTTCATATTTGCTGTCGTATCCGGACAATAACGACAAAAATGATGTTGCATCGCAGATACGACATATTAGATAAAAACAGGGAGAATAGCTCCTCTTCATGAGAAACCTGAATCCACCCAAGCATCAACATGATGAGAAGCATCTTCATCATTGCGTTGGGTTCCTTCATCCTCCATTCCCAGTATGTCTCAGCAATCGAGGTGGACTGCTCCATGAGTGTACAGCTTCCCTCTTCCCCTCACATACTCTCCACATAGTCTAGTTTCCCTAAGAATTACCAGGACACCACCCGCTGCGACTGCATCTACAGCAATCCCTACAACGGCAACACTCTCGGAGGTACCGACTGTCGAGTTTGTCGCGTAGTGAAAGAACTAGCCTGCGTGCTCTGGTACACCAACGGCATTCGTTACGGACCGCTTTGCGAAGATCCCAATTGTCCGGAGGGATACAGTTGGATGGACGGGTTGAATACGCCCGGAAAATGTTATTGCGGATGGCAGCCAAAAGTGCACGAAAGGAAACCGTGTCCTACACCTGTAAGGCGGCCATGGAGTTTTCTTGAACCCATCCGACAGATCCAGCGTGGGGATCTGGGAAAGCATCAAACGTTGGTACTGATGACTCTAGGCCGGTGATTGCAAATGCCGATACCCGCCCAACGGTCTATCTGCCTCCGAGTTGTCCAAGCTTCCCGGCGAGATTTGCACGGTGTGTCCTGACGAACGGGGTAAGGGAGAATACTACTGTACGGAACCAGGGAATGTGGAAAACAGATATGGACCCTTGTGCATGGGCAAGGACATGGAGCCAGAATGTGCGGGAAATGGGTGTGTCTGCAATTGGAAGATCAACCCGCAGGATTGAGGATAACTGGCTCAGAATTAGTGGTGTGATCATTCGATGTCGAATTGGACGCACCTGCTTCGTAGCTTTTACCGCATTCCAGTCCCTTTTCCTGAACGCGGGCTCACGATATCATATGTGATCTCTCTCGGTTTTGTGGTTGCAAATCGGACACACGAATCCTCACAACGCCCCTCTAGAAGAACTTGACTCCCTCACTTCCTTCAGCCCCAAAAACCTGCGCCTTCCCCCTCTTAACGCAGACAGCCAAACTCTTCGCCAGAAGCGTCGAATCCATCCCCCAAAATTCCTCCCTCCTCGTAGCATCGCCCTCCGTAATCTCGTACAGCGTCAACACCGTGCCCTTCTGCCCGGTCCGATCCACCCACTCTTCCAACGCGCTCGCCCACTCCTCCGGCCGCTTCCAGTATATCCAGCATTTGCCTGCTTCGCTGTATTCGTCGGATCGGGAGGGCTTCTTGCCGGTGGTGGGGATCCATTCGGCGCGCGAGTCGCCTTCTGGGGTCGTCATCCAGTCTATTATTGCGCGGGCGTCGCGGAGGGAGAGGCGGCGCGATAGTTTTGTGTTGTTGAAGAGGGGAGTCTCGAGTGCGTCGACGAGCGTAAGTGTCCAGAGCCGGTGGTGTCGGCAGTACGATTGGATGAGGGATGACCATGATTGGAGCTGGGATTTGCGCGTTGCGAGGACGGGTTGGAGGGTGAAGAAGGGCGGGAAGTTGTAGAGCGGCGGGAACTGGAAGTCCGAATTCGGCGTCGAAGAATCTGTTGCCATGGTCATAATGATTGTGAGCTATGAAGCGATGGATGTGTGTGAAAGATGGAAGGGTTGGTTGCCCGAGATCCAACAAATAAATATTGTAGGGGGCGGGTGTGTAGGCCAGGCCGGCCATAAATGTGGCCAGCCAGATTTTCAGTTTTCGCGCGAGCGGACAGAGCGAAAAACTACACTTTTTCTTAGATATCTACGCAACGACAAGAGATTTCTTTTAGATTTTTTAAGGGCAGCTAGATTTATATAAGAAGAATTTATAGTTTAATTTTAGTAATAAAATATATTATTGTTGTATAGATATTTAAGAAAGAAGATACCTTTTTACGTCCTTTCTAGAATAAAGATATACTCTTTCTTAGATATCTACGTAACAACAAGATATTTTCTACTAAAATATAACTATAAATTCTTCTTATATAGATCTAGCTGCCCTTAAAAAATCTAAAAGAAATCTCTTGTCGTTGCGTAGATATCTAAGAAAAAGTGTAGTTTTCTACATCCTAAGGCGGGGGAGCTTTTGCTTAAGAACCGGCACGAACCTGGCCACGCAACCTGCGCAGGCCTGCCTCGCGCAGAGAAAAGGAGGGGCAGGCACCTGCAGAATTTCCTATATATCTACGCAACAACAAGGTATTTTCTTAAAAAAAAAGAGGCTACTACTAGAAAACTATAGTAAAAAAGTACTCCTAAGTTTTCCTATAAAATTACCTTGTTGTTGAGTAGATATCTAAGAAATTCTGCAGGTTCGCACATTTCATGTTCTCGCGAAAAATGGCTGGCCACCCTTTGGCCGGCGTGGCCTACTCACCCGCCGCGCACAATAAATGTGGGGTAGCTTCACCACCAGCCCCAGGAACCTCCCGGGATGATCTCATAGATATATAGAAGCTGAACTGGAGCTCCCAAAACGATATTCAGGAACCATTCACTATTGACGACCGTAAATCATCATTGGTTTCTAATATTCCCGCATTCAGCCGGAGCAATGGTTCAAGTGTTAAATTCTTCCTTTCATCTACCTAGACCCTATCGTAATCTAACGAGCATGTTCTCTATATTCTCCAGGAACCCTCTCACAGACTCCGCACACCTTGCCGCCATCGCTCCATCAATAACGCGGTGATCCGCGCTCCAGCTGAATACGCATTCCTCCTTCTTGACCAGCTCTCCATGCTCCCCGAATGCTGGTACCACTCTTGCCTTACCCACTCCGAGAATACCGACCTGGGGACTGACAATTACGGGAGATACCGCTGCACCGCCAATGCTACCAATGTTGCTGACAGTGAAGGTTGCTCCGCTCAGGTCTGCGTTGGTGAGCTTTCCTTCACGACCGAGCCTGCTCAGTCGTGCGATCTCTGCGGCGAGAGACTCGATTGAATGAGAGTGTACGTTCTTAATGACAGGGACTAGGAGCCCTGAGGGCGAGTCCACTGCGATGCCAATGTTGTGCTGGGCCTTGATAACCATCTGAGGCTTGTCCGGATTTGTGGTTGTGTCCAAATGCGCGTTCAGCATGGGGAACTGTTGAAGCGACAAGGACACCGCCTTGATGATGAACGGGAGTGGTGTGAGACGCTGACCCTTCTCCTTGCCGTAGTTGAACTTCTTACGAAGGGCGTTCAGAGCGGTGATGTCGACGCTATCGCTATAGAGGAAGTGCGGTATTGACAAAGAACGGGTCATCTGCTTGAACATGCCGTTTTGTACGGGCGTCAGCGGCTTGACATAGTCTTCGCCTACGGGTATAGGTGCCGGAGCAGGCGCAGGAGCGGTAGCTGGAGTTGTCGCCGCAGCCTTTTCCTTCAGCTTCTGCGCGAAGTTGTATACATCCTCTTTCGTGACACGTCCGTCTTTGCCGGTACCCTCAATATCTTCAATGTTGAGCTTCAACTCTTTGACTAGATGTCTGACTGCCGGTACAGCTAATGTTGCAAACTTCCCGGGTTGCTTTCGTACTTCGGGTTGTCCGCTCGGATGTTCTATCGTTGTTTGCGAAGGTAAGGACGAAGGAGAGGGTATCGGGACAGCTTTTGTGTCATTGCTCCCAACTTCAACGATTTGTTCGGCGTCTGGCGAAGTGGGCGGCTCCGCTACATCCTCCGTCTTTCCATTGAGAAGAGCAGCGTCGTCTTCCGAAATCTCGCCTTGAATGTCGATATCCACAAGAGGCTGTTTTTACTCTTAGACAGTTCTTCATGCCAGAATGAGCCCTGCCTTACCTTTCCGACCTTGGCCATATCATCTGGCTCATAATACAACTTCTTGATGACGCCGTCAAACCGCGATGTGATCTTTCAGACGTCAGTGCCCACGCTCCAACATGGATACAATTATGTGATGTACCTCGACTGACGCCTTGTCGGACTGAACTTCGCATATGGGGTCGAACTGCTCAACTCGTGCGCCTGGCTTGACGAACCACTGAATGACCTGACATTCTGTGATGCCTGCGAGCATGTCAGTAGGAGCCTGGTGTTGCTATTGCAATTGCGTACTAACCTTCCCCAATATCTGCAAGAAGATACGGCTTTACAACCTTCAAACTTGGCGTACTGTGGAAGTTCTTGCGAGAATGCGGTCCTGGTGTTAAGTAACCTGTTGTCCGACGGCACAGTGAGATGGAAGCCCTTTGAGCGGTGTTGTAGCGGCATAGAAGCTTTCCAGCCTCCCTAGATACGACACTCTTCATGGTGGATGTGTGGATGTTTGGAAAACTTGAGAGCGGGACATTGGAAATTCCCAGAACACCAACAGGTAGTGTTGTCGTATGCCGCGGCTGGTGAACAGCGTATGCCGATGCTATCCGGGCAATTTGACTTTGGGCACTACACGTGATAATGGTCCACCGTAGTATTTAGCGGCAGCCGGGGGGAGCTTTCCCCGCAGAAAGAACGCTCGGAAGTCCGAGCGCCGAGACTCCGGTCACTTCCAAAAGGACTCGAACGAGGCGCAAGGAGAATCGCATTCTCCATCGGATGACGTTGCGGCAATAATCCGTACGTATGTATGATTTCGACATCAAGAGCAAATGGAGGAGCAACGATGAGCCCGGCGAACGAGACAAACACGCCCAGCAAGCGCAAGAGCGATGATCACATGCCGCAACCAAGGGCGAAGCGCAACCGCTATATCTCGCTGGCATGGTCCGTAGGCCTATCTGTACTTTCGGGACAAATAACTGACACGAGGTTGTAGCAATGAGTGTAAGAGGCGCAAGATCAAGTGTAATGGAGAGACGCCATGTCAGCGTTGCGGCAATCTGGGTCTAGAATGCCTATATGCGCCCAACTGCTGCAACAACTTCAAGGACTCAGAGTAAGGTGACCCAGCATTCCTTCTGCGGATCATAACTAACGGATTGCAGCGAGTTCAAGCAGATGTCGGCGAAAATAACCACCCTACAGGAACAGGTCGAGCAGCTGTTCGCGAACCTCAATTCGCTCAAAGCGCAGACGGATGCGCAAAGCATGGGCTCGATCGGCACCCCGTTCACAGCAGACTACCCTCGGTCCATGTCCTCCATGATGCAAAATCCGCTCATCCCTCCCTCCCCGGCCCGCGAGCGCAGCAGGCCTCACGGGAAACAGCATCGATTCCACGGTCCTACATCCAGCGCATTCAATCTCGGCGTCGCGAAATCGAGTCTTCAGACAATGGGTATAACAGCTCCAGAAGAAGGGGAAGATGAAGGTGCCCTGACACAAGATGTGACGCCGCAGGGCTCTCCGCCGCAGGCAATCGGTATAATCAGCAGACCCGCACTGCATATGGACAAGGATCCCATTTGGTCTCTGACGAAGCAAGATGCGATCCGGTTGATACGGGTATGGCACGAAGAGATGGGATTGATGTATCCGTTCCTGGATATTGAAGAAGTTGTCCGCTACGCCGAAAGGCTATTTTCTTTCACGGAGGCAGCAGCCCGGTCAGGCTTCGCACAATTGGGTAAGCCTGGAGCAGACGAGATTATGGATGATCAGACCAGTAATTTGAAGCTGGTGCTCGCTATTTCACTCATTCTTGAGGGTGGCGGTAAGGATCCGCTTGGGGAGAGGTTGTTTGATAATGTACACAAGAGGGTTGAGAAGACTCTGTCAGCTCCTGTTGATATTCAGGGCATCAATATGCTTATCCTTACAGTAAGCACTCACTCACTTTCAAAAATCAGTCGCTTACTTATCTTCAGGGGATGTACCATTTCCATCAGGACAACGAACCCCTCGCTTGGCGACTAATCGGCCTGGCCGTACGACAGTGTTTTGAGCTAGGACTGCACCGACGAGAGACATACGATATTATTTTTACGAACGCAGCTGAGCGTGCCGCAGCCGTACGAACCTTTTGGTCCGTTTATGTGCTGGACCGACGGTGGAGTTTTGGCACTGGGATGCCATTTGCTATGCAAGAGGCCGATATTGACCCCAATCTACCGAAACCCGTAAGTTCCGAATCATAGGTTAGAATTCCATTCGTACTGATAGTCATCCCCAGGATGAAGATAACCCCTACCTGAGCGCCATGATAGCCTATAGTGGCATTGCGTCAAAAGTGTGGAGATCTGTAGCGAACCCTGATGCCTCGCAGAATCACATAAGGAAGGAAGATGTCGGTTTTCTCGACTTTCAGGTCCTGAATTGGCACCGGAACATCCCTGAGTCCCTCAGATTTGTCCATCCAGAGAGTGGTCGAACGCCAGAGCCGGCTTCACGCGGCCTCCGCCGTCTCCAAGTCGCGCTCTACCTACGAGCGAACCAAATGCGGATACTAATTTACCGACCTGTTCTACATTCAGCTACAAGCATCATGAAGCACCTCGACTTTGCAGAGACCGTTGTGACAATCGCCAAAGACACTATTCGAGTTCTTACCCACATCAACCAGACCTCCGACCTCTACCGGACTCAGCAGACCATGTTCAATTACTTCCTGATATCGGCTCTTGCGGTGCTGTTTCTGGCCGTGGCCCATGCTCCCGCACAGTTCAGTGCGCAATGTCGGGACGAGTTCTACATGGCGCTAGATATCGTACGGGGCCTTTCATCGAACTCGTACGTGTCTAAGAGACTCTGGAAAACTATCAAGATGCTCAAAGAGGTGGGCCCAAGCCTAGGATTGAATGTGTCGAATGTCGATACAGCTGACGCTCACTCGTCCGCCGCCGTTGCTATGGCTGGGCTTGCTGGTCATCAGGTGGATGAACTCGCTATTTTCTCTCATGTAAGGAATGGGCAGCATACCGATACCCCGCATGGGATGGCATCGGATTTGACGAGCCTGTTCGAAGCTGCTGGTGGCTACTCGAGCACAATGTTGCAGAATGGCTACGGCCTCACTTCAGGAGAGATACCAGCTAGCGGCGAGTTTGTGACGGCGCTTGGGCAGGAAGACGAGCTGGCTCGGATCATGAGAGATCTATTTTAGGCGGGCGCAATATATTAATATGCAACCGGCGATCTTATATAAACTCGAGTAATCGAAAATCAATGTATTTTTTATGCAGGGAGCTGGACGAGACCAGGAAATGGAGATGCCAAGCTCGTCACGTGATCATGGAGGGGCTCGGCCAGCCCTGGAGGCGAGCACAGAGAAGTCGCAACACCAAAACGTGAAGAGGTGAAGGGACGGCGCCCGGTCATCCACTTTTGGCGCCTAACCAGGCCTTTTACCTTACCTCTCAGCTTTTCTTCTTCCTCCCGATCTATCTGACCGCAAATCGGAACTCCGCCCTCCCACCCCGCCGTCTTTGTGCCTGTGTGGGCCTTGCGACCTTACACTAGCGAGTGTCTTTGCCTGACCGTCGCTATCTACTAGATGTAATCACGGGCTACACCTGCCACTAGATCGGAGCCGGGACCTTTCCACTCCAATTCGACCCTCTCGCATCGCTCCAGCCATACACCCACCAAGCATTTCTCCCCCACCAAAACAGAATTCGCATGTCGAAGCTTACGCCATCCTCCAGTTGACTTTCTCCCCCGAGTCGACCATCAACTGCCATCTAACCCACCGAAAATACCCTATCAAGTAGCCTCCTGTTACGGCGAGATTCAACAACCCCACAACCACCCGACATGTCCTCATCATCACAAGTCACGGAGTCCTGGATATCCTCCTTTTGCGGCCTCTTAGGGCACGAATACTTCGCCGAGGTGACGGAAGATTTCATCGAGGATGACTTCAACCTCACGGGACTGGCATCGCAGGTGCCCATGTACAAGGAGGCACTGGAGATGATATTGGACGTGGAACCCGAAGAAGATGAGGAGGACGAAGAAGAGGAGGAAGAAGACGAGGAAGACGATGATGTACTGGGCGAAGAGAGACGCGGTGGCTACAGAAGAGCCGGCGACCGGAGACACCTTAGAATGGCATCAGATGTCAGCGTAGTCGAGAGTTCAGCTGAACTGCTCTACGGGCTGATACACCAGCGCTTCATAACGTCTAGGCAAGGAATCCAGCACATGGCCGAAAAGTACGAACTCCAGCACTTTGGCACCTGTCCGCGCGTCCATTGCAACTCCTGCAAAGTGCTACCCGTTGGATTGAACGACAGCCCTGGCCACGAGACAGTCAAGCTGTTTTGTCCCTCTTGCTTGGATGTCTACACGCCGCCCAACTCCCGCTTCCAGGCCGTGGATGGCGCCTTTTTCGGAACCACCTTCGGCTCCCTCTTCTTCATGACATTCACGGACTTGGACATCGGCGGCGGTCGTCGGTCCGCCGCAGGCGCCGCCGATGCGCTTATGGCGATACAAGCCGCAAATGCAGAAGCCAAAGGCCGGGGCTCTACATCCAACGCGAACATCACCTCCATAAACGGCGTCGCACCGCACAACCTTGCCCCTGGACTGGGAGTTGGCAATATCTATGAGCCACGGATATATGGCTTCCGAGTTAGCGAACGAGCACGAACGGGTCCGCGGATGAAGTGGCTGAGAATGCGGCCCGCAGATATTACGGAGCTCGACGAGACGAGACGGTTCTGGGAAGAGCGTGAACAGGGCGAGAAGAAGCCTGACGACGATGATATGACTATGGTGGATGTGCAGCGGGGTGGGAATCCCGTGGACAAGCGGAAAAAGGCTGTTGCAAGGAGTAGGCGGACAAACGGGTCGGGGATTGGGGGAGGAAGTCCCATGGATACCGGTAGTATCGGGGCTGGGTAGAATCCTGCGCGCGTTTTTATGGGGGAGTTTTGCTTCAGGGGTCGGTTTGGGGAAGAAGGGAGTGTGAGTGGTTCGTATGTGCAGTGATTGCGGGCTACGGGGGTGAATTTTTTCGTCAGGGGTTCTTGGTTTTTATTCTTCGATTGGTGAAAGGGAAGAAGAGTTGGAAGCATATGACATATTGACGGCGGGAGCAATGAATGAAAGGGATTGCAATGCTTCATCTCTCTCCGTGTCAATTTGTCCTGCGTGTACTACCTTGATATAAATATTGCCCAGCTTTCCCAGCCACAAGAGTTTCGACTACGAACTTTCTCTCCCACTTCTATCTGGCAAAAGCATACTCTTCTGATTCTACTCATCTTAAGCGGATAGAAACCCTTTGCCTAGCCTCTGAATATGATATACACGGAACTCTCTGTGCCTTTGACTGATGAGTAATGGAGGGTTCGTATAACTTATTAGTAAATAACTTCGCCGTACCGGCCCTTTCGTAGGATTCTACCGAATCCCTCCAACCCTATAGAGTGCATGAAACGATAACCTGAGTATGTCACACCCGCCCTTTTTCTAACCACGAGCAGTCAGCGAGAATTTGGAAAGTGCACCTAAGATGGGTAGGCAAACTACAGCTTATATAGGGGCGTCGAAGATAGGTTAACGCGGACCATGCTTAGGTTACTCGTGTGTAGCAAGGTGCTCGGCGTGACGGTTGTAATGTAGAGTTGAGGATATCTAGCCCAGCCTCCAGATAGGTCGCAAATCAGAAAAAGGATCCAACAGCCCGAAATCTGGCCTCCCATAGAAGGACATAGGATCCGGGTCATATCTCTTGCCGCATTGCGATATCAGTTCCTCATCGACACGGGATTCCAAGGGGTCCTTGCCCTCACTCCCGCCGCACACACGGTATATCGCAGTATCAACGGATACATGATGTTTGCTCACTAGAACAATGGAGTGTATATCAGCTAACGCCTAAGAGTTAATAATATCTTGAGAGTTGGACTAAGGGGAGAGACCTAGGGCCAGTCGATAAACGCGATAAGGCAGCCACCCAATATAGCTGATGAGACCTGTATCGACATTGAGGTCCGTAGGTGTTTTGCCTTCGCTGCGGCTTCCCATTTAGTTGAATACTTTGTAGAACTGAAGAAGGGCCAATTGTCGCCGTTCGGTCTCTGAGCAAGTCCTATCTGTTCGGTGACCACCTGGAAATTTGAACCAGGTGTTGACCGGGTAGCTCTGTGCGTATAGCCATTCGAAAAACCCGTTGAAAATGGTGTGCACAGCTGCAAGTTCCCTCCAAACGGGAAAACGCCGCATGTAGTCGAGCACCTCCTCTTTAATCTCGGCTTGAAAGTCAATATCATACTAATTATCGGACATGTTCATGCTAAATTGTTCAACGGCTGTAAGTGCGGGCTCTGCAAAGACGCGAGGACCAAATAATCCCTCGAAGACATTAACGCGATAGAATGACCTCAGATAGGCCGCTAAAAAGTAAGGTCCAAGATAGGACATACTGCTACTGTCGCCAGAGCCTTAAGCAAAGTACTCAACCTTATTAACAGTATCCATCTTAGTTGACGTCCACGCTAGGGCTGCGAGATACAGATTTATAACAGCCGCACATTCTTGGACCTAAGGCATGGGAGGAATTGTTGGGCATCCCGTCGGAGTTGGGTTGCCCTCCTGGACCGCCCGAAGAAACTCTGCGGTGGGTACAAAGGAGTATGCGCCGCGGTCTACATCGTAGTAGCAGCACCTATTATAGGGGATGCGGGCAAGGCGGATAGCGAGCAAGGCGTCATCGAAGCAATGGAATTCAGTCTTGCCAAGCCTGAAGCCTAGCTCTCTGCAGCATTGGTCCACGACGCAGCGAAAAGCGCGTGAGATGCCTCGCAATAGCACCAGATCCCGTAGCGATTGGGAATAATCAAGAATGCGGACCAAAAGCTCCAAGGGAAGTCGCTGCATAGTGATGGAGCGTAAGGAAGAGAGTGCAATGTCTGCGTACGATGTGGTTGTCTTGAGGTGAAAGGTTCCAGGAGGCAGGGTGGCTACGGAGTACCTAATGTTACATTGATCCCTCAGATCTGATCCGGTAATTATTCCGGGCCACTGCCATCATCCGTCCTCCAATCCCATCTGCCGCCATCTTCTGGGCCACTCGAACATCGAGGATCCATCGGACATTTGCGATAACTGACCCATCGCCGTGGGCAGTAAACCCATTCGATTTGGTAGTCTAGCACTTCGGAGCGGCCGCTATCGGACCAGGGGGGTATGCCGCTGGTTTCGAAGTCGTTGAATTCGTAGCCGCAAGGTTTGGGGTGAGATTGGTCGGATGGTGCGGTTTCAGTGAAGAGGGGGTTTCGTTGGGTCAGGGAGCTTGTGGATATAGTGGTGTCTGCGTTTCTGCTGCAATCGGTTTTGATATTTTGTATTGTGCCATGGGCTTCATGGGAGTGTTTGAAGGGGAATGAGAGGGCGAGGGTGAAGAGAGACGTAGCAAGTAGGGACCTCATAGTGAAGGATAATGATGAGTGGATAGGGAAGGACAGGTTGACTTATAGAGGAAAGAAAGAATGCAAGGAAGACTTGGAGCTTTGTGTGGCAATGTGGAATGCGAAGGCTTGTGATCATGTCAATAGGTGAATTCTACGTGCATCCCTTGCCAGACTTGAAGGTATGTCTACCACTTCTCGATAGCGGGGCGGAGGTCTATCTCCCAGGTGAAATTCGTCACCGGTTGCGTATGAAGCCACCAATAGTCATTGGCAATCTGGAATCGTCAGCATGGTACGTACTTCTCGAACTCTCATCCCGTCCCAGGATCGGAATTTGAAAGCGCATTGAAAGATGGGAAATCAACTCACCGCATCAGCAGACAGCTTAGCCTCAGGTCCCAGATCTTTCAACCATTCCTTCGTCCTCGGAATGTCAATGACACCATCGATGATCGCATGAGAAACATGCACGCCCTTTGGACCAAACTCCCTGGCGAGAGACTGGCTTAGAGCCCGTAAAGCCCACTTTCCAGTTGCGAATGAGGCCATTTGAGCGTTACTCTTGACCGAAGCTGTTGCACCGGTGAAGATCAAAGACGGGGGATACTTGGACTTCTGCTCCACGCCCTTCAGGAGCAGCGGCAGTGCCGCTTGTGCGAAGTTGAACCCGCCATTCGCACTGACTTTCAGGGACGTGGTGAAGACATCCTCTGGAAGTTCCAGAAAGGGTGTGCGCAGGAATCCTCCACTTGCGTTGAAGATAGCCGCCTGTTTATAGGGTCAGAGGAGACGTGATGGTGACTTGCACACATGACAACCTACAGCAGCGCCAACATCATTACCGAATTCTTCCTTTATTTTCTGCACCGCGTTTTTCACGCTCTTCGAGTCGGCCACATCCGTGCTGATACCAAGTGCCTTTCCACCGCTTTGATTGATTTCTTGGGCCAAGCCTTCGTAGTTCTCGGGTTTCCGTGCAAGCAGCACGACTGGATACGTCTGTGCGAATTTACGGGCGACCGATGCTCCAGTACCAGGTCCTACGCCAGCAACAATAGCAATGAGTTTAGAAGACATGGTTATAATGGCAAAAATGGAGACGGCGAGTGGGGAACGTGGTCGATGTTCGATTCACGATCGGGAGCGCGGGGTATATACAGAGGATGGAATGACAGAGCCGGACCGAATATATATGTACTACGTAGTCGTCCGGTCAACTGATGCAATCCATACGCTGGATTGCATGATGGAGGAGGCGGGCGGTTACTGAGCAACATAATGGTAAGCACAGAATGATTAATAATGTATATCCTCTAGATACCGAGGGACGAGTTCGTTATGCATAGAGGTATTTAAGCTGTCAGAGAACATTACAAGTAGGTTCCGGTATGCCTAGTCCCCGTCGATTCACCAACACTAAGATAGGGACTCTACCATAAAATGCTCAAATAAATAGATACAATGTCTCTCACCATCAAACCGTTCGTTTCATGTACTACTCGCGAACGGTCTGCAGGCAAGAATGACCGGAGTCATTCATTTTCTTCTTCGCTAGTCGTATAACTTCATGCAACCATGGACGGGGTTGAAGAGTAGATATCCTAGCGTGGGCGTGGAGACGAGCATTTGGAAAGCCAAGAGCAATAAGGCGGATGACACTTTGACGACTCGTATAGATGTGTATGCCGTTGACGAAGGCCTATTCGGCCAGTCCATTTTTCGAGCTAGAAGTCGGTTTAACGCCCCAACTTTCAGTTCCCCAGCCGCCTGTTCGAAATGGGTAAGGAGAGGTAATGCATTCCGTTCGCTCGATGAGAAAGAGTACAGCCAGCGCCGTTTTCCCTTGGCAACCCAGCCATAAAATTGTCGTCAATCCGAGAAACCCACGCCATCAGTCATCTATGCCTTGGAATGCCTCGCCTTCGCCGCTTCGCGACCCTTGCTTATCCGCTCCAGAATGCTCTCACGATCCTATATGCCATCAGCACGCTTCGTATCCATCTTCTGTCGGGTGTAGTACCTTATCGAGCTTGAGCTTTGTGATGACGACCTTCGAGGCAGCGATGGGGATGGGGACGGACTGGCCTAGACATTCGTGAGTACGAGTACATGGACGAATCGGGCGGTGGTCTAACCGTTGCTCTTCTCCCGGACAACTGATTCTCATGGTCAGTAATGCTTTTCAATGTGTCCTCCGGTGTCCCATACCTCCGTTAATGTGAAGGGCGTATTTCAAGCGGTAGACGGAAGTGACCTTGCCCTCTCGACCCTTGTGCGTTCCACGGGTGATCATGATCTCGTCCTGAGCGATGATTAGCGGGCGGGGTTTAATGGTGCCGTCTTCGACTACGTACGTCCTTGCGAACGGGGATGCTAAGTACTGTTAGCTGTGTCGCGATTGAGGATCTAAAAGTCTCGTACCTTCGCACACCGTGCTTCTCGCGGAGCTCCTTGCTCAGCGGCGCCTACACTCGTGTGAGAAGCCGTTCCTGAAGGAATCCATGGAATAAACCGACCGACATAATGACGCGGCGCACGCTGCTCGGGGCATCGAAATGAGCCTTCCGCGACTTGCGGCGCGAGCTAGACACGGACTGGCTGATCTTCGTCATGGCGGAGGTCGTGTGGTGTTTGATGCGTCGTGGGCGTTGTCCTCGGCTCGAAATTGGGTAAGTTGTGTGCTTTGCAAAATGAGGCTATTCGCTTGCGGAGTAGCGGGCTGGGCGCCGGAAGAAAGTTTCTCCGCTCCGTCGCTTGCGACAAGGATGGGCGGACCACTCGTGATGAACTGGCGAACGCGTCCTTGATGGTGAACGCAATTGCCCAACCCGAACGCGACGACGGCTTTCTCTCACCATCATCTACTCTCACCCCTTTGCTCGAGGTATTCGGCGATCCTCTGGCCGCAGCGCGCAGTTCGAAACCGCGCCGCCACTGTGCTTCTTCGACCTGTTCTCTATGCTTTCGCTCCAGCGCCAACACAGTCGGTCGGCCTTGGAGTGGCCACAAGAGATATGAACACTCTGCGCAATGGCAGCCAATAACTATCCCCATTACAACTACCAGGATTATCAACAAAGCGCCGCTCCTCAGTACTCCGCCTCCCAGACCGCGCCTTCCGCTGCGACACTGGCGCAAAACTCGCGACAGCAGTACCAGCAACCGGCGCCCGCGGCACCCCCCAAAACGGCCGACTACCTCTCGTCATATGGGGGTCAGACTTATAACAACCAGCCCAACGCCTATTCTTCCGGGCAGGGCAGCACATGGGCCAGTAGTACTTATGGCACCAACAGGGAGACCACGAGGGGTGCCGCTGAGGTGCTGAGAAATATGAGCAACACTTCGTATGTGTCCAACACAACGCCTGCAGTCAGTCAATCAGGATATACTGCCGCCAATCTTGCGACAGCTAGATACTCGAACGCTTCACCGGCTCCGGCGCAGACGCAACAAATGCACTCCACGCCCTCTACGCACTCTTACCCGCTGGCCCAGACGCAGGTGCAGACTCAGACGCAACCGCCACAAGCGCACAGTCGTCCCCATAGTGTCAACGCCAATCCAAGCCAGACGAGCTCTGCTCGCGGTCTGCCATCCCCAGCCATGGCGGCCGGCTATCCTGCACAGCGATCTCAGAACACTTACGCTCAGCAACCTCAACGCTCCGCAAGTCCAGCACAGCCCCAATACAATCGAACTACTGCTACCGCCGAAGCGAACACGTCAAATACCCTAAACTCCTCTTCTACTCAGTACTCAGGCTATGGCAGCAGGCAACTCCCGGATGTGGCTGCATCGCGAAGCACGGCTGGCACGCCTGTATCTGCATCCTACAGCTATGCAGAAAGCCAATCAACGGTTCCTCCTGCCCAGACACCCGCACCCCCAACTGCTACTGAAGCATACAATCAGGGTACGGCGACCGTCGACCCTATGGCGGTGTATAACCCCTGGCAAGAGTACCAAAGGCAACAGGAAAAGGCCCGGCAGCAAAAAGCGGCTGAGGATGCGGCGCGTGCAGAAGAAGAACGCAAAATACAAGAGGAGGAGCGCAAGAAAGAGGAAGAGCGCAAAAAAGAGGAGGAGCGTAAAAGGGCGGAGGAGCAAGAGCGGGCTCGACAAGCTGCCCAAGCTAAACCAAGAAAGCAAAAACAGCAACCAGCTGCGAATACTGCCAATGCTTCTACAGACGATGCTCAAGAGTCTTCAGGTGCTGGCGAAGACCTCGAGGCTGAAATCAGGGCCATGATGGCGAAAATGAGAGAACTCAACAGCAAAGATCCGGCGCTTCTAGCTCGTATATGGGAAGAGGAAAGGAGGGCAAAAGCCCCTAAGTCACCTACAGCGCAGCCCAAGGCAACTGCACCACCAGCGCCATCGAAACCTGCCCAACCATCGACTCAGTCCGCCCCAACTGCTATTAGCAACCAGCGGAAGAAAGCTGTCCCGAAAGAAACGGCAAACAGTGCAGGCACTTCAAGGACGCAAGCCCGACCGCCTGCTGCAGTGCCTGCTGCACAGCCTGCTACGTTGCCTGCTTCAGTGTCTGTGCCGGCGTCAACCTCACAGCCGCCAGCAACAGTTGCTGGACCCCCAAAACCGTCTGGGAGCACTATATGGCCTGCAGAGAAAATAAAGCAGCTGGCGACTGCGGCTATGGCATACCTGAACGGCCAAAACCCCAACAACCCGCTCACGGTGGAAACCATTCTGGCTATGCTTGATAGCAACCCTTCGTATATCGAATTGTGTGAAATCCTCGAGGCTAAGTCTATGAAGCTGGATCGCGCCGTATTTGCAAAAGCACTGCTGACGGCGGTGCCCGATGTGAACTCGGCTTCACGGGCTCAAGCACAGCCTCGAACAGCAGCACAACATGTTCGTGCACCGCTTTCCGCGCGACCTCAGGCTCCGCCCGCTGTTATTGCGCATAGGACTGGTGGTCCGGCGATTCCAAGCCCTCAATATGCCCAGGCTCAGTCACCCATGGACAGAACGTCGTATCCACCGTTCCCCGACAATCAATCCCAGTCGCCCGCGCCGGTTGCTCAGATGATACCACTAAAGGCCGAGCTGAAACTACCTGCTAATAAAGAAGAAGCCGCAAGAAAACGGAGTTTCCAAGATCTTATCGACCTGACCGAGGCAGACGAGGATGAAGACTTGGGATTGCCTCCAAAAAAGCAGCCAAACCTGGGATCCATGTATTCCTATGGCTCACCAGCCCCTGCGTTCGACGACGGCATGGACATCGACGGAGGCCGCACGCCGACAACCAACTTCCCTGTCGCAGTACCTGTGCCTTCTCAGCCTAGTCATGCTCCCGCCTTGGAAACGCCCCCACCGGTACCTCTCAATGACCATAGACAAGATCTAAGGCACCGGGTCCTTGTCCAACCTCTAGAAAAGAAAAAGGCGCTGCGACGTAACGGGTATAACATCAAGACTATTGCGCGAGACGTTTTGCTTGCCTGTGGAAGGCATCCAACTGAAAGAGCACTGAACGCACATCTTGAGATCCTCAAGTCGAGTCTACCTTCTATCACTAATGATGCAGACCTGAGCACCTTGCGATGGGACCTGATCGACCCCGGTGAGCCGCCCAAGGGATACTATAAAGACTCAGGGCAAGCTTTGGCTGAAGACGCGGACGATGAAGACGACAGCGACGAGGAGCAACGCAGCCCTCCACGGTCACGTGCTACCTCACTAGCGCTTGGCGGACCTGCGGCCCAAGCTCTTCCAGCAACCAACCCCTTCAAAGTCAAAGGTCGACGCGGTCGACCGCCGCGACACTCTTACCCAGGCCCCGAAAGCGACGTTCACCCACTTGCACAAACGCCTGTCCGCTCTGGCAGCTCCAAGGTCCATGTGACCATGAGCGCGAGCGCGCCACGACCTACCGCCGCCGGTGTTGGTTACTCCGCATTTCGAGCCGCCACGGGAATTGGTCCGGATGGCAAGCCCTTACCCAAGAAGAAAGGCCGGCCGGTAGGCTGGCGCAAGGCTATTCACGATTCTGCGGCTGCACTGGCGCGACCTGCAGCGAATGGCCACACTGGACCATACTCCGCGTCAACGCCAAACCGTTTTGTGCCGTCCCAGCCAAGTAGTTTGAGAAACGTCAGAACTGGCGTTGATGGACCTATAGAAATACGTTCCCGTTCGCCCAGCGCGGTACCAAGGGCCGGACGATACCAATCATTCAAATGCCAGTGGCAGAACTGCAAGGCCGACCTTCATAACCTCGAGACCTTGAAGAAACACGTCCACAGAGTCCATTGCAAGAAGACTCTCCGAGGCACTCTGGAATGCTTTTGGGGCGATTGCGGGAGAGAAGTCACTAACGTAGATTCAATGTCGGGTATGCGTATGGAAAGGCATGCACCTTTGTCCTTTGTGGATGAAGCCAGCTGGCGTGAACATCTTGAGCTTAGGCACTTCGGTCCACTATCATGGGAGCTTGGAGATGGACCTGCAAGTGGCCTCTCTGGTACGTGATCTGGACCTTATCGACCGACCTCCACTGACTAGTATTCAGATGCGAACGAAGTAGACGACTACCTCAGCGATGCGCAAGGCCGCCGTGTCACGCCCCGGATCTCCGTGGATGTATCACAATATACAGGCGGTACCTCGACAACCGGCACCCCTCGCCGTGGGCGGCCGCCAAAACCAAAGACGACAAAGGAGCAGGAGGCTCTTGCGACACAAGAACGTTTGGTGGCTCACAAAAGGCGGATGGGAGGGCCGGGCATTGACCGCGGCGGAGCGACGTTAGTGAACGACAAGCGAAGAAGGGGTTTTTCCGATGACGATACTACGGAGCCGGAAATTGTGGACGCGGAATGATATAAAGGGACACCGAAACGGAGGGATCGTTACTCTGTAGCGGTATAGCCTGGAGTACATTGCATAGCGGGTGTCTTAATGCTATCGAGTTTTTGTACCACAGTTTTGAGGGGCGCCTCTCAGTCATATGGGATGAGTGTGATGGGCCAACAGAATCACCACCAGAATATGATACCCAGGGCTCCTGATCTATAAGGCGGTCCTAGGCCCTTCGACACTCTCATCGTACAAGTGAGCTAGTACCCGAATGTGCCTCCTTCGCTCCATCCAATCGAAGATTGTCCCAGTTACTCCTTTACGCCGGGGTATAATAGTCGACATTTGAATCGCCGGAGGGAACCCGTCTAACTCCGTGCTTTTCCTGCTACAAGGTTCTGCTTTTGCGGTGCGACATGGTCATCCGAATTGACCTCGAGGAAGTGGTATAGCACGATGAGGATCATGGACGCGCTTCCGAGGAAGATGGCGAGCGTGTAGAGCTGACCGTCGGTAATCATGGTGGTGTCGAATCGTTATAGAAAGCGTGCGGCGTTTCTGAAGGTCAGTTAGCAGATGGATACGTATATAGAGCATTGATATTACTCTTTGACTTGCCAGGCAATCTCGGACTGGTGTTCGATTTATTTGGGGCCTGTCCGCTGTTTTGACAGCTCTCCGATGCTGTCCTTGCATCCAAAAGCCACCTCTGAGCTTCGGCGCGGAGAAAGGCTTGGCGCCTTGGCCGTTCCGCCGCCCGCCGCCGCCCGAATCTCCCGCTCCACCCCACCACCACACATTCGTCACTCGCATTTGACTCCACGCCTAGGATAACCATTGCCGCCGGGCACACGCCACACCTAGGACTCGACCCGTATCAGTTTTTGGATAGACCGGACTTGTGCAGCACCCCCTTTTTGGAAGTATAGAAGAATATAGAAATTCATCATGGCTCCCAAAGGCAAGGACCAGCCGAAGGAGAAGAAGGTGGCTGTTGACAAGGTGTGTATCAAACCCCGGAATATGGCAATAGTATACTAATATGCGCATTAGACTTTTGGTATGAAGAATGTACGTTCATAGACCTCTTTACCCTCCCAAGCCGAACCACTGCCACGGCTCCACGACTCGTCCTCCTCCAGGCTTCCCATCCAACTAACCCTCTTCCATAGAAAAAAGGCGGCGCCGCCCAGAAACAAATCAAACAAATCCAACAAGCCTCCGCCAGCGCCAAAACCCCGGACCAGAAGCGCAAAGAAGCCGAGAAGCTACAACGCGAGAAGGAGAAGAAAGCCGCCGAGGAGGCCAAACGCGAAGCGGCAGAGCTCTTCAAACCCGTACAAGTACAGAAAGTACCCTTTGGCGTCGATCCCAAGACGGTGTTGTGCCAGTTTTACAAGAAGGGGGCATGCGACAAGGGCAAGAAGTGCAAGTTCTCGCATGACTTGGCGGTGGAGCGGAAGAGCGAGAAGAAGAGTTTGTATACGGATAGTCGGGACAAGTCGAAGGAGGAGGAGGAGGAGGCGAAGAGGAAGGATAATATGGAGGATTGGGATGAGGAGAAGTTGAAGAAGGTGATTTTGAGTAAGAAGGGGAACCAGCGGACGACGACGGATAAGGTGTGCAAGTACTTTATTGAGGCGATTGAGAATCAAAAGTATGGCTGGTTCTGGGTGTGTCCGAATGGAGGGGATAAGTGCATGTATAAGCACAGCTTGCCGCCTGGGTGAGTCGGCCCTGCGAAGGTTCCTCATTCCTGGAATTGTGGCTAATGAATCGCAGATTCGTTATCAAGACCAAGGAACAGCGGGCTGCGGAGAAGGCCCTCATGGACAAATCGCCGATGGCGACTCTCACGCTGGAAGACTTCCTCGAGTCGGAGAGACACAAGCTCACCGGAACACTCACACCTGTCACGGAAGAGACATTCGCCAAGTGGAAGAAGGAGCGTATGGACAAGAAGGCTGCCGAGGAGCAGGCCAAGCAGATGAAGGATGCTACAGGCCGTGCCATGTTCGAAAGGGGCGGATGGGACAAGGACAGCGAGGACGAGAGCGACGACGAGGCTGGTGGCGCGTGGAATCTGGAGGCGCTCAGAAGGGAGACGGAAGCTGCAAGGCTACGGAAAGAGGAGGAGAGGTTGGCGGCACAGATGGGGGTCCCTGTCCCGTCCGCGTCTTGAGGTTACCTGCGGTTAAGCTTTGAGAGCGGTGGTTGAACGGAAATTTCTTCATGGAAGGGCCGAAACCTCCAAGGCCTAGGAATAGGACTTGAGTGGCGCCCGACAGGACGTCAATGTAGAGGAAGCAAAAAGACTGCGAAGGACACGAGGCGATAAAAGCGGGCACATGGCGGGCGTTGCAGCATCATATTTCCCAGCGGCATGCATCCCACCAGTCGATCCCACCCACAGCGGTGACAAGATCCGGTGTTTGGCGTTGCTCCTTTTTGGATACTGGGTTGGCGGTATATATCAGCTTGGATAGTAGCTCGATGATAGGGTATGTGAACCATTATTATAGGAAAATGTTTGATCGATACAACCTCTCCGAGAACGCTCTTGATTATCTGGCATTCATTGATAGATGCTGATATCTTCGTACATCAAGGAGATGGATATATGATAAATGATAATGCTTCGCCATTGTCTCGTCGTCCCTAAAGGCCGTAAATATCATATCCTCATAGCTCATTACCCAAGCTCAAAACAACCCTAACTAGGTAAATAGTCCAGCATAGCTCCCTCACACTCACCTCGAACTCTTTGCATTCGTCGCCAAAAACAGCACACAGGCGGCCACGATCGCCGTCGCCACAACCGTAAATAAAACCTGCGTTTTCCAGCCTGCCTGCACGAGGGCGGCGCGCCGGCTGTAGCGCGAGACGGTGCGGAGGTAGTTTGCGAGACCGGAGAGGAGGCAGGCGAGAGATAGGATCCAGAAGATGATGCCGAAGGGGAGGGCCATGTTGAGCTCTGAGAGGATTAGTTAGGGGAGGAGGAAGGGGAGATGGCGCGATAGGGATGTGATTGGATAGGGATAGGCGAAGAGATGAAAAAGGGATGAGGGAGTCGGTGAGAGCGCAGGAGAACGGGCGACTGTAGATCAAGCGAAGACAGATAACTGGGAGAATATCCAAAAGTGAAATTTAGAAGCTGCGCATGTGAATGGGGACTCTAAAATCGGCACTCGAGAATCAGGAGAATATCTCCAAATCACATGTGCAGGCTGGTCTGACTGGGGACGAAAAGTGACCGTGACCAAACAGAAACACATCAACTCACCAATGTCACTAGGTTTGTGCTTCAAGTGAAACGATAGTACTATAGCCACGGATACAACAGCCATAAAGATTGAGAGCCGCAGCCACGACAGAAATGCTGATGCAATGTCAGCAACCGACGTCTTTCTTTCGCAGATTCAGAAGATGGAAGAGAGTAAATGACGGCAGAACATACTCCTCTCGTTAGCCGCGTGATCTCTGGCATCACTCTGCGCATTCTCGAATAGCAGCGGTCCGAATAGCGGCCGTTCTGTGAAGACCCAGCGATCGTAGTCGTTATTTCTGCAACTCGGTCAGAACGATTTCTAAAATGATGGATAGGAGGGAAAAGAGAGGATATAACGTACTGCTTCACTATTGCCGGTTTCCCACCAAAGATGTAATAGAACGGTCTCCAGGGATGTTGCAAGAGATCGTCATCTGTCTCGCCCATTTGACTGAGGGGTCGGAAGTCCATCTTCACCACCGAAGAGAAAGAGACATAAGCAGCGTCCCGTTCTCCAACAAACAATGAGTAGCGATAGTGACTCTCCCTATGTTGTCGACGTTAGATGTCGGTTTATATCCAATCGAGATTTCCTGTCCAAGTGTGGTGTTGAGATTCGCACATGGTGATGATAGATGCACGGACCGTTGATCGGGCCGGACCAATGAAGTCATCGCACCACATGTTTGTTGTGGAGGAGCTTCGGTTCGCAGAAACCTTTCCACCTTCACTCCACTCTCTCTCCCATCCCATATTACCTGCGTTCAGTTTGGAGTTGTTGGATCTGTGTTGGGGCTGTTTAGGTGATGATGACGGCGTCCAAAAACTGTGTGCTTTATGGTGGTTCAAGGTATGTGATATCTAACTGCTCACTGACGCTTGGAATGGGAGAGTGCGGGAGAATGAAACGGATGAGTGAGTACTGATACCCGTTGTAGAGGCTGGGACACAAGGGACTGGACGGCGAGTGATGACCGTGTGAGGGGCGGGAAGTCTGTTGTAAGTTGTGCACTTGCAACCTTGATGCCATTTTTGATGTTTTTGTATTGCTGCTTCTTGCTCCATCAATCATAACATTCACCGTGCTTTCGCAATGCGATATTCCAACCAAACTGCTCTGATTTCGCCCCTGACCTTGCTGTTCTCCCACCATCACGCGCAACGTCTCATGCACCTGTGATACACCACTAAGCACACCCTACAGTCCCACGTCTCCCTCCCCACATCCGAGACGCTCCTCTTCTGGGGCCACCTCGACTATGCCACCCTCGGCTCTGCCGGCTTCGCTTCCCAGCGCACCACCAACATTCCCCCGGAGGGCTGGGACCTCTCTGCATACTCCGGCATCGTGCTGGAGCTAGAAGCCGAGGCCGGCAGATTGAACGATAAGAAGTTCACGTTCGTCATAAAGGACACCATTCTCCCCAAGAGGCCTGACGGCAGGGAGCGGTCGAGCATCAACTGGGAGTTCGACTTTGATGTTCCCAGGGTTAGTACGGGGAGCACCGTGTGGCACGAGGCGCTGGAGGATGACAGTGAGGAGGAAGTGACTAAGAGGAAAGAGCTTGGGGTAAAGGAGGGTAAGAGAGAGGAGGATGAGCAGGACGAGAGTGAGTTTGAGCATATCGACGTTTGGGAAGATGACGCCGCCGAGGAGGCAGTTTTGCTCGACGCGGAGTTCTACGTCAATCCCGAAGACGAAGTCGTCTCGGTTCCGCCTGCGCCCGCCACTCCCGCCGGCAGGAAGGAGATGGTCAGGGTTTACATGCCCTGGGGCCTCTTCCAGCCCACCTACCGCGGCAGGAAGAAGCACAATGCCAGTGATCTGGACACGAAGCACATCAGGCAGATCAGCATCATGGTCAGAAGGTAGGTTCGCCCTTTGATGATCAGAGTCATAGAGGTTCAACTTTCCTGACCACGATAAACATAGCTTCTTCGGCGAACAATCGGGCGACTTCGCGCTCGTCATCAAGTCCATCACTGCCTACACCGAGCGGGACATTGACGTTGAAGCGCAGAGGGCAACAATGGGGACGGCAAGGGAGGAATCTCATGTATGTTTAGAACTACCATGAGGGCCCGCAGCTCCGACCATATGACGAGGGATTAGAATGCTGAAGTTCAGGGAACAGGCTGATTTCCACTGCTGCTGTATGCTCTCTTGGATCGTCGCAGGATTCGGTATATATTTCATCTTTTTTAGAACATGAGACATGGAAGCCCGTGGACGAGGAGCTGTTACGGGAGACGGTTTGATGGCTACATTCTTTATGGATTCTTGTCTTGGACGACAGGGTATGACCTACATTCATTCACGGATTACGCTTTTGAGCGACGGCGTGGGATCTGGTAACGTTTTTGAACTCAAAGAGGGAGTATGCAGGCGCCATACTCCGTTCAGTCTCTGGCCACAATGGGATATACTGGGTTTCGGACTAGTAATTATAATGGATAAATAATTGATAGACGAACCAATAGACATGTATGGAGGGTCGGTAGGATAACGGTGTCAATGTCAGGCGCTCATCTCAGTCATGGTTTCCTCTTGGGCAGAGAAATGGGTGTACATTTCCACTTAGCTTGTTGAGAGGTAAAAAAGCGTAGTTGTACTGTCTCTTCAGGTACCGAACAGTATATTTCGTGGCTTTTCTAGCCTCTACACTTGGACGGGCGTACAATCCTTATCCCAAGTCCAACAACGAGTCGTTCCTTATTTACCCACCCCTTCATCTCCGTCCAACATTCGGACTCCTCAACGGTTTCCACTGTCTGAAACCCCTAAGCGCCGCATACACACCTAGATATCGAAACCACCTTACACTTTCCTGTATCCATCATACCATGCACCCTTTACACCTCCCCGGCTTACCCCTCAACCTGAATACACCCCGACGGTCTCCCAATCAATACAACACCACGGCGCTTAACACTCATACAAGTACAAGGCTATAAAATTACCTCGACCCAAGCCCCCAATACTCAAAATAGCCTCCCAAGAAACGGACATCACCATCACTCACCGTACAAATTCCAGCCCCGCCCCTCTTCTAGAAATAGCCGCCCTGCAGTTTCCAGGTTCGCTCACCGTGCATCGTGCATCATGCATCGTGCGTCGCGCATGCAGATTTAGCCTCTCCTCGTGGTTGTCCTGCTGACCCGACGACATGCATACCATACCATACCACAGTACAACACACAATACTACCCTAGGGTACTGGTAGGATGGCATCGCGTGGATGCTAACGTATTTGCTTACTGGCTAGTAGTAGGTAAGCGGCATGAGCGGTGCAGACTGCACAGTAAGCAAAGCCTTCTGGAAGGTTGGTGGATGGTGGAGAGGCCGTGTACGCGACCTGTAGGGCCGGCGGCAGGGAGGGTGATTGATTGGGCTGCGGGTTGATGGTGGGGAGGTGGGAGGTGACGTTGGGCGGGGTGGAGGAGAGGGACCTGGGGAGGGGGCTGGATTGGGATGACGGTGCATATACTCCGTACAGGATCGTGGAAGGGAAGGTGTCATTTTTGGGAAATGGGAGGCTGGGAGGAGCTGGGAGGGAAGCTTGAAAAAGTTCTGATCGATAGATCGTTCGTGATAAATTCCTATGAACGAATGTCAACATGTTTGATTCAACCCAGCCACTTCTTTTTCACTCTCTACTTCCTCCAACTGTGTAGATTCACCCCCTCAACCTCTCATTGGCCAGCGAATCATCCAGATACAGTGTACTATGTACGGAGTGACTCCAACGGCACAACACCTGCGCATCACCATGCAACCCAGCATTCTCGGCCCGAACAACCACACATGCATGACCGATGACCGCTGAACGCCTCAACCCCCGCTGCGAACCGATCCAAACAAAGTACGACAACCCGCTGTGGTACCTCGTACTCGGGAACCACCCCCCCTCCTCCTCATTTGTGCAGCAGCAGATAGTCTACCCGCCTTCTAGCCTTGGTAGCGATGTACCGCATTTGAGAAGTCCTGCTCTCCTTCGAATACGTACTCGTTTCAACTTCGTTCGGCCACATCTATAGAGCACTACTTCGTACTACTAAAATAAATATCGTGCAACACACACATCATACCCTAGGGTACTGCAAGACCGCCGCACCGATCCAGCGGAGACAGCCCACACGCAGGAACGCATCCTTCCCAAGTTGACAACCTGCTAAACTATGTACATAACTGCAGTCCCCCATCCCGTCGCCGCGGACACTGGTGCCTAGATTTTCTCGTAGTGATGCTAGATAAGGAGACGTGCTCGGTACCCTACATATATACATGTACGGAGTACCCTAGCCAAAATTCGACTAACCAACTAGAGAAACGGGATATCACCCGTCTCAACGACGAATATATTCTGTACACTATTAGAGGTGTGCAAATCAAAGAATACTATGAATCAACTATATAGGTAGATATCAAAGATACCCACTATCCAGTTGCCTAGACAAGCACCCGTCCATTGCTTTTTCCCATATCTCTTTTGCACCGAGCCGCGGCGCCGCTCCCCGCGGAGGAAGCCATCTCATCGCTCGGTCTCCGTCTAGGTGTAATGCTCGATTGATATCGGTATCCGTGTAGACTACTACTGTACTGTGTACGCTGCATACGATGATTCCCGTTCCACCCCACCTGCCCGTACTTTTGCGCAGACAGGTCTGGAATAAGATGAGATGAGATGAGCTGCATACGTAGCAATACAGTACACTACAATACTGAGCCTACTCACACCCTACTGTACCTCCATAGCTGGTCCCTATCTCCCTATAAGCGCCGCGAGCCACACCCTCTTGCCGCAAAACGCCAAGAAATAGAGGGGAAAAAGGGGAAAAAGAAAGAAAAGTATGAGAGAGGCAATCATTCACAGGCACACCACAGCACACGGTCACACACAATCACAATCCAGTCATCACAAACCAGTTGCGCCTCTTCGCTTCTCACCCATCCACCCACACAGTCTCTCGGCGCAGCAAATCTCCCAGACAGGATGGAAGGGAGGGAGGGCACACACACACGCACGCTGCAGCCTACGCCCACCGGCGCTTATCCTGCGCTATTCACTGTGTATCTTCAATCTGATCGATAAGGCTGAGCAACGCCTGCATCTCGTCCGCCCCTGCATCTGCACCTTATCCCGTCCCGTCCCAACCCAACCCATCCCATCACCTAGGCGTCAAACAACGACTATCGTCAAGTCTGCCTTCTACCCGCCCGCCTGCCTACCGCCAGCCTGCCTGTACAGACGCGGCACATCTCCTACACCACCCACTCAGAGTGCCTCGAGACCAATCAAATAAGCGCCCATTTTGCGCAGAGAGAGGGGGCGTGTGACTCTTTCCTCCCTCCCGTCCATGCTGTGCATGACGGAAAAGCTGAGCTGAGAGAGAGGTGAAAGATTTGAGAGCTGAGAAAGCTGTTGCCCCCGTGACTCTTCCGAAGTGCCCAACCACCTCTTCCCGTCTTCTCCGTACGGTACGTAGGTTGGTAGGTCATTTCTATAGGCTACTGGCAAGATTCTAGGTGCCTCCGTAGAAGTGGTAAACTACTCTACCGGGAGGGGAATGGGAACCCTGTTGGACATGAGACAATGACTCTGTGGATAAGCGCACTGCAGGCATCCTCCTAGGCAGCAGTAGCGTAAACACAGATACGCGACCATCTGAGACATCCACAAACCAATGATGCGAGCGAGGCAGCAGTTCGCCCAGGCGCGTTTCAGTTCGCTGCGATGCGGGCTGAAGTCGCTGCATGCAGGCGAGCCTCATCGTACCAAGACTGTGACTTCATCATCCTAGGTAGGCGAGCCAACAGTAGATTCACGTTGCGACTCCATCATATGCAAGATTTAGATAACAATAATATTCCAAACTACGCTAAAAGACAAAAAAATCAAGGGGGTATATTCGCAGAGGATTTTGACCGCGAGGTACCAGGGTGCCCGAGAACGTGGGAATCGGGTGGACCCATTTCTAAGACACGTCTCTCGACCGAAACCCAAGAGAAACAGATGAGGAACGGCTCAAGGATGTAGATAGATGGAAAAGAAAAGATGCCAGCCCAGCCGGCCAAACAAAAGTGAAAAACCCAATAGTACCCCAATAGCGAGATGACTGAATAGGAGAGGGACGAGAGAGGAAAAGGCTGGGGTATAGCAAGGAAAGCCAACTTTTCCCTTTGTCATGACCATGACCCGCCCAATGCAGTCGAAATCTAGTGCAGTAGTAGTACAAGTGGGGTATTCGCCAGGAAAAAAGGAACAAAAGTCCAATTACATTAAAGCAGAGACAAAATCAGTTCGCACGGGTATCTCGCGCAGTAGGAGCAAGCAGTGCAGTAGCCGAGAGAGCGGCAATAAGAATCCCGAGGGACTGAGGAAAGGAACCGGAACCGTTAAAGCAAGTCATCCGTAGAACGCCAACGGAGGAACCATCTAGGCCGAGGGGTGACGCAGGTACTCCTCGCAGTTTGCATCGAAACGCATGCTCCACAGACGCATGCCCGTCATGAGTTTTTCCGTCTTCTCGAGTTCGCGGTCGCGTCCGAAGATGGAGTCGACAAATTCGCAGCCGCTGTTCTTGCCCATGGAGACGGGCTTCTTGTCGCCGTTCTCCTTCTTCGCCGCCTTCCACATGTACTCCTCGCACACCTTGAGCAGCTTGGCGAAGCGGATCCAGAGACGTTCGCCGCTCTCAAGAAAGTCCTCGACGAGCTCGCGACCTTCCTGCTTGCGGATCTTGGGCATGATCTCCTCGGCGCGCTTGACCTTGCCGGCGAGCTGGATGAGGAGGAGCCAGAGCTCGCCCGCCATCTCGGCGAAGGGGCTTCCGGGGCCATGGTAGAAGACGGTCCAGTCGTAGATCCACTTGCCAAGCGAGTTGGCATCGAAGACGCTGCCTAGCAGCAGGATGGGTTCCTCGGTGGGGTCCCAATTCTTGTACGAGTAACCAGCAGGGATGCCGGCGCGGCGCGCGTCCTCTTCGGTAGCCTGGGGCGACTTCTTGGTTGTGGGTCGCTTGGGGGGAGCGGGCTGGGGTCGGCTGGCGTGAGACGCACGTCGGGGACGGCTCGCCTTGGGCTCTGCATCGGCATAGATTGGGACCTGACCAGAGTAATAGCCATCAGCAACTCCGTACGTGTCGTGCCGCGGGTACGGCTCGTAAGGCGGCGGCGGATAGTCGTAGATGTACTCGTAGCCGTAACCACCGTCATCGTAGAAGATCTTGGTCCGTACACAGCGGGCGTGCGACTTGCTGTGCTTCCTCTCGCGATGGGAGCGCTTGAGAGGCGGGGCATCAGACTGGCGCCGAGGCCGGCTCGGCCGTGTGCTGTAATCGAAACCACCACTTACATAGTCGGGCACGCGCTGCTGCTGCGGCGTTGCTTGATAGCGCGGGGACGCGTAGTCTGGATAGTATTGAGGAGCCGCTCCTCCGCGAGGAGACTGATAGGAAGGGTAGGGCGGTGGCGGGCAGGCCTGCGACGCTCGTCTGTGATGATGTGCGGACACCTTGGGAGAGACGCGCGGGGATGGAGTAGCGGTCGGCGGTCCGTATCTCGGGGAGTAGTAGTGTGCGCCTGGAGCAGGCGACACGGGCGGAGTGCGGTGGAAGTCGAAGGGCATGTAGGGCGGAGGAGTCGGATAGTGAGGTGCGTAGGCCATTGTGGTCGTGGGGGGGATGTCGATGGATGATGGATTGTTGGTGTTGTTGAGTGTTTCAGAGCAGGCGATGAGCCCGAGACGGACCAGGAGAGCAAAGGAGAGTCAGGCACGGCGCCTGGATTCACCGTGGAGACTGCAAACCGTGCGTGTGACGACGGGAGCGGTCGAGGGCGGATGAGAAGGGTGGAGCGACAGCGGAAGGAGAGGAGGGAAGCTGTTGCTGTGCGCTGAACATGGAGAATGGATCGGAGTGGGAGACCAGATGGTACCAGAAGGATCCAGCGTGAGGATCCGTAATCGCGAGCGTGAGAGCGTTGCGGCGGCGAGCGGTCGTTTGGGTGCTCGGTTGGATGGGGCGAATATTTGGTGGTGAAGGTACTTTGGAGAGAGGGAGGGGGGCGAGGCGCGGGAGGGCGGGCAGGCGAAGGTTTTGAGTTTCCTGTCAGTGGGCGAGACGGCAGGGGGGAGGAGTGCCAAGAATTGGCCCCTGCAAGCGCTTGTGGGCATCCGTGCCATGCCAGCTGCGCCTGCTCCGTCTTGACTCCTTTGGCACTTGCCCGCTTTGGGAGATGCGAGCGCGGCCAAGCCGTGGGCCGATGGCATTCCTCACCCGCGGGTCGTCAGCCCAAGCCGTGACTCGTGATTTCACTCGCCGCTGAGGGTGTGACTCTGACTCCCTCTGAGCCCTATAGAATACTCTCGCGGCTGAGAGACTCACGCGGCCATCGACTCCTTTTCGCAGAGAAGAAGATGATTTGATTGCCGCCAAAAATTGCAGTCGAGGGCATGACCCGTCGCTGCCTGAAGGCGGCGTCATCCATTATGCCGTTCCCGGTCGGGTGGGTAATATTCACTGTGGTAAGATTGGAGACCGTCTTTCATTTTTATATTGCCGTGCCCCTGGCACCAGCGAAAGGTGTGTGGTACACACAGTCAGCACTCGTCTTCTCTTCTCTGTGCGACACTCCAACGGGTTTCTGCTGTTTATTAGCCTCCTGAGAGGTGTCCTCTTTTCATCTGCTAAGGGAAATACGTTGCACTGAACAGAGTACACAGGAGTACGACAGTACGAGTCTCGACGACTTGTTGCCAGCGTGGCTCTCTCGCTCTCGCTCGAGTCGCTGCGCCCACCTCCAGATCCACTTTTCCAGTTTTATCCTTTCATCTTTATGTCATGACGGTCGGATACTCGCAACCAGATTCGTCAAGCCATGCAGCGTGCAGAGAGCAGAAGACATGGAAGCACTGGGCACCGAGTAGGACTGGCACCCTGCTGCCCTGCCATGCTGCCACCCTCTGGTCCCTCCATCCACATGGGCATCGCCAGCCCGGTCGGACGCCGAGGATTCCTTCTGGCTTCTGCGCACACTCGCATGCAACCCGTCATCATTCAAAATTCACTCTTCACACGAGAGTGAATCTCTACTCCATACGGAGTACTCCGTACGGAGTACACGAGTAACGCTTCTCGTGTGATCAGCCCCCTCTTCTCCACCGCCTCGGTCGCTTCTCTAGCCCGCCCCATCACCACGGGATCACGGCTTGTGGATTCCTTTGTGGAGTTGTTGGTGCCTGGTCCGAAACGAGTCCACTGTGTGTGGAAATTCAAGAGGACACCAGCCAACGGCGCACTGGAAAGCCCTGGTCAGCCGTTGCGTGGTGCGCTGAGCCGCACTCGTCGCTGCTGGGCTCTTCCTGGCTGGCCTTCTCGTTTCCGCCGCCCGCTCGGAGCCCCTTCTGCCCCTCGAGCACCTCGCCAGCCATCCCTTTTTCCTTTTCCCTCCTTTTCTGCCACACACACAGAGCACGGTCCGGCAACGACCAAACATTCATCTCCGCCCTGCAAAAATTTTCACTCGACAAGAATAATAATGTCTCACAAAACATTCCTGCTGCCTGCTGCCTGCGAACGTTCGCCGCATTCAGTACGGAGAAGTCTGCCAGTTGTCCAGTTGTCATTTCCTTTACCGCAACTCTGCGACAGTCCCAACTTTTCAGTCCGCTATCAACAGTAGCGGCTGCACGCCTCCGTATGCGCGCCAATCCCATTTCCAAGTTGATGAGCAGCAGCGATAAACAGCGAACAGCGCAGCAAATCCTTCACCTTGTGCCATGGTCGCGGTCCTCGTCCATGCAGCCCTCTCCTTGCCCTTCTTCTGCTGCGCGGCCGAGTAACGTGGACATGAACCACAACACCAAGCCCTATCCAATCACCACTGCTCACCGGGAGCGCCACCACCCGGCCTTCTGTTCTGTGCATGGAAACCTCATCCCAGTCGTTGATGAGTCGTCCGTGTCTCTTTGCTTTTGCCGTCCCTGCGGCCCCTGCACTTATCAACCAAGTCCACATTGAAAATCTTGGCCCTGCCCACAAACCTTTGGCGAATTTTGATGCCTCGTTTAGCGAGGAAACGTCGTTCCGCGTTCCCCTATTGGTTCGTGGGTTGTTGTTGTTGTTGTTGCAATTGTCCGCTGGTTCAGGGAGGTCTATCAGTATCATTCAGTCTCCGGGGCGAAGAGAGAAAGGATTCCCTTATCAGAGAACAACGCATCCGACAGCTCAGATGGATCCATCTTCATGCGTAGCTACCTTTGCTACGGTGCCGCTATCGCTGTTTTCTAGGTACTTGCTTTGCTTCCGCCGTCGCTATCACCGGTCTCTTGTACCGGTAGACTACTCCATACTGCTGTACTAGTAATACCACCGGCCCGAGCAAACCGCTGCGCTTCGCAGCATCCCCGCCTTACAGGTTCATCCCCAGCCCTATGCTACGTCCCCGTACCCAGCAAATTCGACCGAACCAACAAGCCCTTTCTTCACCGACACCTCACTCGTCAACATCGCCTTTGCCATGCCACGCATGCGCCTGCAAGTCTGGTAAACGCTAGTCTACAAAAGCCGGCTGGGGCATTTTCGAAGACGCTGGCGCTCTGGGCGATGACAATTCGTTTCAATGTGTTATTAGTCATATTCATCGGGGCTCGCGATGTGCGCGCTTCGTGTGTGGCGGTGCAGTGGCTAGGTGGCGTGGCGCTCGCATGAACCGGGCATGAATCAACGTCACATGTCCTCCCTTTTACAAAACGCTCTCCATTCCAACAAGTGCTTCCTATCGCGAATGGCGAGGCCGATGGCTCTGACGCTTGCGTGCGTGCGAGTGTGTGTGTGTGTGGCGAGCACAGCCTCACAATGCCTTCTCTTGTTGTCTTCAGTTGCAAGCGAGGCGTCTGACAGTGTGATCTCGCGTTGACTGCACTGCTTTGTTTTGCCCGGCAAGAGGAAGAGCAAGGAAAAGTGGTGGAATACTCAACTTAGTAAACTGAATAACACCATCTAGTTGGATTCTGAATCGCTTAGTTGCTGTCACTGAGCCTGCTCCACGATTGATGCTATCCCCTCGCTCATCGAAACATCGTATCGATGGATGGATAATACCGCACGCATAGACATACATACACACACCGGTATACACCTGTTTTCCTCCTGCTTGCCACTGTTCCTGTCATAGACCAAAAATCCGCGCCACCCACCGCCTTTGATAACCCCATACACCATAGGGAGTAAACCCCTCCACGACAGCCCGTACCCCCTATACCCAAAAACCCATCCATCTAGCCAGCCCCATGGGGCCTACGCACACAGCTGCAAACATGTTCAGGAAAACTCAGTCGAGAGTAACAGTCTCCCAGACTAGCTCGCACTCTCCGTCAACTTCGTCCTCTCCTCCTCACTCAGCAACCCCCACTGCTCCTTGAACCCCTCGTTCTGCGCCGCCCTCGTGAAGAAATCCACCAGGAACCGCTGCGTGTCGTCATCGGCCCCGCGCCCAGCGGCGGGCTCGTCCTTGACCATGCCCATGATCTGCGCCTTGGTGAGCCCGCTGGTCAGATCGAGGAACGCGTTGGGTTCGTCTTCCCAGTCTTCGTCGCCCGAGCCTTCTTCGGCCAGCTCGGCCGCCTCTTCGGCGGACAGCTCGCGGTTCCCGCCCGGGGTGAGCTCGGCGATGAGCACCTTGAGGATCTTGAGCGGCGCGGGGATCACAGTGTACGTGTCTGGATCTGGGGAGAGATTGTTAGCACATGTCTCCACAGAGGGAATGATAGTAGTGCAACACATACTCGCTCGGGCGCGGCTGCGGGTCATGATGCGGCCGTCACCTTTGGGAACTATCAGATCCCCCTTGACCACCGTCTGCTCGACGCGCGGATCTTTCAATTCGTAGATCTTGGTGAGGGCAACGCAGCTATGACACTAGTCAGCTCATGCAACGGGAAGTAGGGGAGTAGTTCCATACTTCTGACTGATTTGCTCATAACCTGCGAAACTGACCATATTCTCGAGCCACTTGGACAAAACAACCTGCAGTCCATTCTGCCCAGCAACGTCCAGCCCCGCAAGGAAGTCGACCACATCCTTTGCATTATTGAGGCAGAACCTTGCAAAGACGAGCGTTAGACTCTGGATGAAGGGCACATGGGTCGCCGAATTCAGCCTCACTGCAACTGCACCGAGCAGTTGTGACAGAAACGGTCCCAGCCGGTCAGGGGTAGCCTTCTCGACGATGGCCACAGCAAGTGCGCCCACTTCACCTGCGGCCATGTCGTTGACCTGGTTGGACAGTAGACGATCCACAGTCGAAAGGATCTTGACAAGGTTCTCGTGGGCCGTCTTCCCTTGGTCGGCCTCCCAGTCGAAAAGGTTCTTAGGCGCGTGCGCAATGATATTCTTCGACGTGTCCGTTGCCATCTTCAATAGCTCTTCGTCCGCGGCATAGAGGAGGATGTGATTCACATTGGGCAGAATGTGAGTTGTGAAGTAGTCAGGGAGGGGATCCACACCGTGCTCGGCCAGAACCGAGGTGAGTGAGGCCGCAAACGTGTTGCGGTTGATCTGTTCGGTGAGGTTCCCCACGACCAGCTCTTCATTCAGAATGGGGAGAACCTTTCTGCAAAGCTCTTCGTAGGTGTCCCGACCAATGCCCGTGAGCCTGGGGGTGAGGTCTTCGAAGGCGTCATATACTATACCCGTCAACTGGAAGTTGTCCGCGAACTGACTAGTGATCTTCAGTAGCTGTTCCAACCCAGTCCCCGATAGGCATCTCTGGGGATCAAGGAGAATGGTATCCCGGAGCGTCATCACGAGTTCTGCCATGAGGTCGTCGCTCTCGGCGAGATCTTCGAGGCTTTGACTACTCAAATACGTGGTTACAGCCGAGATGATCGTCTCCTGCAACGGGCTCATGATTGAAGGGGGAAGAGCTTGCGTGTAGTACTGCAATGCGCGAATGCACGACACGCGCACGACATCGGCATCGTCGTTGCTGATCGCCGCAAGGCACCGCTCAAGGAACGAAGGCGCAACGTGCTGAAGAGCGTCCTTTGCTATTCGTATAAGACTTCCAGCTACAAGATAGCCCCGTGCTCGGAAGAATGGATTAGGCTGTTGCATGGCATAATGTATGAACTCCAGGAAACCGTTCGCAGCGTTAGGATCGACCTCTTTGTCGACTTCATGGAAATCGTTGAGCAACTGGTTGAGCACGTAGAGCGCGGCCTCCTTTGCTCGCCAGATCTGGTCTGTCTGGTGGAGTGTTTGTGTGTATGCCAGCAACCCGTCGACGGTCGGCTGAGGCAACCATTCGCCCAGCTTGATAACCAAATCGCCGCATGCCGTTCGAGGTGTGTAGTTCGCAGTTACGCTAGACTCTTCAGACAAGAAGGTGTTAACGTCATAGTCCCAGAGGCCTTCCTCCTCGTTGGTGATCTGGGCATAAGCCACAGCAACCTTCATGACTTCTGTGACCCATGAATGTTGGGTATCTGGTGCGTTGTGAAGTTCCTGTTCCAGTTGAGATCGCACGGGGGGTGCCCGCAGACATGCCTGCATGAAATCGAGCTCCTCAAGGACGAGGAAGTCCACGGTATATGGGAGACCATCCGAGTCTTCTAACCGGCTTTGCCGCTCATCCTGGATATACATCTCAAAGTATGCGTCCTGTAATGATGAAAGCTCGTGCCAGGTGGCTTGGAACAGAGCTGGAGTTTGCGGGGAGAGTAGAGCGGGAAAGACAGACCGTATCCGCATCAAGACCTGCATGGCATCAGTACCACAACGTCCAGCCGCATGAAGGCGGAACCCACCTTGACGACCTGAAGCTTGAGAGCTACTATATTCTTGTGTAACTCGGCGTTGGGCGTCTCGTTATTCTCATCCTCCTCAGACGGTGTAGGTGGTAGCCGCGAGCTCATAACCTGCGTGAAGAATGGCGACCATTGCTGCAGTACTTCCTCGGCAAACGCTTTGACTTCGGCTTTGTGTTCCTCCATCACAGTCTCCAAAGTGTCGAGACATTCGCGGAAGACGCTGACAGCCAGCGCTCGTAGTTTAGGATTTCTTCTTTCGTCAACTGCAACATCGTACAGGACCTTGACGAGGCTTCTTGCGACACCAAAGAATTGCTGCTCGCCTAGCGCGTCCTCGACGAGATCATTCAGGACTCTTAGAGCTCCGTGTACCTGTCCCTCAGTGCCGCCCGGAATGATATGCAGAAGTCTGTCCAGCAAATCCGGCCACTGCTCAGGATAATCGGCGCTGGCGATCTTGCTCGCCGCATAGCTCGCCGCAGCCTTAATCCTCCGGTCGACGCCATCAGAGATGGCAAGCTGGAGCAGAGGCTCTCGGATCCGCGACTTCACTTCGTCCGGCACGAGCGTGTCACCGCTTTGGCCTTTGAACTCGTCGAAGGCAGAGCTCCAGTACGATGTCACGAATTGCTTGAGGGTGAGCAGTGCGGCCTGCCGAATCTCGACTGGGACATCCTCGTGTGACGCGATCGTAACCAGACCAGGTGCGTAGTCCGGGTGATTCCAGAGAGAGTGCAATTGCTGCTCAGCGGCCTTGCGGGGTTCGGCGGCCGCCGACTGCACGGTGACGAGAAGGTCTACGATTTGCTTCTCCATGGTTGGAGTGGGAGCGAGGTGGAGTACGCGTGCGCAATGAGAGAGGAAAGTTATTTGACTGCAGTTGAGGTGAGGTTTGTGAGCGCGAGCCGACGTGTGAGGGTGAGGGTTGAAAGCTGGGCGGGAAAGCGCGGGGTTGGGTGATGTCCCGTTCGTCCCGTTCTGATGGTTTTCTGACTGCGGACGGAAGAAGGAGGTGCGGTGCTGCCGGTCGCAAAGGCTGTGAAACTATGTGTAGTTGAATCGCAGCCCCGAGTCGCGTGGGCGTGCCTGCTTTCGTGTTGCGTGAAGGGGTGTTGAGGTTAGGGGGAAGCTCGAAGAATTATTTTCCGCGTTGTTGACCCAAGCAAGCCTCACAGTTGCGGGACCCCGCTGCCCTCGACCCGCCCACATCTCTCCCATTCTCCACCATGCCCCAGACCTACCTCGCCCAACTCAATCACTTTGCTGACTTCCTGCTCGCATACACGCACACGCTGCTCTGCCTGCGCGGCCTTTACCCTCGAACGTCCTTTGTACGCGCCCGCTTCCATAACACCCCGGTCTTCCAGTCGCGTCACCCCTCCGTCTGCCAATGGGTTCGCGACGCGATTGCTGCGGTCCACACCGAGCTGCTGGCCGGCACCGTGGCCCGCATAGGCATAGTCATATACTGGTATGGAGGGGTTGAGCAGGGCGGAAGTGCGAAGATACTCGAGAGATTCATGCTGGACGTCTCACGCTTTCCCGTAGTCGACAAAGAGGAGCGGAATATGCAGATTGACTGGGCGAAGAGCGCGACACCGGGGTTTTCTGACGAGGAGGGAGGGAACCGGACGGCGGAGTCCAAGGGGAAGAGAAAAGCGTTGGCTTCGGACGCAGAGTGGGAGACAAACGCAGGAGCCAACGCGGACGCTGGCGCGCGGGCTGAGCTCGAGGCGGACGTGGACATGTCGGAACAGTTTCGCGCTGCATTGGTTATGCTAAACAGTCGCTGTTCGCGGCTCAAACCGCTCCCCAAGAATTGCTCCTTCAACGTCTGCATGGAGCTAAAGGATGAAGCGGAGATTGATCCGCCAATAGGCCATCCCCAGCCTTGGATCCCGGCACAGAGTAGCTTGCAGAAGACGGGAAGGAAGGGTGCGGAGGTGGATGAGCAGACCAAAGTTAGGAGGGAGACCGAGGGGCACGATCTTGGAGGGGCCAAAGTCACGCCAATACGGACAGTGGAGGCGGGTGTGCTCAGATTTGAGACATGGATCGAAGAAGGGAAAGCAAAGTTTGAGCTCGATACCATGCCTTCAAGTGGCTCCACCGGAGATGGGTAGCTTCATCGGCGAAGTGTGACACCATAGTATATAGGTTAATTCACAGGGAGACCATCCCATGAAACGGGCCTGTAAGCCGGAGGGTGTATCTCCATTACCTATATAATCTATGGCCAACTATGATCGATGGTCCAAAGGGAGGTATTTAGCGTGCTGCAACAATAAGCAACCCCAAGGAGTAACCATAACCATCCTTTAACTTGCATTTGTGCATTTGTGCAACCCGTGTTGCCCTCGATGGTAGCTATAGCTTCCCCTGGCTAGCGCTGCAACATGACGTCTGCACCTCCTTGCGTTCGGTCCCCAGCATCAGATTCTTTCTATGGAGAAAAATGACTTGACAGATCTACTTTCTTACTTGTAGCCCCTATAGTAAGAACCCCTCCCAGCTGTCTTTCCCAGCTAACATCACTTCAGCAGGGATGTCTCTTGTTCTATCCACCGCGTGATGCCTTCAAACAACAAGCCGTCGGTGAGGACGCCCCGCGCTTTGCCTCGGCCATCAGCGGAACCTACAGGCGCGGTAGCTTCGGGATGCCCTGACTGAATCACCACACAAGGCGACAATGGCGTATAAGAAGCGGGTCCGGAGAGCAGCTTGTACCCTCTCCGGATCCTCCGATGCAAATTGAAACACGGGGCCATCTACGACTACACTAGACATCAGAACAACGACAACAACACTCTTCCACGCTTACATCTCCGCCCGTCTTTCCGCCCTCAGATCCACCAACCCAACAACATACAACACCACCTCCACAAGCCCATCAACCATGCCCACCCTCCCTCCCGGCACCTCACCCACCCTCGCCCTCGCCCACCCCACCGAAGCCGAGAAGCAAATCCAATTCCGCCTCAACGGCTCCGAATGGCGCGGCGCCCTCACCCTCCCCGCCTACCTCCGCCGCGAAGCCCTCCTCTCCAACCAGCAACTCACCCGCAACGGCGGCATCACCTACTGGATCCTCATCGACACCGCCGTGCACAACGCGCTGGACCCTTCCTCCCCGCACCGCCTGCCGCTCGCGAGCTGCGAGACGTATCGCAAACGGGCGCTGGTGTGGCGCGAGGGGAAGGTGGAGGAGACGATTGCGCACGGCGTCGGGAGCGTGTTTTGCGCGGAGCATTTGCGGAAGAGGGGGTATGCGGCTAGGATGATGCAGGAGGTGGGGAAAGTGTTGGAGACGCATCAGGTTCAAGGGGGCAGGAAGTGTCTTTTGTCGGTGCTGTTTTCGGATATCGGCAAGGAGTTTTATAGGAGTCATGGGTGGGAGCCGTTTCGGTCTTCGCATATTTCTATACCCGGGGTGGTGTCTCGTAGCGGACCAAAGGGGATTACAGCGCGGCCGCTGTGTGAGGAGGATCTGGAGGAGTTGTGTAAGGCGGATGAGAGGATTATACGGAAGAGGTTGGAGGAGAGGACGAGAGAGAGCAATATCGCCGTGGCTCTGATTCCGGATATCGAAACGATACGTTGGCACCATGCTAGGGAGGACTTTGTCGGCCAGGAGCTTCATGGCAGAACCCCCAAGGTCAAAGGCGCCATGGTAGGCACCGAGGAGGGAAAGCGTGTTTGGTGCTACTGGACGCGGATGTGGTACAACTCAGACCCGACTCAAGCGAAGGGGAACACTCTCCACATCCTCCGGTTGGTGGTTGAGGACGGCCGGGAAGAGGATGCTGTAGACGCCATTGCAGCACTTATGGCACTGGCACAACGGGAGGCGCAGGAGTGGAGGATGGAGGAGGTCGAGGCGTGGAACCCGTCACCAGCGACCGTGGCAGCAGCGAGGATACTTCATCCTTCAGCGGAGGTGGTGGATAGAGATACAGAGAGCATAGCGAGCTTGCGGTGGTATCCTCCGCATACGGGCAATATCGCAGAGTCGATCGACTGGGTGGCTAACGAGAAGCACGGCTGGTGTTGAGATAGCAAAGGAGTCGGATTGTGTCGATGGGACACACAACTGGATTCTCTGGTTGCATCATTTCAGCGTGTTACTTGTAGACATCAAGACACCTTGCCGTAGAATGAAAGCGTTGAATGAACAACATCATCCTGAAGACACCATCGCACACAAGCGAGAAATGCCACACGCGGCATCAAAAATTCCTTCACCCTGAACCTTCAAGTACAATTTCTTCCTCGACGATCCAGCCCAGCCAGATCCATCAATGAAAAAATGAAAAAAGCCTGTCAGATTTCACTCAGCGTCCTGCCTCGCCGCGGGACCGAAGTCACCAAGAACGGCTCAGCCGAAGATCATCGTCCCTGCGCACGCCGAAGCGCCAGCGCAAAATAAAGAGAAACCTCACTCCGGGACGCCGAGGATACGACTCATCAACCAGGTTTGGGCCTGTAGCTTTTGTGAGAAGCTCAGAGAGAGACGCTATACTATAGAATTGATTCTAAGAGTATGTGTCGTATGAGGAAGAGGAAAGGAGCACGAGGGAGGAGCGGTTTATATAGGGAAGGTGTGGGCGCTTGGGCCAGGAGGTTAGTCAGCGCAGATTTTTTTGCAGCGGCGATGAAGTGGGGTGCCGAGGAGCCGAATAGGGTGCGGCAGCCAGGGCAGCGCTATTCGGCAGTCTCTCGTTCCGGGAATCAAGGGGTTCTATTGAAAAGGCCTGCAAAATATTTGGCTTGGCGCTAGGAGAGAGCGCTTCCCGTCAGGCAAGGGGTTGCCATATAGCCCACGCAAACTTTTGCGGCTCTGCGATCGGACCCACCGCTGATGGCGATGTTGCCCGGACAGCGGGACTCGGCTTGTGAACGACGTCGAACTGCAGTCTTCTCCAACAGAGGGAACAACGTAGACTACGTACTCCAGTATAGCGCTTCATCGGATGCTGCATCCTGAGCCCTGCCCCAACCCAGCAGTCTCAAAGTCTCCTGTGACGCATATACCCGTCAACACATCCTATCCCTACAGACGTAAGGCTATGCGCAGACTGTATCTCACATCCAAGACAGCTTCGACTATGTCAAGATACACTGGTTGTTGGCTTCATGCATTTTCCAATCTCAAAGCTAATGCCCTAATAACAGCTAACCTACAGCATCGCCATATTCAGCTTCAGCCAGGTCAATAACACCCCCAAAAGCGCGCAACCGGCTAGGGTAACAGTTCTCTTACTACTAACCTACCGAACACTCTTCCTGCAGCCCATTTGTCTCCTTCCACATGACACCATTCAGCATACCCTACTTCGCGGATGAAGCAAACCTTCCCGCAAGCTTACCCACTGCCGAGGAAATCGCGTCTTCAACCGACCTGCTCAGTGAGACCGGAGGGCGCAGAGTCGTCGGAGTAGGCGATCACTATGTTGTCAAGTATGGAATGCGGGTCGACCTACTCGAGGGAGAGACCATGCTCCTTCTCGAACGCTCGACTACCGTTCCCGTTCCACGTGTATACGCGATGTACCAAAGCGCCGACAAGAAGGTCAACTACATTGTCATGGAGCGCATCATTGGCTCCACTTTGAAGTCCGAGTGGACAAGGTTGGACCAATCTGCGAAAGAAGCGGTGTCTTTTCAACTTCGAGCCATTATCAGCGAGATGCGAAAGCTGGAGTCCCCCGGAGGATACTGCAGTGTTGGTCGGCGCGAGTTGTCAGATGATCTCTTCTGGACTAACGATCCGACTAAACCCTTCGCCGGGCCATTCGATACGGAGTCGGATCTGAATAACGCTGTGATCGCGAAATACCTTGAGAGCGGGTATAGTAGGTACAAGGCGGACCACTACGCGCGAACGTTTGAACAACTCTTCCAAAACCACGGCCCCGTCTTCTCGCATGCGGACTTCCAGAAAAAGAACATCATGATACGCAAACGCTCAACGGCGGAGACCATGGAGGAAGATGGAATGTGCTGGAACGCTGCCAATGTGGAGGGTGTCCTCATCGACTGGGAGTTTGCTGGATGGTATCCGAGCTACTGGGAATATTCACGAGCGATTTTGGGGTGCGGGCTCTGGGAGGATGACTGGAGCTACTGGGTTGACCAGATTCTGGAGCCGTTCCGGGTGGAATATGCATGGACGGAACAGCTCTTTAGGGAGCTATGGTCTTGAAAGGATCTAGAGGAGCGGAGGGAAGTATGCTACCGCTTCCGCCCTCTTGGAGAGCCTGCTATCAAGCATCAGACAGGAAGGCTACACTTTGCATTCTGAAATCAGTGCACAAACTTTGCTCTCCCATCTCTCGAGTTTTCTCTTTTCCCCCACTTTTGTAGTGGTTCGAACACACTGGGGCACATGCGCGACATACTCTGGAACCTGTAAGCATACCGGTGATAGAATGAGACTGCCACGAGTGCACAATGTGGACTTTGTTAGGCAGTCTACAGCATAGACAGACGTAATCTCATACACTTTTTTAGGCTGGCGTACAGTTCAGGGTAATGCAAGAACCCCTTCTCGGATTTGCATTACATGACTCTTCCACGGGGGATACAACGCGGCCTGGAATCCAATGCTCGGAGTGAATGGCTGCGTCTTCTCTGTCATGAATGGGCGGTTGGTGTCAACAATCGTGAAAGAGCCCTAGAGTCACCTCACGCTTGGACTGACAAATCCAGCCTAGCGTCTGAAATTCTGGCCTCCGATGAGACTCCGAATGGTTTGGAAGTGCAAACAACCAGAAATGCTTCGTTCGTATCTCCAGAGCAGACCGAGATGGTGCTTTTTGGGGCTAAAGGCGGCCAACAAGCTCCTTCCACGTTCTCAATACTGCTTGATGATGATCGATCCTCTCCTCACTTCCAATCTTCGATCACCATCGGTACCACACAGGCAAACTAGAGTATCGGAAAGGTCATTGCGGCCAAGCATGCAAGGGACATCGGGCATGGCGGGGCAGAATCCGGACTAGCCGCGGGGCGACGTTGACTACCGTGAATTTCCTCTGTATAATCAATAAGTCGCCTTTAAACATACCAACATCCCAACGTTGACCCGTCGCATTCTTGCCAGAAGTGAGATGCCTTCCCATACCGCATCGCAGCGCTATTTGAGCACCCGAGGAGGATCCTACGATGTGAGTGCAACCCTGAACCGGTCCTGACTCAGCGCGCAGACTTGCGTGAACTGACACACAACATAGCTCTCCTTCGAGGATGTCGTTCTCAAAGGGCTTGCCTCCGACGGCGGCCTTTTTATTCCAGAAGATGTTCCAACTTTACCCAGCGACTGGGCTTCCAGCTGGCAAGACCTCTCATTCGAAGACCTCGCATTCGAGCTATTCTCGCTCTACATCTCGCCCTCCGAAATACCCTCCGAAGATCTGAAGGATATCATTCGGCGCAGCTACTCCACTTTTCGCACAAAGGACGTCACGCCGATCGTGACCTTGGACGAGAAGCGGAACATTCACCTGCTGGAACTGTTCCATGGCCCGACTTATGCGTTTAAGGATGTTGCGTTACAATTCCTGGGAAACCTCTTTGAGTACTTCCTTGTAAGAAGGAACCAGGGCAAGGAGGGTCCCGACAGGGAGCACTTGACCGTCATTGGAGCGACAAGTGGAGATACGGGTTCAGCAGCCATATACGGGTTGAGGGGAAAGAAAGATGTCTCAGTCTTCATCATGCACCCCAAGGGCAAGATCAGCCCGATCCAGGAAGCACAGATGACGAGCGTTACGGACGCGAACGTGCACAATCTGGCCGTGGAGGGGACCTTCGACGACTGCCAGGTATGTTGCCAGGTCGATCCGAAGTTGCATTGATTAACAGCGCGGTAGGACATTGTCAAGGCTCTATTCGCCGATCCCGAAATCAACAAGGACCTCAAGCTCGCCGCCGTCAACTCCATCAATTGGGCTCGCATATTAGCCCAGATCACCTACTACTTCCACTCGTACTTCGCCCTCATCCGCAGACACTCGTTCCTCCCCGGATCCACTATCCGATTCGTCGTACCTACGGGGAACTTTGGCGACATTCTCGCCGGATACTTTGCCAAGCGCATGGGCCTGCCCGTACAGAAACTCGTCATTGCCACGAACGAGAACGACATTCTTCACCGGTTCTGGGAAACTGGACGGTACGAGAAGCACCAGGTCTACGGACAGGAAGCCAAGGGCGGCGAACCCGGCGACGGTGTCCTCGCACACGAGAGTGGAGTGAAGGAGACGCTTAGCCCGGCAATGGACATCCTGGTGTCCTCCAACTTCGAGCGTCTGTTGTGGTTCCTCGCATACGACGTGTATAGCACCAATTCGGACGCGCTTTCGCTACGGCTGGCGCAGGCAGGCGACCACGTTAAGCGCTGGCTCGATGCGTTGAAGGCACAAGGAGGATTCAGTGTGGATGAGAAGATCATGGAAGCCGCAAGACGGGACTTCAAGTCCTACCGTGTCAGCGATAAGGAGACCCTTGCGACTATCACTGAGGTATTCTCAAAGATAAGCCCCGGCTACGTTTTGGATCCCCACTCTGCCATTGGAGTCCGCGCCGCCCTGTGGTCCGCAGAGGACAAGGAGGCCAAGCCTCCGATGGGTCACCATATCGCGCTTTCTACGGCGCATCCGGCGAAGTTCATCAACGCGGTGCAGGATGCTTTGGCGAATGAGAAGGAGTACTCCTGGGATAAGGTCGAGCCTCAGGCATTCAAGGAGCTCGCTGATTTGCCCAAGAGAGTCATGTATGTTGAGAAGGGAGCTGGTTGGGAAGGCGTTCGCAAGATCGTACTGAAGGAGGTTCAAGAGGAGATTGCTGCTGTTGCGAAGGCAAAGAATTAGAGTTGTAAGACGGGGTTGGTGGTGGTAGTGGCGCTGGAGCATTGTTTGTTTGATAGAGCTTGGTGACATAAAAACACTTGGGTAGACGGTGCGTCTTTGGCTTATTGGATTGCTATCTCTGAATTCCATTGCTTCTCACGTCTGCACATGTGTGCGATTCTTTTCTCCGGTGTTTATGTATACAATCATAGAACGAACCGAGGTAGTGGTATGATCCTCTTCTGGAGCATGCACAATTTCATGCGTGCAGAGATGCAATTTCATTTTCTAGCCTTCCTCTTACATGTCAACTTTGTTCTTCTATCAGACTGGCAGTCAGGTGAAATGACGCTAGTGCTCCTCTCGGCCAATCAGAGACAGCTCTCGCACTCTAAAAATCTCCAAGGTGAACGTCCCACCACACGATTTTGACTTTGTAGTCCACATATCACGCGGCGTCAAATCAGACGTGCGTCCATCATGCCTGTGCCGGATTGAGAAACCCCAGCCTACTCGATCGCCCTTCACACTGCTGCCAACACACAGCCAGCATGCCGGAGTACTTGGTTAGGCTCGCACAGGTGCACGAGAGCTTTCGGAAGGCCGAGCTTTTCGCTTTGGGTGAGCTGGCAGGGGTGACGCTTGAGATTGTTGAATATCACGAAAATGTAAGTGGCTTCTCTTCATATATATAAGCCTTCCTTTCAGCGCGGGTCACAGTTCATGCCCTATTTCGCTAGTATATCCGTTGAATGAGGTCGATCTCCCCTAACTCCTTTCAAGTCTCCATTCTGCATCGTCCGCCTTCCTTCGGATGCAGCAGCAGCGAAGGTCATATCTCGCAGCATCCTGTCCCTGGGAATACATGAGCTCTGGGGACGTGGACCAAGCTACGAGGCCCTGCACGAATCCGTCAAAATCAATACTTCTCACCTGTGGGCAAAATACAAGGATGTATCATTCAAGTTTACAGTCGACTGTTTCCAGGGCACCAGAACAACGGCAGAACAACGCGATATCATTGAGTCCTTCTCATACCTCGCCTTTGAAGGACCCATTCGGATGAAGGATCCTGAAGTCTCGTTCCAAGTCTTTGAGCACTACGATGAGAAAGCACCCCATCCGAAATATTTCTACCTGGGAAGGTTCATAGCCGAATCTGGGAGGCATGCAAAGTCGACATATGACCTGAAAAAGAGACACTACATTAGCACTACCTCGATGGATGCTGAACTGGCTCTATTGACCGCGAACATTGCTCTCGCTGCTCCCGGGAAAATATTCTTTGACCCTTTCATGGGGACCGGCGGCTTCCCGCTCGCTGCTGCGCACTTTGGTGCCTATGTATGCGGGAGCGATATCGACGGCCGGAGTATCAGAGGTACAGGTGGAAGCTCAAGGAAGGGTCAGGTGGGGAAGAGAGACGTTGCAGGCAACTTCAAGCAGTATGGTCTGGAGGGACACTATCTTGGAGCCTTCGTATCTGACTTAACAAACACGCCCTTGCGACTACCTGCCCCAAGCAACAATGGCATCCGCCACGGTTACCTCGATGGTATCATTTGTGACCCTCCATACGGCGTACGAGAAGGCTTGAAGGTGCTTGGAGCACGTGAGGAACTGGGCGATATCGAGCGCTCAAATCATCAGGCCCGTCACAAGGACCCCACATACATTCCCCCAAAGCGACCGTACTCTTTCATGGCTCTGCTGGACGATATACTTGCCTTTGCTGCCATCACCCTTGTGGAAGGTGGCAGACTGAGTATGTGGATGCCCACAGCAAATGACGAAGATGTCGAGCTCATCATACCCACGAATCCCTTCCTTGAATTGGTCTCTGTTTGCGTTCAACCGTTCAACAGATGGTCCCGGCGCTTGCTTACGTATCGGAGATTGCCCGATTCAGAGGCGCCTGCGGATGCAGTCACGCGGGTAAGAAAAGAATATGAGAAAGGGGTCAGGGCAGATGAGTTGAACGCGTTCCGGAGGAAGTTCTTCGAAGGGTTCAAAGAGGCGGACAAGTTGAGGGCGGGGGACTACGCACCCGAAGAGACACCGAAGAAAATTGGGTAGGCGATGAACAAGGATACAACCAGGGAACGACATCATAACGAAAATAGCTGATATTCCGCTGAACATCTCTCTCCAACGATACCTACGCAAACGAAACCCCCATGCGACAACTCTCTTACGTTTTGCTCTCCGCTCTGCCCACGCGCCATATTCCTGATGTCCCTTGCCTAGACCTTAGGAACTGTTCTTGGATTAGCTCCACGCCGTACCTGGAAACGCATCCAACCACTGGCCCGCCACAACAGTGTTTGTGACCTCAATGGCTTTGCTACAGCCGCTCAGAGACGTTGCACTGCTTCGGCCGTCCGCATCTAAACACTGACGTGCTCGAACACCATGCTCGACATGGAAAGGAGGGACACGAGGCGGGCCGTTGCAAGCAAATCGGGCGCTCTTCATGACATGCGATAAGCGAAAGCCGAACGTCCCACTGGCCCGCTCTCCACAACCCGCTCCTTGAACAAATTTGTGCGTCTAGACCGCTTTCGCTCGTTCCTTGCTTTTTCCAGCCGGGTATTCAATTGGCGGACCGGCCATACAAAAGAGTAGCAGCCGAGAGAGCCCCAGATACACAGTACACTAATAAAAGCACTCGCTCAGTACGGACTCCTTCCTCTCCCCAAAGATTGAGAATGCCAATTATCGACACTTCCAAAGACCTCTCCGCCCTCTTCAGTCAGCAAGTCCGCGCTACTCCCGATGCCGTTGCCCTAGAGGATGACACGGTGACCTACACCTATGCCGAACTTGAGGAGCGAGTCGCTACCCTAGCCCACCAACTCCGGCGCCATGGGGTAGGCCGCGACAGTCTCGTTGGAGTTCTTCTTCCCAGGAGTGCAAACTACGTCATTGCCTGCCTGGCAGCCTTGCGGGCCGGTGGTGCGTTTTTGGTCCTAGAGCTTGCCTATCCCCCCGATCTCTTGGCGGACGTGATTGAGGATGCCGCACCAGTGGTTGTTGTCACGGTACGGGCGGAGGTTGGCAAGATCAAGTCCCAAACTCCGATTTTTGTCTTAGATGAACTCGAAAAGAGAGCATCTGAGAGTGATGGCGATCTTCAAGACCAGAACCTTCCTCCGCCACCGGAAGAGACCGACTTGGAGCGCCTCTGCTTCGTGGCTTACTCCTCCGGTACGACTGGAAAACCAAAGGGTATTGCCAACCCACACAGGGCGGCAGTGCTTTCGTATGACCTGAGGTTCCAATTCTCAGATGTTCAGCCAGGGGATCGTGTCGCTTGCAATGTATTCTTCGTTTGGGAGATTATCCGGCCTTTGCTCAGGGGCGCCACTGTCGTTGCAGTGCCAGATGATGCTTCCTATGATCCGGTCCTGCTGGTGGATCTGCTCTCGAAGAAGAATATTACGGAGACGCTCATGACGCCCACATTGCTGGCTGCTGTACTCTCCCGTCACCAGGAACTGGGATCGCGTCTCCCAAACCTACGCCGGCTTTGGCTCAATGGCGAGGTCGTCACTACGGACCTGGCCCGACGAGCGCTCAAGGCATTGCCGAATACCCGCCTCCTCAATTGCTACAGTGCGTGTGAGACGCACGAGATTGCCTGTGGCGATATCGGTGAGATGCTGACGCAGCTCGACAAAGATGCGGTTTACTGTCCTGTCGGCCCTCCCCTCATCAACCCCAAATATGTATACATCCTTGATGAGAGCGGCAATCGTGTGGAAGAAGGAGTTAGTGGAGAACTCTTCATTGGCGGCCCCCTTCTCGCTCGTGGATATCTTAACCGGCCAGAAACCACCGCCCAGGCGTTCACGCCTAACCCCTTTGACGCCAAATCGGGAGCCAGGATGTACCGGACGGGTGACCGGGCACGACTCCTCCCGTCTGGATTGCTCGAGATCACTGGAAGAGTCGGTGCTATGATTAAGCTGCGGGGATACTCGGTTGTTCCTGGAAAAGTGGAAAACGCCATCGTGGCAAACCTTGCCGTCAGTCACTGCGCCGTTGTTGCCCACGGAGAGGGTCTCGAGAGGCAGCTCGTGGCATACATTGTCCGAGACAAGGAAAGTTCGAAAGAACGGCCTCCTGTCGAGATTGACGAGGCTCTGCATAGTCCTGCTGCTAGACGCATCTTGTCGCAGCACTTGGCACCATATATGATTCCGGCACTGTGGGTTGAACTCGAGGAGCTGCCTACCCACGGTGTATCTGGCAAAGTCGACCTGAAGCGCCTTCCGGCTCCTGCACGATCGCAGACACCCGTGAACGGTATCGTCGAAAGAGACCCTATCCAGATCGAAGCCATCAAGGAGGCTTGGGTGTCCACGCTGAATATTTCAGCGAGTGCTGTGGCCCCAGAACATAACTTCTTCGATCTCGGCGGGCATTCCCTCTCTCTGGCGGATCTGGCTTCTAGACTGTCGAATACGTTTGGGTTCAGAGTGCCAGTTGCCCGCCTGGCTGATCCCGCGACCCTCAATGGTCACCTGGAGACCGTGAGAGCGGTTCGAGATGGACACACTGCCGCTGTCCAAGCTGATTTACCCGCCATCTTGCGCGCAGACTCGGTGCTTGAAGACGAAATCAAACCCCGCTCGCCCGATGTGAAGATGTGTGCCCTCAAGAACGCAAAGACGGTGCTACTCACTGGTGTGACCGGTTTCTTGGGTGCTTTCCTATTGAGTGATCTTCTGGAAAGCACTTCGGCCCACATCATATGTCTTGTTCGCTTCAATGATCCTTCGCAGGATGACTTGCCGGGCGGTATTGCTAGAGTCCGAAGAAATCTTCTCGATTTGGGTCTATGGACAGATTCGATCATGGAGCGTGTGGAGATCCTACCCGGTAACTTGTCGAGAAAGCGCTTTGGCCTTTCGCCTGATGCTTTTGAGCAGCTTGCTTCGCGCGTGCAGGTTATTGTGCATGCTGCTGCAACTGTCAACTTGGTATGTTCTGTTCCTGGCACGAGACGTGCGGCTTCTAACACGATTAGGTCTACCCATATGCTTCTATGCGACGCCCTAATATTGGAGGAACGAGAGAGGTGCTCCGCCTTGCTAGCATTGGCGGCGCTACAGTCCAGTACATCTCCACCAACGGAGTGCTTCCGCCTGCTCCGGGTGAGAAGGGCTGGCCTGAGGATTCCATGCTGGATGTGGATCAGGTTCCTACCAAGCTACTCGACGGTTACGGCCAGACGAAATGGGTAGCGGAGCAGCTTGTGCTAGAGGCATCCCGTCGTGGCCTCCCCGTCCGGATTCTGCGTGCCGGCACGATCAGTGGCCACAGTGCCTCCGGCGCTGCTAATGCATGGGACCTTCTCACAGCCTTGATTGTCGAATCCATCCACCTTGGCTACTACCCCGATGTAAAAGGTTGGCGTGCTGAAATGACCCCTGTGGACTTTGTCAGCAAAGCCATTGTTCATCTGGGCAACGAGACCAACGCCAAGCAGCTCGTCTTCCACCTTGGGGACCCTACACCCGTACAAATGCAAGAAGTGTTCGAAAACCTGTCCCAGTTGGGCTACCCCACGCAGCCGCTGGGCTGGGACGACTGGGTTGCTATGTGGACCGAGAAGCGCGGTTCCGCAAAGGGAGGCGACGGAGCGTTCACTGTCGATATACTTCGAAGCGGTATGCCCAGTGTTGAGTTTCTGAGGGACATCGTTGTCTTGGACAACGCGGCGACAAGACCTCTCCGCGCTACCGTTGAGCGTCCCAAGGTTGATCTGCAGCTCCTTGAGACGTACACCCGTCATTGGTTTGCGCGAGGTTGGCTCTCGAAGCCGCCGTCGACGGTCAACGCGTATGGGGGGTCTGCACGTCTTCCTCGCCGGGGTCCGCTTTTTGGTAAAGTTGCCGTCATCACCGGTGCGTCTTCGGGTATCGGCGCCGCCGTCGCTACAGCTCTCGCCCGCGAAGGCTGCCATCTCGCCCTGGGTGCCCGCCGGGTTGACGCGCTTGAAAACGTAAAACGCAGCCTCGTCGTCCGCGAGGGCAAAGTCATCACCCAGAAAACAGACGTAACCGACTCGCAGCAAGTCGCCGACCTGGTCCGCGTCGCCAGCGAGAAACTAGGCCCCGTGGATATCCTCGTCTCGGTCGCGGGCGTCATGTACTTCACCCTGATGGCGAACAACCACACCGAAGAGTGGGATCGCACCGTCGACGTCAACTGCAAGGGCCTCCTGCACTGCCTCTCCGCCACGGTCCCCGGCATGCTGTCCCGCGGCAAGGGCCACATCGTCGCCATCTCGTCGGACGCCGGGCGCAAAGTGTTCCCCGGCCTGGGCGTCTACAGCGCCAGCAAGTTCTTCGTCGAAGCCACGTTGCAAAGCCTCCGGCTCGAGACGGCGGGGACCGGGTTGAGGGTCACGAGCGTGCAGCCGGGGAACGTGGCGACGGAGTTGCTGGGTTTGTCGACGGATGAGGAGGCGTTGAAGAAGTATGGCGAGCCGAGTGGCGCGAAGGTGCTGGATGCGAGTGATGTGGCCAATGCGATTGTTTATGCGTTGAAGCAGCCGGAGCATGTCGCGGTTAATGAGGTGTTGATTGAGCCTAGGGATGAACCTATTTAAGGGTGGGAGGTAGGGTGGTAATGGGAGTAAGGTGCATACTTGTTCGAGCTAGATTGTTCTCGTTGCAGTGTTCTTATATACGTTTGTACCGGGAGTTCCGACTGGATTCCGTTAGTGAATGAAAATGTTCCTCGGCCTATTGATGTCTGGTTCATGATGAGAATGACTTGCAGCGCTCCCCTAATTATTTTTCAAAAAGGTTTGTTTTTATATATAAAGTTTAATCTCATGAATTTTGCTTAACAAATTCCTTCATGGTGAGATGGCCGAGTTGGTTATGGCGCCAGGTTAAGGTCTTCTCTTAACATCTAATTCCTGGTCACGAAAGTGGCGTGGGTTCGAGTCCCACTCTCATCAACATTCGTCCCTTCCGTTGGAAGGGGTTTCGGGAATATCTTTTTGGGGTTTGTTCCGCCTCTTTATTTTTATTTTTATACTTTTTTCTTTCCTTTTGTTCTATTTTATTGCCGAGTGAAATCCATTAGAGTAACAGGATACTTCCTTCTAAGACTGCTGTCGTTGGGAAGTGAGAGAGATAGGATGCGTCTATTGCATCTCCCTTACAGGTAGCTCCAAGACTAGAGGTTAATTCTAGCAGTACATGCTTACGAAGGGAGCCTACGTAACTGTAATTTCTAGCTCTTTATTGCATGTCGGTGCTTCTTTGTAATATGTTGCACTCCATAGGGGTTGCGAGATTGAAGTAGAAGACGCGTGAATGCACCTTTTCTTGATATTACAAAGAGAAGTCTTGAATTCTTGAAAGTCTAATACTACGCTCGTCAATCGCAGGAAACATCGCTCAATGCTTCAATGCTCGCTCAGCCGTAGAATGTTTCTTGAGACATTAATCCCCCAGGACCCGTCCTCCCACAAAAACCCCACTCTCTATGTAGGAATCACCTTCTTCATATTCTCCGCGCCCCTGGGCTCAATAAACAGCGCCTCCGCCTCAGCCAACACCACACTCTCCACACCCCTCTCGGGATCCGCCAACGTCTCCAACCGCCCCTTAACCCATGCCTTCCTCCCCTCGACCTTTGTCGTCTCCGCCCTCAGCACCACAATCTGCCCCGCCATGGTCGGCCTCTTATAATCCACCTTCAAACTCGCCGTCACGGCAATCTTATTCGGCAGCGCGGGGAAACAGCACCGCGCGAGGCCCTCGTCCAACAACGTCGCGAGCAACCCGCCATGCACGACGCCCGGGTGTCCGCACAGCGCGGGACCCAGGTACTGCAACGAGGCGAACTCGGACCCGTCCGCGGTGTGGAACTGCAAGGGGGGAACGGCGATCTTGTTGGCGCCTAGGAGCGTTCCCGCTGTTAGGTTTTGCGCGCGCAGCGTCTCGGGGATGCGGAGGTGCGGGCGCGAGGCGATGTATTTTGGATCCGAGAGGAGGGATTGCGTGAGCGGGTGGGAGAAGATTTGGCGCTCGATTTCGGCGAGGTCGGCGGTGGGCGGGGTGAAGAGGGTGAGGGTTTCGGCGTCCGAGGGGGGTTGGAGGGATTGCGTTGCGGTTTCTATGACTGAGGCGAGGACGGGGGCGGAGGCCATGGTGAAGCCGGCGGTGAAGCAGGCGGTGGTGGCTAGGAGGAAGAGGAGGGCTCGGAGGATGGGTTTGGATTTGGGTTGTTGTGGTGGTGGAGGGGAGGTGGTATTCGAGGTTGTGTTGGTTTCTGAGGATTGCGCCTGGAAGGGTGGTGGTGGTGATGGAGAGGAAGAAGGGGAAGAAGTCACCGAGGTAGGAGGCACTACAAATATTAGAAAACCCAACAAGAAACTCAACAAAACAGATATCGTATCTCGGACCAAAATTTCTGGGAACCACAACTTACCAGCGCTAGTCCCCTGCCAACGTGGGCCTCGCACGCTTCTGTATACCGACGGCACCCTTGCCCCCACCGGACGTCCTCGTACTGCTGCAAGATGCCTCGCGCCCGCGATGCCCCATACGGTGCTCCTTGCGATGAACGTCATCACCGGTGAGGAAAAGGCTGCCCCTGCTGGAGAGGGCACTCGGCGCGCTGTGCTGATAGGGGAAGGCCTGCCGTGGAAGGTGCATTCATTCACTCTCGGTCACTTGTAAGACGCTTGGACCAGGCGGAAGTTCCGAGTGCCTCGGCTTCTCTTTTTATGGAAGACGACGTCGGAGCTTGGCACGGACGGGTGTGGACGAAACTCTGGACAAGAGTGAAGGAAGGATGTGCCATGCTCGGCTTGTTCCAGGTTCTTCATGCAGTCTATACAGTACAGTAGGTTTGGAGGATTCGGTGAATATAATACGAAAGGGTCGGTACCCCCAAGGTATCATATGCACACCAGTCGACTGTCCCTTACTCATCAATCCAGGGGACAGAGAACGTCGATCTCCTCCTACTAACTGTAGAGGACATATTCGTTGAATCGCATATTTGGAGGCTGGATAAAGGGCTTCCATAGCCTTATTAAATTTATAAGATGTTCGATGTAGAAGAGCATGCCTCGCTTCAATGGAAGTGGAAGAGGCGCCTACGTGACGCTGCATATAACCAGTCTTGTCCATACCCGTAAAGATGCCTCCACACTCAAGGCGGAACGCAAGACGAAAGCAAACGCCTTCATATAAGTTGTAGTAAACGCAGAGGACTTGCAGAGTACAGTTTCCGTACAAGATAGCAGATGCGACAGGTGCGGATTGTTCAATCACTCAACCTCAATCTCCATTGATAACATTCGGGACTCTTGCAGTGTAATATAAACTATCCCTCCCGACCGCTCCACCATTCCCCGTTTTCCAGGCCATTGCCTACACAAAGCAGATCCCATCTGCCATCCAAATACTATACACACATGAGCGGGGAAGCGGAACAATCATCAACAAAATAGCTAGAATAGCGTCACAATCTTCCCTCTACCCATCGCCAAGAACAAGAGGAGAAGATTACATGCCAACCCGTCCATCTCGGAAAAGATGGAAAGGGTATGATATACTAAGACAGATCGAAAACAGAGATGCCGTAAGAAGTCCTTCTTTTCATGACGCCAGATGATGCCAGCAGAGCCAGGAAATGCCGACGGATAGGTGGTGGAAACATGAGTACAATACAAGAGGTTTGCGTCGGGAAGTCGATGCGGGAGAGGAAACGAGGGCGCGAGGCTTAATAGTAGTCCCGAGCGCTCTTCTGCAGCTCGATGAACCTCCACCCTCTCGTCTCGGGGTTGTTGACGTCCTCGGGGATTCTTGTGACGCCAATGGCATAGGTGACTTGCTGGACCTTGTCATCCATACCGGCGGCGAGCTCCCCGGTCTTGGCATTCCTGTATACGTGCACTTCCTGCGTCCGGCAGGTGACGATGAAGACAGGGATCTCTCCAGGTTCAAGAAGACGTGCGTTCAAGATGTCGACACCTCTGATGTCCACGATTCTTCCGTCCGATTTCAAACCTGCTGTCGTGTACTGCTGCATCAGCGCGGCATAGACCGAGTACTGAGCGGCGCTCAGCCAAAGCTTCAGCACCTCGATGTCGCCCTTGACGTACGCGTCAAGCACTTCGGGGAGGATGTACTCGCGCATTTCGGTAAGGAAGGGTTCGAGCTGGAAGTTAGGATCCATCTCCCGGAACTTCTTAATGACCATAGCAGTCTCGTTCTCAGCGAAGAAGCCGGTGATGCGGTCCGAAATGCTGCGTGCAGTCGAGATAAGCGGATTGTCGGACTCCTTGTAGGTTGCTTGCATATTGAAGAGGCCTTGCATCAAGCGGCTGTTATCTTTGAATTCCCGCCAAATCTCCTTGTATTTGGCGTCTTTGTGCAAAGTAACGTTTGTGCCAGCGCTGAATGCCACGTTAGAGGAAAGTCAACATGAGCATAGTAAAACACGTACTTGGGATCTTCCTCCATTGGTTCCGTCGGTTTCCTGCCTCCAGTCCTTTGCAACTCGTTGAGCTCCCTCAGCTCACGCCTTCTTCTGCGCTCTTCCTTCTCGACCCAGCCTCCGTACCGCGAGGAGCTGCCGTCGTCGACAGTCTCCTTGACTGCCTGGAAAGCTTTCGATTTCCGCACAGGTCGCGTCACATATTCAATGCCGGATCCAGTGACGTTCGCAACCTTCCGGACGCCCTTGACGGGAGCCGTTTCCCACGTCCATGCCGCACCTTTTCCTACTGCTTCAGCGGTGGTCTTCAGAGCCGCAGCGGTCTTTGTAGAGGCTACCTCCGTGACCTGGTTGTATGTGCTTCTGGCCTTCTGAACTTTCGGGTTCTGCGTGAAATCATTGACACCAGCAGAAAGCTGCTTGGTCGACTCATTCCACTCCTTCGAGGCCTGGAACTCCTGCTTCAGAGTCTCCGTGAACACCTGCCAGGGAGACTTGTCGCCATGTTTCGGGGGAGGTGGGAGATCCTCCTTCTTCTTTTTGCCCTGCTCGCCCTCTTCACCCTCTTCTTCCTCCCCGGCTTTCTTCTCCTTGGCTTCTTCTCCCTCCTGCTGCTGTCCCGCAGCTCCTTCAGCTGTGGACTGCTTTGTGCCTTCAGGTGCATCTCTCACAGTTTCCTCGGTCTGTTTCTGTGCTTGTTGCCATAGGGCGGAGCGGGAATGAAACTGACGGGAAAAGGAAGAAGCGGTACGGAAAAGGATGTCTTGGGGAAGGAAATTGCTGCGGAGGAAGGCAGGAGCGGAAGAGGATGCATCCTGTGCAGCGAGAGGCTGCCGTATTGATGACGAACGCGTGCTCAGTGCAGCTGTAGTTAACCGTCTATATGTCGCCGTTCGGCAGTGGAGGCTGGAGGGTGAGGCGGCAAACCGCGGCGTGTTGGCCCATTGCGCCCTCACTGTAAGTGCTGCGGTGGATGGAGGTCGCATTATAAGTGAGGATTGAAAGATTAGATCGGGTACGGGCAGTGGTGCGGGCGGTGGAAATCTCCTGCTCAAGTGGTGGAAGGCGAGCGATGGAAGTTGCAGATGAATGCACGGACCACCCTTTTTTCTCTTCGCCGAGCCGACCATTCAACAGCACCTTCGACGACATCAGTTGGCACAGGGCCTCTCCTTATTGCCCGCCATGACCGAATCAACAGCACTGCAAGTCTTCCGGACGCTCAGATCGCCATTTTGCGCAACATGTCGCTCCTCACCCCGGACGCCCGTCCTCTCATCGATGCGTCCCTTCTCGCAGTCTACCCCCATCCTCGCAAAGACTCCCCGCGCGAAAGGCTCCGTGACGAGCATGCTCGACAGCATCGGAAACTCCTTAAATAAGCCGTCGCAATACCAATCCATCATACCAAGAGGAGGAGAATTGGACGGGGATTTCTTCAGAACGCTGGCCAAGCAGGAGTGGGAGGAGCCAGAGCGACATCATCTTCACATCTACGCGCACAAACACAACACGCACATCACCCTCACAAAGCCCAACAGAGATCCTCTGATATCGGTATCTTGCGGGAATATTGGGTTCCGGAAGGCTGGACGCGGAACGTACGACGCTGCATATCAACTCGCGGCCTTTGTGATGAACAGAATAAGGGATCTGGGTCTCTTGCCCCAAATCAAACAGCTGGAGCTTGTCTATCGTGGATTTGGGCCTGGAAGGGAGGCCGTCACAAAGGCGATATTGGGTAGTGAGGGCTCCAAGATCCGTCCTTTGGTCACCAAGCTCGCGGATTCAACCAGACTGAAGTTCGGTGGTACGAGGAGCAAAAAGCCGAGAAGATTGGGTTAAGGTATACCCTGCGGTGGCGTGTATGATAGAGGCAGGCAATGGGGGATTTCTTCATGTTGCAGTTCGGATTTTTGTAACATACCAAGGCAATTATAGCAGAGGTCACAAAGTACGATTCCTCACAGCAATTCTGAGACAGTGCAAGTGCTCGCGCTGTTATCTTGCTCCTCGTGACGGCGGAGCTCTCTCCGCCGGCGGAAGGGGCCTACCACTAGAATCCGTAATCTTGACCTTGGCCAGCCTGGGCGCATGATTTCGGGATGACTGACGCGTATGCCCCTCCTTGCTTCGTCGACCACTTCCAGAACTACTACCAGGTATCGCATCCGTTGGGCCCATTTCATCATGGGCGACCTCGTGAGATATTCGAAGCTGCCGCCTCTGATCACCTCGAAGCATAGACGATCTCTCGTCCTCAACGTCCTCGTCAAGGAGCTCTCCATTCGCAGTAACGTAGTCCGGTGGGTCTATCCATTCCCGTGGTACCACGCATGGCAGAGCGACGCCTATACTAGCGGCGCGATTGATCCAGCTGGGAGCTGGACGGCCAGTGAGTTGCTGGCAAAGGTACGAGGTAAAATGGTTGCAGTTCATTGTAAGGAGGTTGTATGATGTCCCTTGGAATCTCTGCATGGCCTGGCTCTGTCAGCATGTTATCAACGGAGGGAATTCCAGCGCCTCGAATGCTTACTTCCTGAATTATACTATCCATCTCCTCGGCGGTCCGGAATGAGAAGCCATGTACAATGGCTTGTCTGAAGGTGCCGCCTGGGGGTTCTTCTCCCGGTCTGTATTATAGGTTAGAATAAGAGGCCTAGCCTATCATAGGCCTCTCATACCGTGTCCAATATACTCCACTCACACCAGGCTGATCATGTCCTCCGTATGCGTATTCTCTGCCGTTTATCACAACGCCGGAGTGCAGGAGGGAGCTGCCGATAGCCCATAGTAACGTGGAGATCTTGCCGGGCGGAAGCAAGTCATATACGTGAATCTTGACCTCGGTTCTCTGGAGAGACAGTGTCGATCTGTGATTGCTCGAGCTCTTCCGAGATGGCTTCGGGGCAGAGTTCGGGGCCATTGTGAGGTTAAAAGTCAATGAGAGCGAGATATTTATTGTACATCAAAGGAAAGATAAGTCGAATTCTGCCCCGCGACATGTGCAAGGACGGTAAAGCGTGTGAGTGAGAGGCATATGGTAGAGGACGAAGCATGGTGGATAGAGAGCCCAAGCTTCACAATCACAGGCAGGGACATGTGGAGGTGGCAAGGGCAGCTTCCGACTGACCTGTGGATCGAGCGCACGGACAAATGCCAAGAGGGGCAGCAAGTCGAAAACCGAAAAATTCACCGCCCTGCAAGGACCGCCAAAACCAAACCCAACCAATTTTCGCCAGGCCACCTAAGGAGAGGGGACTGCTGCAGTCATCTCTCCCACCCCCTCCGCCATCACCATTCCCCCCACACGACCCCTCCTCTTACTTTTCTCTTCTGTGATACCCCGTTTTTCTCGACCAGCAGCAAGCACTGCGATCAAAACTCCCTGCGCTTCACCCTCGCCTATTTTTCGCGTCTCTCTCACCACCGTCCGCACCTACGCAAAGTCAAAGAAGATGCCTCCCAAGAAAGCTGTCAAGGAGGAGAAGGTTCTTCTGGGGAGGCCTGGAAACAACCTGAAGAGCGGCATCGTACGTTGACATGCCCCTCTGACGCGATTGTCAAGTTCTCACGTTAACAGTAGTGGCCAGGTTGGGCTTGCGAACGTTGGTAAATCGACCCTCTTTCAGGCCATCACAAAGTCTTCCCTTGGTAACCCTGCCGTAAGTCGCATTGCACGAATCGTCACGCCCGCATCCTCTGACGAGCGCAGAACTTTCCCTATGCCACCATTGACCCCGAAGAGGCACGCGTCATTGTGCCTGACGAGCGGTTCGACTGGCTGGTCGAGCACTACAAGCCCAAATCAGTTGTCCCTGCCAACCTTACAGTCTACGATATCGCCGGGTTGACCAGAGGTGCTTCAACCGGTGCCGGCTTGGGCAACGCCTTCTTGTCGCATATCCGTGCTGTCGACGCAATCTTCCAGGTCGTGCGTTGTTTCGACGATGCCGAGATCATCCACGTTGAAGGTGATGTCGACCCGGTGCGCGATCTCGATATCATTGCCGAGGAACTGCGTATCAAGGATATCGAGTTCGTCGAGAAGTCGCACGAGAAGCTCGTCAAGGACACCAGGAGAGGTGGGCAGAGCTTGGAAATGAAGAAGATGAAGGAGGATCTGGCAACCGTTGAGAAGATCCTCGAGCTGCTCAGATCTGGCAAGGACGTGCGCAAGGGCAACTGGTCACCAAAGGAGGTATGTGCCTAACCCTTTCTTACCATCCGCTCTACTTCCTCCGAAAGATGACAAAGAGCGATTGCTCTATAATCCCAGCTCTTTGAAAATCCTGAGTAACGCCGGGAACATATGAAAAGACGTCCAACTCTGACCCTTCCCCTGCTTCACCTCCTTTTTGGTTGCACAGAAGTCGAGAACAGTTGACTGACTGTACAATATAGGTGGAGGTGATCAACCCTCTTTTCCTCCTCACCGCTAAGCCCGTTGTCTACCTCGTCAACCTTAGCGAGAAGGACTATATCCGACAGAAGAACAAGCACCTTCCCAAGGTCGCACAGTGGGTGAAGGAGCACGCCGAGGGTGACCCCATCATCCCCATCTCCGTTTCATTCGAGGAGCGCCTCGCCGCCATGAGCGACGAGGAAGCTGCCGAGGAGTGCAAGAAGCTCGGTACCAAATCCGCCCTCCCCAAGGTGATTACCACTATGCGCAAGGCCCTCAACCTTGGCAGCTTCTTCACCACTGGCGCCGATGAGGTCAGGCAATGGACGATCCGCAACGGCACCAAGGCGCCGCAGGCGGCGGGTGTCATTCACGGCGATTTCGAGAAGACTTTCATTCAGGCCATCGTGTATAACTATAGTGTGTTGAGGGAAGAGGGTGACGAAGCGGCCGTGAGGGCCAAGGGCAAGGTCATGACCAAGGGCAAGGATTACGTCGTGGAGGACGGTGATATCCTTCTCATCAAGGCTGGTGCGGCTAAGTCATAAATTTCCTCATTTGACACACTTTATGCGGAATGTGGGAGGGCGTATTGCCAAAGGGAGACGGTTATGACTGAGCGTTTTCACTGTCAACTTGCTATATTGGAAGTGCTCCACAGGTAGACAGTTCAGTATCCCTCTGAACACGATGAATGTATGATTCACAGCTGAGGGACACGGTCTGCTCGACTCACTTGTGCCGCCTCTACAAGTCACGGCTTTTATCGCTGTGCTATATCACCGCTCTTAACAATATCTAGGGTACCCCAAGCCTACGTGCCGTGCTATAAGGAAGTAAACGTATACGTTATTCTTCCTTCTCGAGCGAGGCCACAGAAGACATCTAAGTAAGCGATTTTCCAGTAACGTACCTCACGGGCGAGCCGTCCACACGGGCGAGCCGTCCACTATGCCAAGATCCCACCAAATTGTACTGTCAACTACGGTATATTCGTGATGCCTCAACAACACAATAATCTACCTTCTTCAAAAGAAGCTCGTGTACAGCTTGCGATCCAGGCTATTAAGCAAGACACGAATATCTCTGAACGGCACGCTGCACAGATCTACAACGTCTCTCGAACAACACTACGAGACCAACGCGCTGGAGCGATCTTTCGACATGACTGCACGCCCAACTCAATGAAGCTACTAAAGACGGAAGAAGAGGTGATTGTTCGGCATATCCTTGATCTTGACGCGCGAGGATTTCCTCCCCAGCTTGCTGCTGTCAAAGATATGGCTGATTCCTTGCTGGCTGCACGGCACCGAGATCCAGTCGGCCAGAACTGGGCTACAACCTTTGTCAAACGTCAGCCAGAGCTTACAATTAAGTTCAATCGAAAGTATGATTACAAGAGAGCCCTCTGTGAGGATCCTAAGGTTATACAAG